>NW_012136080.1:12211646-12305716 GCF_000956105.1 Propithecus coquereli
CAAATGGCATCCTGGTCACTGCTGTTAATAGGAGTCAAGGTATTTACCCAGGTGCATTCCAGGAAGTTCTAGGAAGTCTACCCCATTCTTCAGTCAGATTCCACCTCTCTCTGAGGATCCTATAGTCCTGACCTGTTAAGATCAATTCTTTTCCCTGCCCATCCAAAACCACTGATAAATAAAGACAGGTTCATTTACTAAAGGATTTGGCCTTCCCATGTAATCGTCCTCACTGAAAAATGATAAACTGATGCCAAGCCACAGGGCTTATACTTTATTCTCTCTACTGGAAAATGACAACTCACATGAAATGTGACTCTGCCATTTCTCAGATAATAAAAGTCAAGTCTTCTCATCACTAGATTGAGTTTCTCAAAGACAAACACTTTGTCTTGCTCATCTCTGTGTCTTCAGTCCCTGGCCCAGTGCCTGGCACTATATCCATTCAGTGCTTGAGATTACATGAATAAATAAAGATCCTGGGGTCACAGAGGAGATGCCTGTATGTTTAACTGATTAAGCAATAACCCAGAAGGAAGGACATGACCAGTCCTACTGACAAAGAAGGGCATGGTGTGATTTCTATATGTGATTCCCCTCTCCCTTCCCCTGTGCCCAGCCTTTTCTTTCTAGTAGAAACCAGTAAGAAGAGTAAAGGGCTCTATTGGAGGACAACCTTGACCCACTGTGGTCCCTGCTTCCCCATTTATAGTCAGGGCCGGCTTCAAGTACATGCAACCTGTACAATCTCACAGGGCCAGGCATTTAGAAGGGCCCCATTCTTGGTTTAATATGTTGCCTCCTTGAAATTTTTAATAAATTTTTCAATAAGGAGCCCTGCCCTGCACTTTTAATTTGGGAGCCTTGTAAAATGATGTATTAATAGCTAGGTCTGTCTATAGCACAGTATGGGGAAGTGGGGGAGGTTGGGGGAGTAATACTAAGGTTCCTCCCAATAAGAACATTCCAGGAGTCTGTTGCTTTCACTGGCTGCCTTAGTGCAGAAACAGGCATTGTCCAGGGGACGTCCTCGCTGGCCACCAGCTCCCTCAAGTATTTGTGAGACTGAACCCTAGGGTCATTTTCAGCATGAGTCCTGTACCCATAGGTTTAAATGGAGAGCAAAGAAGTTGACTTATCTTACCTTCAATTTTGCTGCTTGTGTTTATTTACTAGAATTATTTTCTCTGCTAGATGAGAATATTTTACTGAAATTTTTAAGGTCAGAATATTTCCCCCAAAAAATGAATACCTGACATGCACAAAAACCTTTAATTTTTTGTTAGACATCGCAAACATCCCATTTCTCCTGTATCTGTTTTGATATTGTTTTTCTTAGAATTGTCTGTCATAAACAATTCTAAAATAGAACTTGTTCATACTCAGTAATTTCTTGTTCTTTAACTGTTGCTTCAGATAATCATATTTCCAGGACAACTTCTTATGTGGTCATACTTGCTAAGATGTAATCAATCAAATGAAGACTCAAAACATTTTATTAACTCAGCAGAGAAAAGCCTCCTTCCAGCTGCTTAGCTGAGTTATTAATATTGAAAATGAGTGCTGAATTGATGATCACTAGAGAAACTTCTAACTAGACATTGTTTTTAAAATTTGATTTCCTCATCTTTAATGAAAGAACTGCTCATGCTATATTTCACAGTATAAAATGTGTTGAAGCTATACTTTCATTCTAATATCTGTTTTAATGAAAGCCTGGTATGTCTTTATTAGCTCTGGGGTGTTTGAGCCCTGCTGTTGTAATATACCAGTCTGAAATCAGAAACTACATGTTTAATATTTGTCTCAAAAATCATCGTTGCCTTTACTTGTCCTTTCTTTTGGCTCGATGTCCAAAATAAACGATTGATATCTACAATAGGCAATGCCACACGTTGACATCAATGAGCTTTCCTTGACTATTTTTGGGCTGGTGTTGTGCAGAGTTGAAGCCATAGGTAGGAGGCCCGAGGGCTCTGTCCACCCATCTCTCCATTGCCAGGTATGATCTTGCAGGAAATTCTGGCTGTTTCCTGCCTGATCTTTGTCCGCAAGGGGCGGCCAAGGTCTCAGGCAAGGCAGAGCAATGTGTGGCAAGGCCAGCGGGGTCACCTGCCTGGAGGCGCTCAGCACCTTGTAAGAGCCTCCTTCTGAGAAAGAAGGAGGGATGATGCCCTCCTTCAAGTTCACTGATCTCAGTAGTCCAGGCCCAAGGGTGGCCACATGGAACTGGACAGATTTGAGAGGCCCTATGGCATCTCTCCTTCTAATGTTTTCCCCACCTCTCCCCACGTCTTGGTCTCAGATCCACTGTTTCCAAGTCCAAAAGCCCATTTGTAACCATGGAGGTTGTAGGGAGTGGGGTCATGGCAAAAATACTTTGGAGGTGTCTATTCACCTTTATTAACAACTGGACATATTTCTGTCTCACATGTTGGTTACATAACCCACATACATAGGTCTCACTGCCCCAGTTTTCCTAGCATAGTTTGATTCCTAGGAATATTTCCCTGTCCATAAAATAGCCAAAGGCTCTCTCTAAGTTTCCTCTCAGTTTTTCTGTGATTTTTCTCTCTCTCAGGGAAGAGGGAAGATGGAGAGTAGGCTAGGGCTGAGGCTACCGGGGACCCTGCCATGGAGATATGGAGAGGCAGCAAGCGGTGAGGGTTCTACGCAGCATGTGCTTTACTACATCATGTTACGCTCATCGTACCAAACGGCATCCAATGCTTCTGCAGATCTGTTTCAGAAGATCTTTTTTCCAACTGTTTTCTGAATCTGACAACTCTCCAAAAGTTTACTGCAAAATACCAGAATTCTTTTTGCTTTCTTTCAGCAAGAGCACTTAAGCAGCATCACTTTTATCAACAAAAGTGATAACAATAATAATTGAGAATTTTTGTTTTCCATAGAATTTTTTAAGATTTTTGTTCTTTATTAATCTATGAATTCCAGAACTCCCGTTTTGCAATATCTCTCTCTCCTCCTCCTCCTTCCCTCTCTCCTTCCCTCCTTCTCCCTCTCTCATCATTCTGAGGAAAACGAGAAAGACAGAGTTGTTTAGAATCAGAGTAGCCAGAATTTGTAAGCCTATTTGTTCTCTTTCTACAGCAGCTGAGGTGAAGCTCAGAGAAAACTCTCTGGAAAAGCAATGTTTTCAGCACCATCATTTTACAGAGAAACTGAGGTTCTTCCTTAAGCACCATTCCCATCCTTCCCTGTTCACCAGCCCTCCACGCCCACATTCCTACAAGTCACACACTGAAGGCTCTCTGATTCAGCTCTCACCTACCTTTCCAGCCCCTCCCCTACTGCAGCCCAACATGTAAATTTCTTTCTATTCCTCATGTACTTGTCATATTTTTCTCCTTCCATGCCGTTACTTCTAGAGTTCTTTCTGCTGAAAATGTCCTTCCTTCTTCAACTTCCTCAAGTTTCAACTTTCTTCATACTGCAAGACCCAGGGCAAATGCCATGTCTTCCAGAGGCCTCCTATGATCCCTCATAGACTCCCTGGGAAAATCGACGTCTCATCCTTCAACACATGCCAGGCCCAAGCTGGGATGGTGGATTCAGAGTTAAATTGGATGCTGTCCTCACATGTGACATGTTGGAATTTTCATGACAGGCTCCAAAGAATACTAGCTGGGCTGTCTGGGGGTTCTCAGGAACCATGAACTACCTGAAAAAACAATCCCTGCTCTCTTAATCCCGCAGCAGCTTCCTTTGGGTTGCCCACATATGAACCAGCTTGACTTTAAAGTAAAACCTATTTGGTTTCTGCCTTATGCCTTTCAATTTAGGCTCATATTTGAATCATTTTTCTTGGTCCACAATCGCCAAATACATATATCTTGTCTCTCCCAGTCAACAGTTATAGAGGCCTCTTTGGAACCTCAATTATGGCTTCTCTGATTGGAATGGCTACCCATTTATTTGAAGTGCCCACAGGTCTTCCCAGAGTGCTCTTTGCATATATTGTATAGCCTATATTTTAAGTCAGACCATCCCAAACATGCTCTGTAGCATCATAAATCCTGAGCCACCAAGCAGAACTTTGGAAAATGCTCTTGCACTGGGTGAATTGTGAAATGAACGCTCTCCAGTACAGCAGAGCCCCTGAAGACCTCCGTGCACCACAGGCACAAATACTATCCTGTCACCGCTACTCCTGACAGAGGCTCTACTGCCAACATCACTTCCAGGCTGCAGCAAAGAAATGGGTTCGTGTTTCTTCACAAGCTACCCAGGATTCTATATTTGGCTTTGGGCCAAAGCCTTGGGCTATCGATTCCCTTAGGCCCAGGATGTTGATTTTAAGTGATAAACCAAATTATCTACCATAGCCCCATTTGGCTCTTTTTTTCTCGCTAGATATTTTGTTGCCGTTGTTATTGTTTTTCCTTTTGCTTCAAAGAAGGGAGAATGTAGAGTTGGTGCTACTCTTCCTAAATACCCCAGAGAGACGACAACCAACTGTCCCGGTTTGTATTCCATTATGATGCAAGAGAGGAATATGAAGGACAGGCCTTCAGAAGTAAATGCACACTCTTCTCTTGGAATTTGGGAGGAATGATCATGATTTTTGACCAAGACATAGCAAAATGGAATAAGGTGATAAAAAGCGCAAAGAGTATGATAACTGTTAAAAAAAAAAGAGAGAGAGAAAAATAAAAATATAAAAGTAACTCCTCACTAGGAATCTTAAATTCTGAGAGAGTTCAAAAAGATTTAATAGGAGAAGAGTACCTTCCAACTGTTGTCATCCTGCTATTGTAACCTGAGCCCCTCCCAAGTTTTCAGACTCCAAAATCAGATCTAATTAAAAGAAAATGGAAAAGGACTCAGAGCCTTTTCAGCTCTGGAGAACATGCAGACAAATAAATTAAAAAGTGGGAGAAGTGGAACTAACCCAATAATCCGTGAAAAGCTCATTTCCCTCCCCGCCGCCACCGATGCGACAGTGTCCTTTTTCCCTCCCCGTTCTCTGGTTCAGGGGCAATGAGTGAAGAAATTGCCTAACAAGATCAGAAAATTTAATTACATTTCTGCCGTCCCCTTCCAAGAAGTTGGCTGTCACACTTCCCCTTTGCCTATCTTCAGAATGTGCTGTCTCTGATGAGCTTCCCGTCGGCTTCCATCCCACTCATCTCCCTACATCGGCTTAAGACAGTAGACACAGGCACTTCAATTTGAGGAGGATTAGATAGAAAGATTAAAGGGGGCAGTTGGAATTTCCTCCCATTTCCTTTGGTCCGCCTGAGCAACTTCTGCCTTGGTCTTATCCCAAGAGAAGTACTGTGGCTGCCCCAAAAGTTTAGCATCCTTGCATTCCAGACCTGAAGAAACTCTGAGACCCTTTAGAAGAAGCCCAGAAACCTGCATCAAAGTCCCATTTTGCATGCTGACTCAGTGAAATGAGAATGTCTCCCTTGAATACTGTTTCCAGCAGATTCTGAAATGCTTTGGTCTCAAAATAAACAAATACACAAAAGAATAATGTGATTGAGTCATGATCTCCACTGGGTAATGGCTATAACAGAGAATGGTGTCAAAAGAACCAAGTATTTGCCATTCCTGTCCTAGGACAATCAGAGATTTATGGCCAAACACTGTATGCAAATCATTTGAGACACCGAACAGGCATCTTCAAAATTTAGCTAGTTAAAGAAGCCTCTTGTTTGCTTTTCCACTACTGGGTAAAGTGATGTAGCAAGACAAACTGTGAAGAGGTCCCCAGCATTTACATGAATGAGGTGCTATTTCTCTCCACAGAACTTACTCATCCCCTGTATGCATGGACCACCACAATTACCGCCCGGATTAGGGCAAGACACACTAGCCTTGAAAAGTGACTATGGAACTGCCCGCGGGGGCCTCTGGTCTGGTTAGTGCTAGTGGGAAGAGAGTACAGAGGGCAGAAAAGGAGCCAGCCAAGGACAGACAAGCAAAGAATTAATCATTATGAACAAGAAAGATGAGAGTTTTAAGAAAGAAGTGGTATCCGTTTGGATTCCGTTTGGCTGCAGGCAATAGAACCTTCCTCGCAGCCACCAAGGGAGGCAGCGGCAAACAGTCCAGTGCTGCGGCGACTGCTTGGGGATAGTTTCAGGGACTCAGGCTGTGTGTAGCTCCCCCAGCTTCAGCCTGTGACTTTCATCCTCAGGGTCACAGGAAGTAGCTCAAACTCTGTATTCCAGACAGAAAGAAAGGGGAGGGCAAAAGGGAAAGGTGAATTGTTTGCCCCTAGTGGGCAGGAGTAGAAGAGCTTTCCTGAAACTCTCAGCCAGCGAACTCAGCTCACATCTCATTAACCAGAGCTGGGTCCCCTGGCCACCTCTAACTTCAAACGCTATGTCTAATTGGACACAATGCTGCCCCTCACTAATTGGGAATCCGTCAGTAAAGAAAGAGCATGGATGTGGAGCAGATGACTAGCCATGTGTACCACTGAGTGAGCAGTCGAGGGTGCCCAGGGACATGAGGGATAAGGAAAATGATGGAATGTGTTGGTCAGGTTGGAAGCAGCTTCTAGTGCAGCTGCCTACTGGGAGAGAGGAGTGAGCAGTGAGGGAACCAAGGCTGCACTGTAAACTCTGCATTCTGGAAGCCTGGCCCTACACATCTTGGCATAGAGCCCTTCCCTGACCATGAACTGCATAGAGTATACCTGGACAGGAGAGCTGAGCCTGCTCCATTCCCCACCCAGCCATATCAGCAGGGATGGTGAATTAAGCTGAGCTGGAATATCACGGCCACACACCATATCTTCAGGAAGATAGATCTCTAGCAATTCCCCTCTACCCTGAGAGAATACCCTTGAGGCTGGGCTGCTGGCCTGGAAAGGTATCACCTTGGAGATAGTGAAGTGCAAATGGAGAAACCCAAGCAGAGAGAATCATTAAACAGTGGTCTTCAAAGTCCCCTCGACCTTCCCTGGGCCTCCTCAGTCCCTTACACCAAAAGTACTCATTTGGTCAGAATAAGATCTGAAACTGAAGGTCTGCCAGCCCGGGAATGGGCTCTGCTTAGCAATCTTGGGGTAGCTCGGGCCACTCTGGGAGGCCTTCCCAAGGACCGCAGATCTCTCGTCTCCTCTCTTGCTGCTGAGACCAAGTGTACAGACACACGTTCTCATGCCCAGCAGCTCAAACAGCACTTGGGCCTCCTGTCGCCAGGGAGATCTGCTGCCTTAGCTACCTCAAGTGCTAGTGCGTAGAAAAAAGAAAACACAAGTAATGTTTTATTTTTCAAGAAATTGATAAAGGAACATGAACAGGTAAACATGAACTTCTGTTCTTCTGATTCTTTTCACAAAGAAAGAGGGGCAAAGGTTGACTTCTTCCATCCACATTCATCAGGGGAATGGACTCAAAAGTGAGATCTCATCAAGCAGTGGTTTGTTTGCACGTTCTTAATTCATTCTACCGCCCCAGTGCTCATTGCACATCAACTGAGTTTGCTGTGTGTTTGACAATGTGTAGGGTCTTCCAAGTGGAATTGAGATATGAGACTCCATCCCAGAGGGGTTGCTTACCATCCATTAATAGTAATGCTACCTTAGAGCCATATAGGTTTTCAGTGTTCACAGAGTGTTTGCAAATCCATTATCCCATTTCTTCTCCACCACAGCTCTGCGAGGACAGCATGGTGTGGTGGTTAAGAGCTCGACTATGCATGGGTTTAAAGCCTGGCTCTGGCATGGACTAGCTGTGTGACTTTGGACAGTTACTTAACCTCTCTGTGCCTCAGTTCCCTCATGTATAAAATGAGAATAGGAACAGCTTCTATCTATTGAATAACAGGATTGTCGAGAAGATTAAATAAGGTATTTCAAGTGAAGCCTATTGAACAGTGCCTGTTGCATGTAGTCAGTGTTTGATATGTGTTAGTTATTATGACTCTCATTTTATAGATGCAGGGACTGCTTGATGCTCAGGTGTCAAATGTTAGAGCTAAAAAAAATTTAGTTAGTATCTATTAAGAAATCAGAGCACACCATTAATCAGGGGAACAGCCCAGGCCAGTGCCCTGCCCTGCAGAGTGACAAGCAGAAGGCCTAGAACCCTTCTTTCCCCTCTGATCAGTTGTTCTGAAGTTTTGTCCAAGCCATAAGGAAGCCACACAATATGCCTTCAAGTAGCAGGAGGACTCTTAAAGTATCTGTGATGATTAATTTTACAGATCAGCTTTGCTAAGTTATGGTGCCCAGTTGTTAGATCACACACCAGTCCAGGTGTTGCTGGGAAGGTGTTCTATCAGATGTGATTAATATTTAAATCAGTAGACTTTTAATAAAGCAGATTATCCTCCCTAATGTGCATGGGGCTTGTCCAATCAGTTGAAAGCTATAACAATAAAAGACTGAGTTTTCCCAAAGAAGAAACAAATTCCTCAAGATTGGAACATAGAAACCTTACCCGACTTTTCAGCCTGCTGCCCTGCAGAATTCGTGCTCAAGACTGCAACATCAACTCCTATCTCAATTTCCAGCTCGCAGGTCTGCCCTACAGATTTCAAACTTGCCCACCCACACAATCGCATGAGTCAATTCCTTAAAATAAATAAATAAATAAATAATTTCATGCATATGTATATATTTACGTGCATATACATAATACTATAATATGTATATAAATATTTATATATATAATATACATACAATACCTTATATATACGCTATCGTGTAGACATGTATCTCTGTGTGTGTGTGCGTGTGTGCATATGTGCATATAAACACAGTATTGGTTCTGTTTCTCTGGAGAACCCTCACTAATAAGTACCCTTCTTAGGGGGACAGGCCAGTAACTTTTTCCAGCTATTTCTTATGCCCAGAATGATATGCCAGTGATGTCTGCTGTTTATTTTATAGAACTTGCTGCTGTTTAGGTACAATTAGTCACCTAAACAATGACAGTCAACCTCAAATTATGTACAGAATGCCCAAGATGTTCCCATCCTTGCTAAATCTCATAGGGGACATGAAAGATCTAAAGAACATAAATTCATACCCTAGTTAGGTATCAATGGCCAAGAGCACCATGGTGACAATGGACAAGCCCAGCTGTTTGGTGGTGCTAACCTGCTGGGGAAGGCCAGAGAAGAGAGACAGTCAGATGAACCCCTCAGTGGAAAGGGATTTACAATGGACTTTAAATGAGTATGGTTTGGATAAACTGGGAGTCTTATCTCAGTATGGACCATAAGAGCCATGTGGAGATTCAGGTGATATGAGTCTTGGACCAGGAGAACCCAAGCATGCAGTTTGCATTTGGTTGCATGGGCAAAAGGAAGACATATATTTTGAAGAAATATTAATATTATGAAGGAGATTTCAACAAGGATGAGTGTAGCAGCCACGTGCTAGAAAGTCTAGAAATAAGGAGCTCATGCGGGGAGGGATAGACATGTGATGTGAAGCAGTCAGAGCCTGGGAGTGGGTCCTAAGGAAGGATGGGGAGGAGGAGGAGCAGTCAGTGGATTGGGTTTAGGTGCATCATCATTGAAAGGAAATGTATGTCCCAGCAAGAAGTCAAGGCTAGAGATGTAAATGAAACTGTATGGAAGTCATGGTTTAAGCCTTGAGAGCAGATGAGTGCAGAGAGTGCATTCAAAAAAGAGCAGAGGACCTTGTTCAGACCTTGAGTAATCCTCTTAGACAAGGGATGGGAGAAGGAAAAGAAGACATTAAATATGGCCCAAAGGGAGACAAAATAGGACATTGCTGTCCTTCTGAAACCCAGGACGAGGAAAAGTGTGTAGAGGACTGGATGGTAGACAATATCACACAAACACATTGTGCTTATGACTGTTGGTCATTCACAAAGCACACTTGCACATTAGCAGGAAGGGGGTACTGCAGTAAGGAAACCCCTTTCATTTGGTTTAACATTGCTTTTCCCAAACTCATTCAACACAATAGTCCTCTTACAGGACACTCGGAGCACATTCCGAGACACTGGTCTAGCCCAGCCTCAAACACCCGGCAGAACCGGAATGATGTCCCAGATCTCCCAACAATTAACTCAGCGTTTTTCCAACATATCACACTGAATGCCTTGAACTCTGCAGGGGAACAGCATTATATAAATCTAAACGTCGGGAATGTTAAACATCCTAGACAGCTGGAGCTAGAAATGACCATGAGGTCAGCCCACATCTGGTCTGTCTCAGAGCCTCCCCAAGCAGGCTGCCCACCACCCCAACCCCTCCCCCTCCCCAGCTCTCTCAGGAAGAAGAGCAAAGAGATAAATAACCCCTGGAGAGCATTCTTCCTTTCTCCACTTCTGCTGTCTTTTCCCTCTTCTCTCTCAGGGCTTTCCTTGATGAATACACCATGTGCCTCAAATTATTTATTTTTCTTTCCAGAATTTCAACAATGGATGGGATCAGAGTGCCACATTTTTTAACTGCAGACTCTTGAAATGCCAGAGGTCAGAATCATTATGTGCTGGGACAAAAGACAGAGCCAGGGGCTGGAGCTAAAGCCCCAGCCTGGATGACGTGTTTACCAGGGAGGCCACCTAAGCCCTGGGCATGGGCTTCAGCCCTGCACTTTGCTGGCTGGGGGGGTCTGGGTGGCCTGTGTGCGTTCACCGCCCACCTCACCCCACCACCACCCAAGATGAAGCTCCTCCTTTCTATAGAAATGGTACCAGCTTGTGTGTTCTAGAGTGAAAGGACCTAAGAGTAGGGACCTCCCAGCAGCCATGATCCTCATAGAACTTACTGAGCTATTTAGAGGTATCTGAGGGAATCCCAGCCTTGAGAAACCAGGAGAGACATCACTAGTCTTTGACTATTTAAAGAGGCATGATTTAGAGCAGAGTTCACAAACTATGGCCCATGGAATAAATCTAGGGGGCCAAGCGTTTTTGTAAATAAAGTTTTATTGAAACACAGTGTGCCCATTCATGTGTGTGTTATCTAGGGCTGCTTTTGCCTTACAACAGCAGAGTCAAGTAGCTGCAATAGAAACTATGTGATTCAAAAAGACTAAAATATTTACTATCTTTCCCTTCACAGAAAAACTTTAATGACCTGGCTTTAAAGGATATGGCTTAGAATGCCCCTGCCCTTGCTCTCCCTGCCCCCACTCCCATGTCTCACACACACACACTCCTGTCCTCTCTCTGTATCTCCCTGTCCTTGTGTGTCCCTGTCAGTTTTACTTTTCCATATCTGGCCCTTGCTGGGTTGATTTCTCTCTACCCCTCCCTGCCTCATCTATTTCCATTAGTAACTGATTATATATAAACAAAGGGGTGTTGTTTTCTCATTTGTTGAACTTACTTAGAGACCTGTTCTAATTACGAAAGTGAATGAGTAGGAGCTTTGTATTCTCTGGGAAAAAAAAGAAAGAAATTATAATTGGTCTTAGTTTGTGGTCCTCAATTTTTCCCCATTGTGGTTCAACGGCCCATGGTATACAAGGTTCCTCTTACACACATACCTCTATATTTTAAAAAACATCCTTAAAGAATGTCATTGTGCATACTTTTTATTTCTAGTTACCTGAGAAACAGTCAGCAGTGACCCAGAGAAATTCTAGCCCACATTTGTAATCCAAGTTAGGAGACATTAATTGGAAGCATGATTCTGTAATATCTTTGTCTGTGAGGGTTTCGGTCACTTGAGAGGTTTTCCACAAGTGAGCAATTATGGGTTACAGGAGAAATTCAGCAACAGTGGTTTCATTTATAACAGCACTCATCACAGTCTAACTTAGAAGGTAATTGTGAAGCTGTGAGCAAATTGAGAACTGAGAGATATCTTACTCATTTTCATAACTATCACTCCCCCAGCCTATCCAACGACCTTGCTTAGTAGCTAGTACAAGGTGATAATGAGCTACTGTTAATTAAAGCTGCTCTTTGTGCCACGAATGTGTTAAGTGATTTACATTCGTTTTCCATTCTTATAGCTATTAATACTTTGCCAGGAAGAAGTTATTAGTACCATCTTGGATATAAGGAAACTGAGGCTCAGAGAAATTAAGTGGCTTTCCCAAGCCCTGGTCCTGCCATGTCAATGGTGTCAGGGCCTTCAGTCACAGAGGCTGGCTCAGTCCCCGTCCTCAGGTCTCTGTATCTGGCTCTGACCTTGATGGCCTGACATTGACCCTCTGTCCTGGCTTTGACCCCTGCTTTCCTTCCCCCCACACCCCCTTCTCTGTCCCAGCATCAGGTTTACCTGCACTTCTCTCCCACTTCACCCCCTTGTCACTCCTGGTTCTGGCTCCTCAGAGAGACGGGTGCCTCTGCGTCAGCCAGGCAGAACTAGGAGAGGCTATCAATCTATAGGAAGGCAGTAGAACCATGGCCCTTCTACATTTCTGGGAAAAGGAAAAGGAGAAAGGAGCCAGAGTTTCAGCTCCTGCAAACTCATCCATGGGTACAGCCACATACCCGTGTACCCATCTGGCAGATTGGAGAACAGAGGCTTCATTCTAACTTGACCCATCCTTCTTTGGTCCACCTTGTCAGCTGACACTCATGCTCAACCACCAAGCCCTCCACACCCTATACGAACACAGCTCTGATGATGAGCACCATGTAAGTGCCCTAGACATCTTCCTACTCCCACCCCAGTAGCTTTGCCCAAGCAAGTTCAGATGGAGTCCCAGGATGTCTCCTACTAGGAGCATACCATGAAGGGACCATACCAACCCCTAGACAGAGGCAGCAGGTACTGTGAGCAGAGGCAAGCAGTCTCCCCACCACTGGCTTAGCTGCAGCCAGCACTGGTGCATGCCCAGTCTCCAAGGTGTTCTTCCTCCCAGATTGGCAGAGAACACTGCCTGTTCTGCACACCTGCTGTCCCCATGAACAGAGAATCTGAAAATGGTTTATTGCTCTCATCAATCTGCATTCTTACATTCCAGTAGCTCATTTGGAGGTGGGGCTGCTGCCAGGGCCAGACACTCAGGGTTCTGGCTGCAGACACTGGCTTCCATCATCAAGCGAACCTAACCCCATCCCCTCACCAACCACTAGCCCTCCCATCCTCCAACCTGCCCATCCTTTCTCTATAGGAAAATCAGAGAAGCTGGAACTTAGAAAGAATTTATGTATCTCCTAATGCTGCAGTTTTAAAAATAAGATCCATGGCTGGATTTCCAAGAGTTCATGAATCTCTTAAAATAATATGAAAACAAAAAAACCCAACACACACACACACACACACTAGTGTGTACTATTCTGGGATGTATGTCCATAGTTTTCAATGCATTTTCAGAGGGGTTTATAACAAAAAAGAAAAAATTAAGAAATAGTGATTCATTTTGCGGATGCAAAAACCAAAATTCCCTCCAACGGCTCCCCCCTAAAAAAGATATCAGGACTTGTGCTTCACCAAAGTTCCCTAGCTGTTTTTTCTCTCTCTTTTTATTCTTCCCTTTAATGTCAAAAAGGGGTGCAACAAAAGGATATAATCTAATCAGAATCTGGGCAAAATCTATCCCTTTCTGACAGAAGCTCCTGAACTCTGAAATACGCTCCCCTATCCCATAAAGAGGCCTTTGCACTGTGGGGCCCACCTGGGAAGGACCCCTCATCATCAGGCCAACTGTCCAGCTTATCATGTCCTCACTGCCAGTCTCTCTTCACCCTATAATCAACACCACCCTTGGGAATCAGCACTGGGATGAGGGAAGGCATGAGACAATGGGAGAAGGAGGGGAGAGGACTCTCGTGCCTCCAAGGAAAACAAGGACAGGACACTGGGCTTCCCATAATCAGAATGTTCTTTATGGCTTCAGTTTGGCTGTGCCAGAGTCGCCCTGCACTCCTTCCCTGGGCTGTGGCATCCCTGCTGGTGCTCCTCTGGGTTGAAGCCATCCTACACACATGTCCCTGGGCTGCAGTGGTCCTCCTAGTGCTTCCCTGGACAAGAGCAGCTCTTTGAGTCCTCCCCTGGACCGCAGCAGTCCTCCCATGCTCCTATGAGGCAGACCAGTTTTTCTGGGGCTCCCCTGGACTGCAGCAGTCTTCCCAATGCTCCTGTGGAATGTGGCACTCCAACCGATGCTCGTCTAAGCAAGATCAATTTTCTGGGTGCTCCCTGAAGTGCAACAGTCCTCCTGGTGCTCTCCTGGGCTGCAGTAGTCCTGCAGTAGTCCTTCACCTTTAGCTCATGGCCCATTGATGGTGCTTTGGAAATTCACAGAGAAAATGTAAAGAAAATTCCTTCAGAAAGCATGCAATCTGGGAATTAGAAATTCTAAGAGTCAAACAAAATGCTAAGGATTAAGTAGATGAATCCCTACATTTTATAGATTCTCAGAGAAGTGAGTTTATTTGCCCTAGGCAGTAAGTACAGTGATATCTGTAAGAAAAGGTGAATAGATGATAGATGACAGACAGGTGATAGACGGGAGAGAGAGAAAGAGCAAAAGAGTGACACAGACAAAGGAGAAGTGAGCGTGATTTTTACCAGCTTCATCTGTCTGGAATTGTAGTGGGTGTTTTTGTTGTTGCTGCTGCTATTGCTGTTATTTTGATACTTTCATTCTTTTTTCTTTATCATTTACCTAAATGTGTTATTTGATGAAAAACAGCATATCTGTAAAGTAAAGATGGGAAGAATATTGTGTTGGGGGGACAAGATGGGAAGGAGAACAAATTCACTTCTATGGAGTAGCCGCCTGTGCCAGGAACTCTGCAAGGCACATTACTTGTGTCCTGAACTCCTCTGCTCATTGAGTCCCTGCCCACCTGTTTATTGGACCCCCTTTGCCAAATGATACGAACTCAGCCCCTCTCTTGTGTCTCATGGGTGACCTCTCACATAACTCACCCTGCACTGCTCTCTGTGCATCTCACCGCTCTCCACCCCACTCCAGCTTCTACTCCAACATCTTTTATTGGCCATTGCTGGGGTCACTCTCTGCCTTGCTTTGATTCTGCCTATATTTGCTCACTGCATCATCAACACTACATTTGGCCAGTAAAACTCTTGGGCCCGTTCTCTTTTCCACAGCTGCCTCCTGGAGGCCCCTCTCCACATGCCTCGGGATCCCCACCGCTCTGACGCTCCTGTGCCAGTTCACCGTTCTATGCCGGTGGCCCACGCTGTGTATGGATCCCACCCTTGACTTCTTAAAGCTGCCCATGACCGCACTCCATGCCCATACTCCATGCTCAGCAAGGTTACCAAACAGGATGACCAATTTCCCAGTTTGCCTGCAGCTAAAGGGCTTCCTAGGTCTGAAGACTTTCATTGCTAAACCTGGGACAGTTCCAGAAAAACCAGGATGGTTGATCACTCAGTGAGGTCAGCCAGTAAGTGACAGAGCTGGTATGCAAACCCAGGTCTATCCAGCATCCAAACCTTTGTTCTTTAAAAGCATCCGCCTGCAAAATACTATGTATTTGTTCAACACACAGAGAAGAGACAAGTAGGAGAGTGATGATCAGATAAGACTCACTTTTCTCTGAAGAACATGATATGCAGAGAAGCCTATTCCATGGGCTTCCAAGAATTAATTGATAAAGTTAACGTATCACCTTAGGGTAACCATATGTCCTGGTTTGCCTGGGACAGTCCCAATTTACACCTGTTCTGCCGACAAAATTATTAATAGCACTCTCTTTTCAGTCTCAAAAGGATCCAAGATTGGACAATAAATTATATGGCCACCCTCACCATCATATCCCAGAGCCAGCTGATTAGGCTCTTGATTAATAGGGCTGTTCCCCATGACTATAACTAAAACCAGGCACAGCTTCCCCTGCCGTTGACAGGGCATGTTTGCCCTGCAGACCAGTCACCCGGAAAAAGCAGCATTTCTCCAGCCCCATCTCTCTCAGCTGACTGGAGCTCACAGAGTCAAGAAGGCAGGCCCTCCCCTGACTTCCACACAGAACTCAGCCTGAGGAATCAGTCCCCACATCACTTCAAAGAAGCAGATCCGGCATTAATTGGCACTCTGCAAAGATTTATGCACCATACATCATTATCTCCTGCTGAGAAACAAGACAGATGTAGGACATACAGCAGGTCCTTTAGAAAAAAGTGTCTTGACAGATCTTTGAACCTAAAATATCTTAAGTAATTGGGACACCCATTCAGGGACATGCAAGATAAATGACCCGGTTTGTAGAGTACCCACACCCTTGGCTGCCTGCCCTCCCCCTCCTCCATTTCCTCCTCTTCCTCCTCCCAGTGCTCCTTAACAGCCTCCTATGGCCTTTCCCAACTCATTAGTAGCTCCACAAAAAAGACAAATTGGGGCGGGGAGAAGAGGGCATATTAGTCACTGAGAGTAGGTTGGATGGCAGAGGAGGTGGAAATGAACGGCTTGAATGAAATTTGAATCTGCTGGTGAATTTCATTTATTAAGGCTCTACCAGTTATTCCAGTGTTCTAATTGAAGCTTTAGTGTTAACATACGTGTAAATTGCCTAGTATGTGGCCTGAAGCACAGTAGGTACTCAAAAAGTGGTGGGCAGTGGTGGTGTTGAGACCTGTCAGAGGTTAAAGCAACCAACGTGCCAACTGTGAAACTCTAAGATCAGAAGAATCCATTACGCCAGGCACTGAAGATCCCCACATGCCCAATTCAGTTCATCTGTCTCATCAGAGCATTCAGAGTGAAGTCACAAACTCACCTCTGTTCCCTCTCTCCCTCCCTTCCTTCCTCCCTTTCTCTGTGTCTCCCAATTACACACACACACACACACACAGACACACACACACACACAGACACACACCTGTTCTGCACCAGGGGCTGTAATGGGGCAGGGCTGGGAAGAACACTGTACCAGGAAGTCCCAGTTCGGCTCCCACTGCAGTTCAATGAATATTTTGGCCATCGAACATTGTGCACAGGATACAAAGACAACAAGGACACCATCACCATCCTCTGGGGTCTCACAGTGAGGTGGGAAATATTCAAGTAAACAGCCTATCCCAATCTGAAGTCATAAATGAAACGATGGGGACAAGGTCAGGATGCTGTGGGAATGCAGAGGTGGGGCTCTTGGTCTCCTGGAGTGCAGAGCAGGGAAGACTTCCTGAAGGAACTGGTGTGCTGGGTGAGCTTGAAGCCGTGGAAGAATGGGCCAGAAGAGGAGAGGAAAACCAAACACCTCCAAGCCCAGAGGTTGAGAAGTATCATGAGGTTATGTAAAATCAAGATTCTATGTGTGTTTAAAAATTAACCTAGCAGACATTCTTATTTTTAACTTGTAAGATAATGTTTTCAAAGAGAAAAGCCCTTCGAAGCATTCTTGATTCTAAGAGACTCTTTTGTACTGGTTGAGTTCATTATAATTTGATCAATAAGGTCATGATCACAAGTTAATTATCACAAGGTTGATGAGAAAGACAACTTCCTGTGGCAATTATAAATTACAGCTTTAAAGAAACAAATGTAATGTTTTACCATAAGTGCTCTAACATTCTAAATTAATGTGTTTTTGTCAAGGTTACCAGTTACAAGTCAGCAGGCCTTGAAACTATTGAACAAAATTCTTAATATGATAGGAAAGCTAGTCTTTGTCTCTTTTAGTAGATAAGCATATTTAAAAACTCAACTTTATGATAAAATACAGAATAAATACAAATTAACTAAAAATTTTAGGTAATGGTATATAAATATTCACAAAGTTTCTTTCCTTCTAAATGAAGAGCTGTAGTTTATCCATTGATTTGCATTTTCAAAAACTCTTATATCAAGGACTTCTCATCCTCTCAAGGTTCCTACTAAAAAATTTTGCCCACAGGCAGAAACTTAATTTTAAGCAAAGCTGAATCAAAGATTTTAAGGCCTTACACATTTATTACCACAATAGTGTAAGCTGAGACGCACCTGCTTACTTGCCTGGCCTCTTCTTCCTCCCCTGTGAGTTGGAGATAATTGCCTGCACCTCCCTCCTTAGAGAGGAGTTTGATGAGCAAATATGAAGGAACTTTGCAAACCGTGATGCATGAACTTAAGCCATGGCTATCCGCCTGCCCTGGTTGTCTCTTTTCCCTATGCTAGGGGTGGGGAGAATACCCTGGCACAAATAAGGCCTCCAGTGGGAAAGATGGGGCTGTTCTGTGGGCAGCCAGAATTCCAGAGAGCCACCCTCTTGGCTACCAGTGGAAAAGCCTCTAAGCAGCCCTCGGCATATTCCTGCCCCCAGACCCAGACTCCTCTCTCCCCTTCCGTGTCCTGCTCTGTCCTATCTGCTCCTCATCCTTGGTCTGCTTCAGGGGCCGAGGCCCTGCCACAAGGGCTCTTCATTACCAAGTGCACCCTTCTGCCTTTTCTCACCGGTCCTGTTGCTCTCAGCTGTCACCGAGACCTAACCAAACCACCTGCCCCACCTATTGGGTCCCCAGGTTTATAAGCCCAGTCCCACCCAGTGCTCATATGTTGGGGCCCTGAGCCCTTAGAATCTGGGGCACAGCTCTCTGGTATGTTCCAAACACCATCCTTGCCACTGTCATCTGTGTGGAGCGGGAGCCTGTGCCAAGATGTGATTCGCTTCCATAGTCCAGAGCTGGAGAGAGTCTACAAGCCTAGAGAAACCTGCAGGTAAGAGAAGAATCGTTGCTCTGCACCTCCTCCACAGGTCTCTACCCCCTTGACCAGTGAAATTTATCCAGGGACACTGAGGTCATTTCCTGAACTGAAAATCCAACTGCCTTACAAACAATTAAACCCCCCAATCAGTTTTGATTCTAAATAGCAAGTATGTGTGTGTCTGTGTGTGTGTATGTTTATTTTTCACCCAGTCACAGGTTGTTTTCTTACATTTTTCCAAGTCTTTGGCTATAATATACCCCTGCTACCTGCGGGGGTCACCTCGCTGAGGAGTTTGGAGCTAGACACGGGGCCCCAGAAAATGTTTAAAAATGAAAAATAAAAGGCAAATGGATAAAATGGAGGAGAAATAGAGGGACACAAAATGGACCATAGCAACCGTGGAAGTGGGAATTGGAGATGGCAATGTGAAATAGATGGGGAAAGAAGCCACAGTGAAAGCAGGCACCGTGGGTTGGGGGTTTCAAGAAGGAAAGCCAAGCTGCCCCCTTTACTGCCTGCAGGGCAGCTCAGGGCCACACCAAACGCTGGGACCAGCTGCCACGCTGTCAGGTCTAAAGGCCGACTCGGGGATTGAAAATGTTTTTATCACCATCAGAAAGACAAAGTTACAATGGGCTCTGGCTTTGGGGAAATTTACAGTTCTCTAAGGATAATTAAATTAGTTATCCTGAGTAGTCTGTGCAAAGAGTTTTCAGTTAATGGAATGACTCAAAGTGCCTAGTGGGTGACTAACCACATGTTCCCATAACAAATCTATCCTGTTTGGAGGAGACCATCAAGGGTTGAAGACAGGCTTGCACGGTGGAGAAAAGAGATACAGCATGATCTTTTTCTCTACCACGTCTCCTTTTCTGGACAAAGAAATATCAGAGCTGAAACTTGGAAACTTGGAAACCATCTAGGCAACAAGAGCTATATGCATGGAGCAGGTTACGTAGGAAAGTAACGACAGAGAAAATAATAGGAAGCAAGGATTTTCCCCGTGCTGGGGCAAACAGGCAGAACTCTCATGCCTCCTGGAAAGAGGGCCTCTCACAGAGCTGGAGCCAGCGAGGCAGGACAGAAGAATGCACCTGAACACAAAGCTAAGCAGGTGTGTGGCAAAAATCTGGTGCTCTAATTGTTCGGACAACACATGTGCAGCCCTCTGCACCAGACCAACAAGATGTGGTTACTCTTCCCCATCCTCCACTCTCACACAGAACTTTCCCTCTTTTTCTCTTCCACCTGTGTCACAGAATAGCAATAGGTTTTCCGGTTGAGTAGAAAGTATTTTGTTACTAATATTACTATTAGTATACATGTTTTCTTAAAATAAATTAAGAGACTGAAGTTACTCCCACGATACCATCATTTCATTCCATTGCTATATTAATCAGATCTTGTTGGTTGGAAAAAACAAAAGTCTCACTCACACTAGCTAACACCAAAAAGAAGACTTATTGGAAGGTTATCGAATATTATAGTTACTATTCCTATGTAACATATTATTTCCAAACTTAGTAGCTTAAAGCAAGCATTTTACCATGCTCATGAATTATATGGGCTGGGAATTTGCATAGGGTACAATGGGAATGGCTCTGTTCCATAGTATCTGGGGCCTCACCTGGGAAGATTCAATGGCTGGGAGTGACTTGAGTCTTAGGTCTGGAATTACCTAAAATTTATTCACTCACAAGCCTGGGTGGCTGATGTTAACTGTCATCTGGGACCTCAGTTGAGTCTGTCAACCAGAGCATCTACACATGGCCTCTCCATATGGCCTGAGCTTCCTCACAGCATGGCAGTCTCATAGTAATGGAGCTTCTTACATGGCAGCTCAGGCCTCTAGTGCAATTTTTCCAGCTAACAACGTTGAAGTTGTATCACCTTTTATGACCTGCTATTGGAAGACGCATAATGTCCTGTCAGCTCTACTGTTTTGGTTACAAGCAAGTCTTAAGCCCACTGTGATTCAAGAAAAAGGAAAATATACACTACCTCTAAGTGAGATGAGTGTCAAAATAATTTGCAGACCTGTTTTTAAACCACCACACTAGGCTATCTTTGTTAACTGTGGGAACTAGGGATGCAAACACTGCCAGGACTCTCTGCTTCTCTTTGCACGCCAACTTCTTTGGCTTCCTTCTCTCTTGCTACAGACTGGCTTCATCCAGAGAGCAGAGAAGGGAACATCTAGAGCTACATGGCCGAGACCTGGCTCCTAGAGGCCCCTCTTTATTTTCTCAGGCCATTCTCACAGGGGAGATAACCATTGTGAGATAAGCAGCATCCCCAAATAGTTTCTGTAACATTTGTGATCCAGTGTATTCTCTTTAGTGCAAGAGCAATGGTAGAATGACAGCCAGCTACTGTGGAATTATCCATATTCTGTAGTCTACCATATATAAGTCCAGTTCATATGCCAGTGGTGGGCAACAGGAAATAAGTTGAAAGCCTTGCCTTTTGGTACTAATTGAACTTTACCCTGAATTGTAATTATGTGTGTGTCATTTCCTTCTCTAAACTTTGAGTGCCTTAAGGAGTACATGGCACTAGGGTTCAATATATATTTGTTTAAATTAATGAATAAATGAGTATTCTAAGTGAATATAAATCAATTACTATTTAACATGATAGAAAACCCCAAGTTATACAAACAAGGAATGTGTCTAGGATTTGATAAAAAGGCATCAATATATACTTAAGTATTTAGTATATTTCTTTGTATCTTATTTAATTGGTATTTTCTTCAATAATTAAAAAATTTAAATGAGCAATTTGATTATTATACTTATTTAAGTTCACTTTAGGTAAAAGATACTTGAAATTCAGTTTCAACTAAGCACGGTCCCTGATTTTATTAAGGTGATTAGCCACCAATTTATCTCCTATCAGAAGGGAAGGCAAATCTTCTCTGGAGAAAGATAATGTCAACATACATTCATCAAAATATTGTAATCTATAAGAAGAATTAAATGGAGATGAATGCTAGAATTAGAAATGCAATATCTCAAAATTCAGGACACATTAGATGGGCTTACGAAAGATTAAACACAGCAGAAGAGAGTATTAGTGAACTAAAAGACAGAGCAGTAGAAAATATGACTAAAGTTGAAAAGAGGGAAAAAACCTGTAGGCTTAGGAAACTGGAATACAGGTCAATATAAAATCCAAACTGAAGTTCCTAAAGAATAAAGAAGATAGAAAAATATAGAAAAGGTCATTAAAGAAATGTGGGAATTGGTGAAAATGCCCCCACATACATGTAATTGGAGGGGAAAGGAAGGATCAGAGAGAAGCAATATGAGGAGTCTTTAAGCAAAGGCGTTCTTCAGAGGACCTCCGTGTTGCGCAGAATGGGCTGGCGCTATTGCACACTTCTTGTTCCACAATTCTGTGTTGGACAGGAGGAAGCTTGCTGTGCTCGTTCACTGGCTACGAACAATGCAGGGGAAGCATGGACTCAGCATTCCTGGCAGCGGCAGCTGGAGCCCATCAACTGTGCCCCCTGTAGTAGGTTCACCTAAAGAAAATCTGACTGGTGTGTCCCATGGCACAACAATTAATCTTTTAACCACACAAATTCATTTCTCCATTCATGTTCAAGAAGCAGCTGCTCGATGGTCTCCTTGGGTTTCTTTCTCTTTATAAAAGAAAACTCAGAAGAGGGAGGTTAGTGGGATGAACCATAGGCCCCAACACTGCAGCTGATCTCAGAGCCATAACTGGCACTCATCCTCTCCCCTCTACACTGTGCATTCTAATGTCCCCTCATCCTCAGCTATTGCCTTGGTAAGATTGGGTGGCTGAAGTGGTGGTGTGACAGAAGCCTTCATTTCAAAGAGGTCTGAATCACTGCTATCCCATACCCTTGTCAAGTTAGAGCTGCTTCACATGTCCATTCACAGTTACAATGGGACAAAGGAGTGCCAGGAAGCACCTAAGTGGGTCACCTGGGTTCCACAAGCATTCCTCCCTGCCCCAGTTGTATAAAATCTGCCTCCCTGCTGATCAGGGTAAATTACCCCACCAATAAACTCCTCTTCCTGCCTGCTGGTCCCTGGGTGCAAAGAGTTCAAAGTGCCCTGGCTATAGCACAACTTGTAGTTTAATGAGATCCTTACTCTGTCCCCTGAGAAAGAGTACACTTCCTTTGAGAACAAAGGCCTTCAGTCCTGCAGTGCCCATAGTTGGAGGCACTGGAAGCCCAAAATCCTCAGTAAATTGTTTTGAGTGATGGTAAGTAGGACACTCTTGCTTTCATGCTTTGTTTCCTGGACACATATATCTTCCCTGTTGAAGACACATCACCAAATAGAGGTCTCTGTTTGAATACAAAAACTGCGACCTGGACAGAGAGGTTGTGTCCCCCCAAAATGCATCTGTTGAAATCTTAACCCCCTCGGTGATAGTACCAGAATGAAGGGCCTTTGGGGGTGATTAGACCACGAGGGTGGAGATTTCATGATTGGGATTAGTGCCCTCAAAAAGAGACCCCGGAGAGCTCCTTCCACCGTGTGAGGACACACAAAGAGGCGGCTGTGTATGAACACGCAGTGGGCGCTTGTCCGACAGCGAATCTCTCGGTGCCTTGACTGTGGACTCTGCAGCCTCCAGAACTGTGAGACGTACATTTCTGTTGTTTATAAGCCATCCAGTGTATAGTATTCTGGGATAGCAGCTGAACGGACTAAGACTGTGACTACACAGCGTTCGCACCCGATTTGCGAAGCCCCGTACACCAAGTGAATCAGATCTTAGAATCCTCACCCGCCCAGGAGCTGCACGTGTTACTCACCCTCACTGACGGTGAGGCAGCAGGCTCAGACCCATGTGCTCAAAGTCACACAGCGAGAAAAAGGCAGAGTTGGGCACTGGCCGCTGGCAGTGTCACAGAAGGGCGCATACCTGTTCCAGCTGCCTTGTCGCTCAGAGGCCTCCACCTAACCTGCATTTTTGTCCCAAACTCTCAGCACATTTATCAGGAAATAGTGATCCTCACCCTTCCATCTGCTTTGGGTGATAACAAGCCTCTGTGGTTAAAGGAAAGAAGGCATTATCCCTGGGGCCATTAACAATCAACTACTTTAAGACACTCTTTAGCAAAGACTATTCCCCATCCTGCTTGATCTCGTGGGCCAGCCTGCACGTGTGACTTGCTTTGGTAGATATCACAGCACTGGCTTTGGAATTAGACAGGCCTGGGTTCAAATCCTGATGCTGCTACTCACAAGTCACTGAACTGCTCTGAAACCCCATTAGTCTTCATTCTTCTTATCCGTTACTCTACAAGAGGGGATAACAATAATTATCTCGTGTGATTGTTTTAAATTCCCAGAGGATTTATTGAACGTGGCATTGCTTTACTCGTAGTAGGTTCTTGAAGGTGCTTATTTTTATTTACATGGTGTCCTACCTTTTAGATATTCTTCTTGTTTATGTAAATAAAAGATCCCAATTTGCTGGAAAAAAAAAAAAACTGCAACCTGGAGGAGGACATCACATCCATCCAGACTGCTGCCTGTGCATTCCTGGGGGCAGCAGCTGGAGGCTGTCAGTGAATTCTGTTCCCTGCAGCAAGTTCAAGGGAATCCAAGGGATGCACCTCCATGACTGCCACAGCCAAGGAAAGGCCAAAAGTGTTGTAGAATAGTTTCTAGGCAAACATCGAAAATATAAATATTTTCACAGTTGTCCCATAACAAATTACCCCAAATCTTAGCGGCCCGAAACAAGTGCCATTTTATTATATCTAATTATTTTGAAGGGTAGGAACTTGGGCAGGGTGTGCTGGGTGACCCTGCTGTTGCACAAGACATTGTCAGGTCACTTAGTGGTATCAGCTGGTGGATGAACTGGTTTGGAGGGTCCAAAACAGTTTGCCTCACACGCCTGGCACCTTGGTGTAGATGAGTAGAAGAGACTAAAGAGAAGGGAACAAAGAACCACACAGAATGGGAGGAGGGTCAAAGAATTTGTGACCATGTTTCAAACCCATCAAAGGGCTAAAATTTCAATTAGTTAGAATAGCCTCTTAATCAAAACACCTCAATTGCCAACACTGGTAGGAATATAGTATGTCACAGTAATTTACAATGCCTATAATTGCACAAGGCAAGAACAAAAATATCTGTTCAATGAATGCATGAATAAATGTTTCCTACAGTTTTGGAAGACAAGGTAACGAACTAGCTGGAAACACTGATAGCTGCCTCTTTCATAACAAAAACCCTCCTCCTCCCCTTCCCCTGGTCCCTGTGTGAGGAAAGACTGTCATGGCTGACATGCTCTCCCTCACCCCATCCCAGCCCCGTCATGCATATCCCCGTGTAAAGCAGAGCTGCAGAGCTTACTCTCAGTGTGGCTCCCTCCCGTCTGGCCATACACTTGTGCCTCAGTCTCTTCTGCTACCATAAGCAGTCACCACTGTGTGCACAGACCCAACACACCTAAGGGCACATGGAAAGAAATGTAGCTTGAGGGTCTGATTACCAGTCCTCTCTCAGGACAGGGAGCAGTCGTCTGTTGTCCCACTATTGCTTTTGAATTATTACTCTTGGCCCCATGGCTTCTTTTCCTCTCTGCCCGCCTAAGGACAAATGTCACACACCACACATCACCCGCATTAATCCTTTCATTTGTTTAGCAAATATGGATTGATCATCTGGTACATATCAAGCCCTCTGCTATATGATGGGGACACAGGACAAACAAATCATAGCCTGTACTCTCAAGAAACTCGAAGTGTATCACTGGGTTCTAATCAGAGAGATGAACATATGAACGGCAATTACAATACTGTTAGTTAATATCCGGAGATCATATGTGAGATCCATACCCTGAGCTGACTTGACACTTTAAGACCCAAAAGAAGAAGCCATGAACATCCCAGATGTCTACATGCCTGACTCCACCTGCTGCTTGGAAACCAGTCCCCACGTGAGCTCCGTGACCAGTAAGTGGAACTCGCATGCAGGCCACGCCTGTGCTCCCCTCACCATTCAAGGTGGGACAACCGCCCAATGTGCTCTCTGCCTCAGTCTCCCAGCCAGGCCTTGTCTTAGCTGCCATGGCCTGTGCACTGGCGTTTGCAGGTTTACCAGCCTCACCACTCCTCATTGGGGTGTTGGAGCATCATTCCAATTGTGCCGCAGGCTTAACAGTGGATGCTACAAAGATGGCCCAGTGTAGGGACCGAGGACACACACCTGGTTTGACTCTGGCTCTGAGACTTGGTGATGTGCAGTGTGGAGCAGGTTCCTTAATCTTGTTGAGCCTTAGTTTCCACATCTGTAAAAACAGAACTAATGTTTACTTGCAGGAGTGTGAGGTTTAAATTAGATTAGTGCTATGGCACACTCTGTACTTCCACCAAGAGGTAGATATTATTATTCCTGTTACATTAATGATCAGGATTGCCAGATTTAGCAAACAAAAACACAGTTGGCCTAGTTAAATTTAAATTTCAAATAAACAACTTTTTTTTAGTGTAAGTATGTCTCATGTAATATTTGGGACACACTTATACTAAAAGATTATGTGTTGTTTATCTGAAATTCAACTTTTTAAATTAAAGTATCATTGACAAGAGTTATGTATATTTTTGGTGTACAATATGATGTTTTGATGTATGTATGCATTCAGAAGTGGTTAAATCAAGCTAATTAACATATCCATCACCTCATATACAAATAGTTTTTTATAATGAGAATGTTTAAGATCTACTGTCTTGCCAATTTTTAAGTATGCATTATTATTAACTATAGTCACCATGCTGTACAATAGATCCCCCAAACTTATTCATCCTGTCTAACTGAAACTTTGTAACCTTTGATCAATATTTTCCCAGCCCCACACCCCACAACAGTCCCTGGCAACCACACTTCTATTCTGTTTCTTTGAGTTCAACTTTTTTAGATTCCACACATAAGTGAGATCATGTAATATTCGTCTTTTTGTGCCTGGCTTATTTCACTTACCATAATGTCCTTCAGGCTCATCCATGCAAATGACAAGATTTTCTTCATTTTTAAGGCTGAATAGTATTCCTTTGTGTGTGTATATGTGTGTGTACATGTATATATGTGTGTGTATATACATGTGTGTACACATGTACACATACACCATGGTATTTTTATTTGTTATGAATTCTTTTATATGCCACAGTTTTTTTATTCATCCATCTATCGATGGACACTGAGTTTGATTCCCTATCTTGGCTATTGTTAATAATACTGCAATGGACATGAGAGTGCAGATATCTCTTCAACATATTGATTTCAGTTCCATTGGATAAATACCCAGCAGGGGGATTGCTGGATCATATGGTGGTTCTATTTTTGATTTTTTAAAAACTCTCCATAATGTTTTCCATAGTGCCTATACCAATTTACATTCCCACCAACAGCACACGAGGTTTCCCTTTTCTCTACATCCTCACCAACACTTTTGTCTTTTTAATATGAAATTCAACTTTAACTGGGCATCCTGTACTTTATCTGGCAGCCCTATTAATGATAATCTTGTTTTAGCCCCACAGTAACCTATGTGGGTTACTTAAAATCATCTTACTGATGAAGAAACTGAGATTCAGTGATCTTTAGTAACTTGCCCCAAATCACATTGGCAATGACGGGCAGAGCTGGACTTAGAATTGAGCCTCCTGAACACCTCTTGTCTCTATACTACCAGTGAGCCTCAGTTTTCCCTCTGGCCCAGGAAGCCACTCCGGCTCAGACAGAATCAGTTTCGATTGCTGTAACAGGACCTTGCTCTGTGGCACCGGAATGGTGCTGAAGAACTGCTGGGAAAGCAGCCCAGAAGTGGAGACTGATGCACCTTCTCACCGGAGCAGCTTCCTCAAGGCCATGCAAATGCTGCCGGAGGAAGCCACTATTAATGCAGCCAGGGGAGACGGGCCTTTGCTGGTGCCTCTGCCCTCGCCACATCCATGCAGAGAGCTCATGAGGTGTAGGCCACTGAAGCAACCTTGGAAACAAGCACCAGGAAATCCACAGCTGAGACCTTTCTGGATTTGTCTGTCAGGAATTGTACTGAACCTGCCCTCCCTCCCACCTCAATGCCTTCTCTGCGGGATTCGGAAGGCCCTGGGGAAGGCAACGGTACCTGCTGGAGGAGTTCACACGGCATGCTGGGTAGGAGGGAAGACCCACCTGGGAAGATGGGAGAATGACCTTTAGGATGATTTCAGAGCTGACATGAGATGACACTTCCTGGGACAGGCCACCGGACACAAGACATGAAAAACAAACCCCTGACTTCCTTCTTACCGGTGTAGAAAGGAATGTACTTGTCCTCTTTTCTCTCTCTGGATTCTGATCCTCAAAGAGCCTGCCTCTGACGTATCTTCTCTCTCCAGCCTTCTGGGGTCACCTCCCTTAACGTGGTAAGTCAGGGATGTGAGTCTTCAAGAAGCAAAGAGGTAGTCCACGTGGGCTGGAAAGGTCAGGGCAGGTGCAGGGGCCTGTGTCCGTTTCAGGACACAGATGGATTGAGGTAGGAGAAAGCATGAGCAGGAGGCTTATGGTGAGAGTGGTTTTTTGTGAGCAACAGAAGGAAAACGTCTAGCTCCAGGGGAACAGTCAGATACCAGGATGCAGACAGATTGAGGGGGCCCAGGAAGCCAGGCTGAAAGTAGGTCCCAGAGTCCACTCTTTCAGGCAGCCCTGCCCTCCACAGACCCTCTCTAGGAACACAAAGGGGGCATCTTCCACATGGACCTCGGGACAGCTTCACTCACCACTTAGCCAAGCAGGCCAGGGGAGCAGGTTGTGCTGGGGACCCAGGTGTGCCTCCCTCCCCAGAAGTAAGAACCTGCTCACAATCCTGATGCCCCCATCTTTGTCCTTTTTGTGCTGATATAACAAAATATCTGACACCAAGTAATTTATAAAGAACAGAAATTTATTTCTCACAGATCGGGAGGCTGGGAAGTTCAAGATTAAGGTGCTGGCATCTGGTGGGGGACTTCTTACTCCACTCTCATGTGGCAAAAGGCAGAATGTGGAAGGCAGAAGGGCAAGCAGGAGATGAGCGCTGTGTCCTCACATGGCAAAGGAGCGTAAGCGAGAAAACCCACTCCACAGTCCCTTTTTGGAGCAGCATCAATCCGTTCACGTCCTCATGACCTAAACACCTCCCATTAGGCCCCACTTCTCAGCACTGTTGCCTTGGGGATTAAGTTTCCAACACATGAGTTTTGGAGGACACATTCAGACCATAGCATCCCTCTTCCTTTGCTAACAGCTCTAATCCCATGCCTGTGGCCACCATCACCTCTGCATTCCATAAAGGGTGTCCAGAACTCAGTTATGCCATAATACTATTGGGTGAAGGGTGCTGGAAACAGCCTACCTGGAAAGATGACCCAAACTGGTAAAAATGGCTCACAAATCTATATGCACTATACTCAGATGTTAAAAACATTCAACTTTTTTATTTCCTTTAATGATAGTTCCTGAAGGTCTTGTCTTCGTGGGCGTGATTGGGTCTCTGGTTGTCACAATGCCTGGGAGTTGCCGCCAGCATTTAGTGCTAGGGGCCAGGAATGCTAAATGTCCTGAAATGCCTGGGACAGCCCTGCACAAGGAGGAACCTCTAGGCCCAAAGGCTGATCGCATCCCCCTGGAGAAGCATCGTCTAATCTCTCACAGGTTCTCCTCACTGTGGGGTAGTGGAGGCTGTTGTGGGAGAGGTGGAGGAGAAACCAACTTAAAATTTGCCAATTTACAGGTTTTTCCACCATCTGTTCCACTTTACATAGTCTCTTTTGGATGACTCAGTGTTTGGGGAGTACATGTTTCATTTTTAACATTTCTTCCCCTCCCCTTTCTCTTCTCCAAAATAGTATCAGCGTATATGAGGGCAGGGCTTGTTCACCCTGCAGGTGTGGGGGAGAGAAGGTCATCCACCCGAATACATGCAAAAAGACTCGGAGTCCTTGCCTGTCTGAATGTGCCTTCATGTTGCTCTTACACTTGAATGTAGCCAAGTAGCCTATGTTTGTGTTTGGGTTCCTCCAAAAGCCAATCCTGAGACAAGGATGTGGGTGTAGGTAGCTTATTTGCGAGGCTGTTCCAGGAAGCAGGAATGAGGATGGGGGCTACTCAGATAGAGAAGGGAGGAAAGGCAATCTAAGAGTGTGTTATTGAGGAAGCTCCTGCAGGTTCACAGCTCCACTCTGCCAGGACCTCCTGAGAAACGTGTAGAATGCCCTTCAAAAGTTGTCCCCCTGAAGGGCATGAGGCTAGGTTGGTTTTCTACCAGCTCCCATCACCGATTGATCGAGAGTCAGAGGGCTGCCCTCAGGGGCATTAATTCCTCCCACTCCAGGCTGAACTTCAGGGTGGTCATCAGGGAAGATCTGGGAGCAGAAGAAAGACTCACAGCTTCAGCTTGAGGAGGGAGGTTGTTCCTAGGAGGTGACTGAGCTCTATGGAAATGTCCACAGAGGAGGGCCAAGGGATGTCATAGGGTGCCACAGGCATCTGCACAGTATAGAATTGGGATTTCCAAAGGATTTCCCCTTAGAAACTAGAAGGTATGATTCCATTGACTTTGAGCTTTCAGGAAAAGAAATCTAATTATCACCTGATTCCTGTTCCTTTATAGGTAACCCGTTGTTTTTCTTTCCAGAAACTTTTAATATTAGGTTCTGTAATTTCACCAGTATGTATCCAGTTGTGAGTTTCTGCTCATTCATTTAGTGTCTCTTTGTGACCCTTTTCAATCTGAAAACTTGTGGGTTTTCTGCATTTTCTTGTATTTTATTTCCTCTCTTTTATGCTCTCTCTTCTTTTTTTCTTTTTTTACTCTCCAGTTCATAAATGCATTCTTTATCAGTGTGCATTCTACTATTCGGCACATCTATTAAATGTCCAAAAACATTTGGTGATCACGGAATCCTAACTGATTCTTTTTTATACCATTTGTTCTTAATTGATGGTGTGTCAGTCCCTCATATCTGAATTTTAATTACACTTATTTTAAAGTTATTTTTTCCTTTCCATGGACATTAGCCATTTTTCTTGTTGATTTGGTTCTTCTTTTTAATGTTTGTTTTCCTTAAATGTTTAGACATTCTTAACTATTGTTTGCATTTGAATTTGAAGTTCCTGTTTGCCTGTCTATGTAAGTACTGATTCCAGCTGCCTTGTGACTTGGGGTGGGAGTGGGGAGGAGGGAGGTGGAGGGCAGGATGTGCAGCAAGTAGCTTGCCTTCTGCAAAGGGGACCTCTCCCCTTCTCACAAGGAGTGTAAGTCATCTGGAGTCATTTCTCTCCTTCTCTGGCCCAACTGTCCATCTAAGTTTCCTGGGTCAGGACTCCTGCTTCAGACAGCTGTGCTCAGAGTTTATTCTGGGGGCAAATGCATGAATCAGCCATCCTCTTTTCCCACCCCTCACCCCCCAGTCTTTCTTAGCTGTCTGGAGTTACTTCCGGCTCTGTTCTGCCTCTCTGGGTTGTTTCTTCTCGACTGGAGATTTTATCCCGGATCTAAACATCACCCCTGCTCTCTGCTCACTAGGTGTGGGGAGGGACAGGGGCCTGGTGGGCTCAGCCACCCAGAATACAAAATTTTAGTAATTAACCTGATGATTGCCCAAAATCCCCTTCTGCTCTCTCAGATTTGTTGAGTCTGAGCTTAAAATATTTCTGGAATTTCTATCACTTCTGGATAGTTTCCTATTGTCTATGTTTAGGGCTGTGTTTTTTTTTTTTTTTTCGGGGGGGGGTTGTCCTTATGTTTTTGCAATCCAATCCCATCTGCTTTCCATCTTCCAGGAATTTTTCAAATCTGTCTAAGGATAGATCCCTTTTTTGTTTCATAGGGCCATCGTGGATTCCTTTACCTCCTCCTCCTTTCATCCATTTATCTTATTTAATCCTCACAATGATTCAGTGAAAGAGGTACCTATTATTACCTTGTTTCTCAGCAGGAAAAGTGAGGCTCAGAGAGGTTAGATTAACTTTTCTAAGATGTCACAGCTAGAACATGGCTTCTGACTCCAGCGGGGAGTAAAACTATTCTCTTCACTGGTCAAGGACCTTCTCTGTTTGCCTCTTAGTTCCTCCCCCTGTGGCCAGAGAGCTCCTTGAAGGTAGAGGTTGTCCTGGAGCCTTCTTTGTTTCCCTCAATCCTGACACCACCCTATAGCACCTTGCACAACACAGAGAACGCCAAATGTGGGGGCACAAGTCAATGGCAACTTGCCCATCATCACACAGCTAGAAAGTGGCAGGCCAGGATTTGAACTCAGGAAATCTGGCCCTGGTGTCGCGCTGCCCCTCAGATCTGAGGTGCCACCCACCAATTTCCCAAGCACCGTCTTCCTGGGAGGAAGGCACACCACCAAGCTAACAGCCAATTTGTGCCCTCAGAAGACTGCCCTTGGGAGGCTTCCACTGTTGTGTGGTATTACAAGCATAGTGGCGCTGTTTGATTTTTAAAACCAAGACCATGTATTACTTTAATAAAACAGAGAAGAGAAACAAAAAGAAAGTAAGAATGCAGAACATGGGCTGTCAGCAAACTACATATACACCGCAGAGATGTGAACGTGCAAAGTGTCTGAGTGAGGAAGGGAGGGGACTATGGACACTGCAAGACCAGTCCTCCAGGAGACAAAAAACTGCAGTTCATGATCTGTCACTAATTAACACTGTCACCTTTGACAAGTGGACCTTTGTAGGCTTCAGTTTTTCTATTTGTACAATAAGCTCATCTTTAAGTTCCCTGTAACTCTGATATTTGGTGACTCTAAATGAACAGTAAATTCATGTTTATCAGAAGTAAAAACTTTGTGAATGTTCCCAGCCTCTCTACTTACACACGTCCTTCAGAGCCCTGGGTGCTTCTCCAGTTCCGTCTCTCATTGTTCTTCGCCTCACACTGCTGCCCCCAGCCCATGCACCTGCATAGCTCTCTTGTGTTGACATCATTAAACTTTTTCATTCAAGTCCTTCCTCTTCAGAGGCTGCACCATACCCTTTCCAACCACACACATACACACAGATACACAAACACACACACACATTGTTAGCCAGACTTATCTTTGTTATTTTAAAGACTCTGTTTAGTTATAACCTCCTACAGGAAGACCTTCCTGATACCCCTTGGCAGGCTGAGTGGGATACCCACCTTCCATGCTTCTCTCTAGTGCTTGGTGGGAGTCCGCGATGTGCCATAGCACATTTAAACCTAACATCCTAGCAAGTGAACATTAGCTCTATTTTTACAGATGTGAAAACTAAGACTCAAGATTATGGAACCTGCTCTACACCGCACGCCATCAAGTCTCAGAGCCAAAGACAAACCACATGTGTGTGCTTGGTCCCCACTCAGGGCCACCTTTGTAGCATCTGCCTCATACACCTGGGGCACAGGTGGGATCATGCCACAACACCCCAACAAGGTGAGAATGGCAAACCTGCAAAGGCCAGTGCACAGGCCATGGCAGCTAGGACAAGGGCTGGCTGGGTGACTGAGGCAGAGAGCACATTGGGCTGTTGTCCCACCTTGAATGGTGAGGTAAACACAGGCGTGGCCTGCATGGGAGTTCCACTTACTGGTCACTGAGCTCAGTAGGGACTGGCTTCCAAGCAGTGAGTAGAGTTGGGCACAGAGACATTTGGGGTGTTCATTGTTTCTTCTGCATCTTTAGTTGCCAAGTCACCTCATGGTATGGAACCTACATGTGGCCTTTGGGATTAACTGGTGACTGGGCTGGAGGCCATATTGGTCTATAACTGGTATATTTTCACTGGATCCTCTCCTGCTTGAGGGCATGAAATAGGAATTACTAAGGTCAGACCAGAATTCTATTGCTTGCAGCCATATAATACTATAAATATTATAGGGCAAAAAGTAGATATAACCTGCTTTTTATAATAAACTATAAGATAGAAACAGTATAAAATAAGAGCAAGTACAGGATTATGTAAAAGTTTTAGAGTAATTTTCATAAATGGAAGCATTAGGCCCATATATCACTGTCGTTTTTAACTAATGTTTAGTTTAGAATTTTGAAGAGGTAAAGCAAATGGATTTTCCAGCAAGTGATTTACCTCATCCAAAGTTGTTCTAGAAAGGATTATAGTTGAAATTACTTTCAAAGATACTGAAGAAAGAAGACACAATAAGAAATAAAGGTATATTATTTAAAATTATAGCAGAATGGCTAAGACCATGGACTCTGGAGTCAGATTGCCTGATTGTAAATCCCGATCTTAGCTGATGTGTCTGTGCCTCAGTTTTTCTCATCCTCATAATGAAGATAATACTATCTACTTAGAGAGTTGTGAAGAATTAAATGAGTTAATCCCATTGGAATAGAGCTTACCATATGCTACATAATCAATACTAGCTATTATTTAACTATTAGCTATTATTATTGCCATTTAAATATGATTGATAAAATAAATTGTATTCTATTAATAGATTTATATTCAATTTATTCTATAAGTAATTATATATGTGTATATACACATACACACATGCATACTCCAAATCTAGGAGGAGAAGAAAGGGCAGGGAAGAGAAAAGGGAATGTAAGATAAATCCTTCTTTATTAGAAGAGGCAATAATTCTTGTCTAAATTTAATAAACCAACATATATACGTACAAGAATATCAATGAGAGTTGTATTTACCAGGAGAATTACAAACAAATGACTTTTTTAAAGTAGCCTCTCTGTTGTTTGGGGATGTTTACAATGAACTTTAAACCATCCAACAGTATATGGCTTATAGTTAAAGTCAGAATAGTGTTTATGCTTGGGGGAGGTGATTGAGTCAGTGACTAGAAGGGAAAATGAGGGGGCTTGGTGTGGTGCTGGTAATATTATATTTCTCTATGTGGTTATAGTTTCTTGATGGACATGGGTGCTTACAGGCATTTTTTATATGTATGTTACAGTCATACAAAGTTTAAACAAAAGCTTCCCTTTGGGAAGTAGGACTGGAGTGCATAGAGGTGGGGCTGGAATTTTACTTTTTATTGGATTATATTTAACAATTAGTATTTTTTTACTCTCAAAATCATTCTCTAGTGTTCCCATATAGTCAGGATAAATTGAAAGGTAATGTGAAGGATGGCCGTCTGACTTGGGAAGCCCGTGGCTATGTCTTTTCTGAGCTAGGTGAAGACCTAGGAGCCCAGGGACAAAGCCCTCTGACTTCAAGCAGCAGTGGATGCTGCAAAGGCTGCCTGGAACTCAGGACTGGCGAGTCTGATCAGAAGAGCGGCCCTCTACAAACACAGAGCTCATGGCTGCCATGAGCAACTCTTCTTCAGTCCACACTAACATTTCAAGCAACTGCCTCTGCCAGACACTGTGCTAGGAGCCAAGAACATAAAAATAAATAGAACATGGAGCTAGGGGTTGCCAGGGGGCAGGCGTGATGATAGGCCACATGATGGGCAGGGAGGCTGTGGGGAGAGGGGCATTTCCCCAGCTGCAATAGGGCCAGGGAGGATGAGGGTAGGTCCAGAGGGTGTGACGCCTAAATTGTCACCCAAGCAAAGAGGGCTGTTCCAGATAAACAGAACCAGAAGATACATGTATAAATTTCAAGGAATTGGCTTTGAAATTGTGGGGCTAGCAAGGTCTGAAATCCATTAGAGAGGCTGGCAGGCTAGAAACGCCTGGGCAGGAGCTGACCCTGTAGTCCACAGGCATAATTTCTTCTTCCTCGAGGAAACCTCACTTGCTCTTAAGGCCTTTCAACCAATTGGATGAGTCTCATCCAGATTATGGAGGACTTTACTAAAAGTCAACAGATTGTAGATGTTAACCACATCTAAAAAAATGCCTTCACAGCAATGCTTAAATTAGTCCTTGATCAAATAACTAGGTACTATAGCCTAGCCAAGTTGATGTATAAAACTAACCATCACAGTTGGGTTGGGGGAGGGGCAGTGTATAACAGGACAGTGGGTGCAAAGGCACATGAGAAGTGACAGAACTCTGTGTGTGTGTTTGTGTGTGTCTGTCTGTGAGTGTGTTGGTGGGGGCAAAGGGATACACAGAAGCAAGAATGTGCAGCAGGAGACAGCAGCAGGTGAGTCCACAGAAGAGGGCAAAAAGAATGATTTATAGGTGTCCTTGCCTGCATGCGGACGAGCTTTACTTTACCCTGTAACCCAAATCAGGTTGACCATCAGCATCACCCAGAATCTCCTAGATATCATTTTGAAAACACAGATTCTTTGCGTTCCCCTCAGACCTAATGAATCAGATAAAATAGCAGCTTGTATTATCAAAAACTCCCATTTTGTCCCCCAATCTAGAGACCAGTCTCCCTGATTTAGGCAATAGAAGCCACTGAAGTGTTAAATGAAAAGGTCCAATATTACTGTTACTTAGCTATCTTCCTGGTTTAAGTGTTTGTGCTTTTCACATGAATAGGATAACTTTTCCATGGTAGCTCCAAACATCAATGCAGGAAGAATGTACATGGGAAAAATTTGGCCAAGATCCTTCCTGGTATGCTTATCTTCACAGACACAACCTAATTGGGGTCAGAAGGGCCAGAGAGCAGGAGGCAGAAGGATGGAGTCCTCAGTCACTGTCAGCTTCATTGCCATGGAGATCCATTCATTCACCAAACATTCATTTAGCACTTACAGAGAACCCAGTCCATGCCAGTCTCAGTGGGGGACAGCAGACAGCAGAAGCCAGATTACAATTTTTCAGACACATGTATCTGAGACACACAGATTTGAAAAGAACAGAACACAGAGCTCTTTTAAGGCAATATTTAAGGGAATCATGAGGCAAGATGGAACAGACAGCAAGTATACATGTCAAGACCTGGGCTTGTTTAACAAGGCAACTCACACAAAATACCTAATCCACACCTGGCCCGTAGGCACCATTAAATAAACACTGGTGCCTGTCCTTCCTGAGTTTTTATTAAGGCCAGAACCTCCTTTTCATCAGTCATAGTCTTTGGGGTCTGGGAATAAATTTTAAGAAGGGAAAAGCATGTCTGGCTTCTAGAATCTTAGGAGATTTTATTAATATTATAGTGTCCATCTGGTTGACATAGGAGACACAATGGATGTCTGTAGTTGGCCTCAAAAATAGATATTACAAATAAGGCTTACATAGGAAATAGAAACACCCTGTCCTTGGGACGTTTGTCAGTCTGCTCCCAATTCAGACCTCTTCAAGTACACCCAGAGAAACTATCAAGGTCCATCACCACCACCTCTAACCCCAGAAGAAAATGGTTTTCTGGGGGAGGCCATCCTTTCTTGTGAGTTTTCAGTATCTTGTGACATTCAGTGCTAGAGCCTTTTAATCATTCCCTTACATCCAATCTCAACAGGTCAAATGCTCAGATTCCCATGGATCTTGCATGTCTGTTAGGAGAATGGTAACCTTTTCTAAGAAAGTAGGCTGCAGTTTATTCCAGGATAGTTTATAAGATGAAAAGAAAGCTCAGGAGCTAAGGATGGAAAATGGCTTAAACCTGCAGTAGCTCTGACCTCACACAAACTCAGTCCCAGGGTGTTCTCCCAACTCTGAAGGAACCATTCTCAAAACTGAGGTCTCAAGCTATGAAGTGAGCCTATGGTGTCTCTCTGGATTTCCCCATCTTGTAAAGAGTTTGTCAATGAACTCCCTCATCTCCCAACCTTAGCTTTCACCACCACATACCAGGAGGGACTTCACCCCTCCATCACTGGTGAACCAATCATCACCTTCTTGGCCAGCAGGTTTGCAGGCCTCATGACCTGTACCTGGCCTTCTCTGGCTGTGTCCACACTCACTCACCCTTCCACATATGTGTGATCCTTCAAGGGTCCAAAAGTGTGTCAGAATTAATGGAAAGGATCTAAGAGTCCAAGGATTAAATTAAGTGCCAATAATTGAAGAAATCTGTCAGCTAAAATCTGCCACTCAAGAATAGAAGAAAAATATCCTCATTGGTATAATGGTGAGTTAAAAAATAAAAAATAAAGAATAGAAGAAAAAGAATACAATCTTAAGTTCTTGATTATTACTCCTACAGAGATATACCTTGAAACAAAGGAGAATTCCCACAGCACATTGTAGACTTTTTGCTAAGATGCACTCAAGTTTTGCTTTGAAAGCTGGACAAAAAGGGAAGTCAGACCCTCCGTAGGACTCTAAGACAAACTTCAGATACGAAATGCCTAAATCCTATTCTCTCCTCAGAGAAGCAGTTCCCTCTATGGCGTGAGCCAAGGCATGGTCCCTGAGAAAGGCCTGGAAACACTTACTTTGAAGGGAGTATGACTGGCTGACACTACAGCTGTAGCTACGACAGACTACAGCTGGGTCTTGTATCATAGGGAGACTGTCCCTGAACTGGGCCTCACTCAGAATTCCAGGCTTTATCTTAAAACCACTTTAGATTGATACTTAAAGATGTATCTGCTTCTGCCGTAGCACAACTCTCCTACCAAGAGCAACTTCAGAAAAATGCAAAATAATCCTCTGTTTCAAGGCATCACAAACCCATCAGGCCCCAGAATGCAAGGGCCCAAGATCCTGGAAAGAAGGAAAATTCATTGAGCTGAGACCTAATATTCTAGCCCATTTTTCCCTCTCAAGGCACTTGTAAATGACGCTGCAAGTCAAGCAGAAAGCAGCTGCTAAGTTCCCCGAGAAACTAAACAGACCTTCAGACAATGCCATGAGCCTGGAGAGATAAAAATTGAGGGTCAGGACTACGAAGATAGCCAGGATGTAACTCTGGAAACTCAGAGAGAAAAGAGATGCAGAGGGTGAGCCCAACATTAGGCACCACTTTCCACCCAAGGCTTTGCTGACTCCTCCGCAGCGCAAACTGGATGGACAGGAGCATGTGACAGGTAAGAAGCCGAGCTTGGGCAGGATCGTCCTGCAGCAAGAGAGGAGGTTAAACTTCCAGATCCCTCCAAAGAGGAAGCTCCTTTCAGTTGAGCAGGGATTAAGCTGTTTTTGAGGATTGGTTTCAAACTTCCACCCTGACAAAAGAAGGATTAGTAATCTTAGATTAGCTGAAAATATTCAGATTGACAAAGACTGAGAGATAAAAATGGGAAATGCAGAAAAGACTGAAATACAGTCATGCATCACTTAAGGATAGAATACATTCCAAGAAATGCACCATTAGGTGATTTCATCATTGTACAAACGTCATAGAATGTACTTGCACAAACCTAGATGTTACAGCCTACTACACACCTAGGCTGTATGGGATAGCCTGTTGCTCCTAGACTACAAACCTTACAGCATGTTATTATACTGAATACTGTAGGTAATTGTTACACAATGATAAGCATTTGTATATGTAAACATATCTAAATATAGGAAAGGTACAGTAAAAATACTGCATAAAAGATAAAAATGGTACAATTATATAGGGCTCATACCGTGGATGGAGCTTGCAGGACTACAAATTGCTCTGGGTGAGTCGGTGAGAGAGTGGCCAGTAAATGTGAAGGCCTAGGACATCACTGTATACCACTGTAGACTTTATAAACACTGCACACTTAGGCTACACTAAACCTGTAAAAAAAATTTCTTTCTTCAATAATAAGTTAACCTTACCATACTGTAACTTTTCTACTTTCTAAACTTTTTAATGTTTTTTTTTAACTTTTTGACTCTTTTATAACAACACTTAGCTTAAAACACAAACACAGTGTGCGGCTATACAGAAATATTTTTTCTTCATATACTTTATAAGATTTTCTTTATTTTTCAAAAAAAAATTTCATTTTAATTTTTAAACTTTTTTATTAAAAACTAAGACACAAATACACACATTAACCTAGCCCTACACAGGGTCAGGATCATCAACACATCACTAGGTGATAGGAATTTTTCTGCCGCATTATAATCTTATGGGACCACTGTCATATATGTAGTTCAACATTGACCAAAGTGTCATGATTCAGCACATGATTGTAAATAAATAAATATTTATCTATTAGTCACCATACTTAATGGAATACAAGAGGAAATTAATATGATTATCTCAGTGAAAAATTTTGAGGAAAATTTTGAGAAAAGTCACACCAACTTATGAGTAAACAAAAAGAAACAGACCCCTCACACACACACACACACACACACACACACACACACACACACACACAGCTTTCCCCTAAGATTGGGAACTTTTTAATGTTCCTAATTAAAGTGATGAGAGCAGAGAATATCTGCTCTCATCACTTCTGTTAACACTGTACTGAATGTTTGGGCAGCGCAATAAGGCAAGATAAAGACATAAATGGTATGCAGATCTGGAAGGAAGATGACATGATTATTTGCGTAGGACTTTCTCCACCATGGGGAACCCATATGGCCCCCTCCTCCACATCTCCAACACCTCTCCTTTTGTAGGACCAGCTCAAATATACCCCCCTTGCCGACACCTGCCCTGACGCTTCTAGCCTCAAATAATCCCCCTTTTTCTCTATGTTTACTCTAGTTCTGTTCAATAAATATTAATCGACACCTGTGTCCTGGGCACGGGAGATTTCCATAGGCTTTTGTTTACCTATTTCTGTGGAATTTACTACTCAGGAAAATAAACAAAATATATTTCCTTAAAAAAATATCACAGTTAAGCTAAGGTTTTCTTTCATGAGCACCCTCGATCCTAGCTCCTCCCAAACCTACGCAAAAGTATCCACTGTTACCACTTTGGTGAGAGCCTTCTGAACTTCTGGTCCTTGTTTGATTTTTGTTATTTTACGTACATATATACAGCCCCTAGAAAATGTATAAGATTGTTTCATGTTATTTTTTATTTGCTTTTTATTTTATATAAAAGATATGATTCCATACATAATTACTTGCCACTTATAATAGTCAAAAGTGTATCCTAAATATCTATTGATAGATCTACTTTCTTCTTCTTAATCCTTGTATAACTTTTCATGATATGGTTTTAACCTCAGTTTATATATTAATATAAACTACTGGGGGACATTTAAGTTGTAGAATTATATTACAAGCAATACTGCATTACCATACTTGTATATGCCCTTGCTGTGCACATAAATGAAGGGCCATCTGGGGTACAAACCAAAAAGTAAAAAGGATGGATCACAGAATGTGTCCATTTCTTACTTGAATAGATATCGCCAATCTGCCTCCCAAAATTCCCCTGAAGGCAAGATCTTAGTCAAATTCATCTCTGTATTCTGCCCCTCACCCTGAGCCATTCATTCACATAGTAGACACTCAGTAAGTATGTTTAAGTGGATGGATAAAATAATGCATGGTTATAGTAAAGATATTCAGAATCATTTCTCTGACTCACCATGCAATGATTTGCGATAATTTAATTTTTCATGAATGCCTTTTCTAGACTTCAACTGCTAAACCACAAATACTGTGTCTGCTATTTTTTGCATCATGCATAGCAACTAGCACCTATATTGGTGTTTAATAAATATTGGTGTTTGTTGAATCAATGAGCTGATAATGTTTTATGTTAATAGTACAAGTAAGTTGGGGAAATAATAATTGTGATTATAGCAACACACAGTAAACATCAAGTCAGGATGACACCGCTTGCTATGAGAAGGGATCTAGGCAGGTAGACAAGTTTCTCTAGCCCAAATGACACAGTAATGGTAGTCATTAACTGGGAGCACAAAATGATTGGCTAGGTGCCATTCCTTTTCAGTAGGAATATGTTACCAGTCAGAGATGGTAGAATTGCACTGGGGAGGGGAAGGTGGCTCCACTCCACATTAATGGGGTTCTTAATGTTCCAATGATATGCAAATGCACTCCATAAAACATTCCAAGACAAGGACAGTGGTGAGAAAGAGAACTGCACTTGCTTCTGCCTTAATGATCGTAAGAGCCAGTGTATCAGAGCCTGTTGATGAGTCTGACTTGCTTTATGCCCAGACAGGTAGGGCTTGAGGCCATCACACATCTCCAAAGTAGCCTCCAAAACACCCCACCATCTGAACCCACCTCTTTCTAGTAAGCGTGGATTCTCAGAAGCCTTAGCTTTGGAGAGGAAATGAATTCCAATCATTAAAGCAAACGAAATGCTACCTTCTCATTTCCACAAGTGTCCGTCTCTTCCAAGTTTTTCTAATCATTTTCTCATTAGTCTCATTCTCAATCGCACCATCATTATTATTCCGTTTGTGTAACGTCACTCACCAAGCACCTTCCAGACTCCTTCCCGCCAGCATGCACAATACATTCCAATTATGTAATTATGCCATTGTAATCAAATCATTAAGATTCACATTAAACATGTATTAAAGTTCACAGGAAAAAACGAGCACCAGACACAGGCACCAAGCGGGAGGGAAGCCGACAAACACGCTTGTAATTGCAACTCACTTTTAATGAGCCCATGACTGCAGGTTTGGGGTCTTGGGAGGGTTGGATAACTGAGAAAAGGCGGTTCATTTCTAAAGAGGAAAAGCAGCTCTCCCCTCCCCACCCCATGACTCCATTGAGTTAATCCCTTGATTATATATTGGATTATAAGAAACAACTGAAAACAAGTTCACTACATGTGGGGTGTACACGCACACACAGAGACACACATACTGAGTGAACAAAACAAAAAAGGATTGTCCTAAGGACTTGCAAGCACTCAGTGGCCTGGGAGGAATAATACCATACCTGTGAAGAATCCCGGTGTACTAACTGATTTGAGTGGTGTGTGATTGTGTGATATCCACACAATCGATTTAGACAAACAAAATCAGACTAACTGAAGTCGGTTATTTCCTGCTTGATACAGTCCCCACAGTGCTGCCAGTGGAAAATAGGCAGATGATAACAGTGCCCTGAGTTGGGTTGCCTAAGTCCAGTGGTAAGGCCAGTGATTGCACTTATGACTGCATATTAGAGAGCCTCAGTGGAGGGGAGCTTTAAAATTATACACAATACTGCTGCCCAATCCCCATCCCAGACCAATTAATCACACTCTCAAGGCGAGGGGCACAGGCATTATAATTTTTAGGAGCTTTCCTAGTGCGTCTAATATGCAGCCAGGATTGACAGCTATTGGTCCAGGGCAGTGGTTCTCAATACGTGGTCCCAGATCAATAGCATCAGCTTTATTTTCAGGCCTCACCTCAGACCTAGTGAATCAGAATCTTGGTATGAGGTCATCATCTGTGTTTTAACAAGCCCTGCAGGTGATTCTCAAGCACATTGAAGTTTGAGGACCACTGGGCTAGACCGTGGTCAAGCCGGGATGATGGAGAGATGAATACATGTACACTTAAGAAGTGCCAACCATGCTATGCTTAGTGAGCTAGACACATTATCTATATCATTGCTTTAATTTTCCAATAATTTATTTATTCTTTTAATAGACATATCCTGCCTAAGCCAGGACCTTGCCAGACACTGGGAATAGAAAGCTGCATAAAACACAATGCCTTACCTTCAAGGAGACTTACAGTAAATAGATAATTATAACATAAAGTGGTAACAATAATTGCTACCACATATTGAGTGCTGATCATGTGCCAAGGACTCTGCCAACTGCTTTACTTACATTATCTCTAACCCTCACATCAACCTTAGGGGGACAGGTGGTGTTATTTTCAGTTCCCATTTCAGAAAACTGAAGATTTGAAGAGGTTAAATAAGTCACCCAAGGTCAAACCCCTCACAAGCGGTAGAGCTGGAATTGAACCATATTCGTAATCACTCACTACTCCAGCAATTCCTAACTTATGGGCCCAATTCTCATAAGTGCCATCTCATGAGGAGTAAAAAAAATAAAATCCACACATGGCCAAGCATTTTCTGTAGGCTGATTAAATTTTAGGTCTAGCTCCTGTGTATACAGTCATTTTTCAATTGTTACTAATGAATTGTGCTCAGTGAAATACTAACTGCCATAATTGTTGTCATATGTATTTTTCTTAAGGTTCTATAACTACAATTACTATTTTATGGGAGATCCACAAAATGTGGGAGTGTCAAGGAGGAATTTTCTCATTTGGAAACATTGGCAACCATGCACTATACCATATAGCGTTGAGAAGGTAGGAAGTGTTCCAATTATAAATAATATATGAATGAATCCCCATTAAAATAAACAAAATATATGTGTACAGCCAAAATCTACGGATACCAGTTTGAGAGCCACTGCATTAGAAGTTAAACACTCTCAATTCTGGTAACCACTTCATGACAACTTGATTTTAAATAAATACAAATGTCTTTGCACTAAAAATGCACTGAAAAAAAAAAAATTACCCACAGCAAATACTCTTTCCCTTACAAAGAGACTATGCAGATGATTCAGAACACTCCTATTGGAAGACCTTTGTTTTTATCTGCCTAGCATAGCTTTAGCAAGCCACGCCTCTGCTCACTGTACCCCCTGTGGTTCAAGTGGTGCTAACATCACCCTGAATTTCAGATTTGGGCCATGGGCCCCAAACTGGTCAGATAACCCCAGCCCCAAGCCGAACGGTGCATTCAGGAATGGGCACGTTGCTAGGCTGGGCAATCTGAGCCTTTCCCAGATCTTCTAATGGAATTCCCAGAAAGAAACATTCTATTTTTGCCAGAAGACCAACTGTCAGAACAACATAAGCTGAGAACTATAGGTTACTATGTTTCTGCCACCTAGAGAGTCTGCTTGGGAATGAAGCCAACACTGAGGGAAAAACGGGCCAAGAGATAGAGGAAAATATTCAGACTCCTGGTGATGCTATTTGAGTTTCTGGATCCTGACTCACCTGAAGCCACCTACACCCCTTGTACTTGCTGGACACATGGGCCAATATCTTCCCTGAGCTTTCTATTCTTAGAACTAATTTGAATTGTTTTCTTTCTCTTATGGCCAAATGGGTCCTAGCCAATCTATAAATCCATACAAGGAGTGGGGTGTTATAAGTGATAGACCTACATGGAAGTGACTGAATTTAGATGGGCTGAGGTACAATAAGGATTCCCCTTCCCCACATTCAAGTCAGTAATTTTTTTTATGGGATAGCAAAAGAGCTGGTTAAACTGTCACATGCTTTATCTTGGTACTCAGCTTAGAAGAAAAAATATCATGATGTTAGAGTGAGCTGCTATTTCAGTACAAGCTGGCCAAACTAAAAGCAGAAAGGGAAGGAGATAGAGCCTTGCTGAGAGACAGTGGCCAGAAATCTAAGATGGCTAAGAGTCATATGTTATCTTCCCAAAGCTAAAGTTAGCGTAAGTACAGAAAGCCAAATACCGCATGTTCTTACCCACATGTGAGAACTGAAAGAGTTGATCCCATGAGGTGGAGAGTAGAATGACAGATACCAGAGGCTGGGAAGGGTGCGTGGGTGGTGGGAGAGGAGGGAGAGAGGGGAGAAGAGAGGTCGGTTAATGGGTACAAACAGTTAGATAGAAGGAATAAGTTCCAATGTTCAACAGCAAAGTAGGGTTATTATAGTTAACAACGATGTACTGTATATTTCAAAACAGCTAGAAGAGAAGATTTGAAATGCTCCCAACACATAGAAATTATAAATATCAAGGTAATGGATACCCTAAATACCCTGTCTTGATCATTACACATTCAATGCATGTAACAAGATATCACATGTACCCCATAAATATGTACAAATATTATACATCAATACAAACAAACAAATAAATGAATAAAGTTAGGGTAAGTAAAGGCAGTCAGGTGGGAAACACAGACACAATTAAGATTGGGAACTAGAAGAAACCAGGAATATGGAGTGAGCCTAATGGTCCAGGCCTCTTCCAACACCTTCCAAGGTTCACTTTCTGCTTGAAAAATATAATTATCCCCAGAGTAATACACCCTTCCAGGGTGAAGGGCACGTTGGCCTTGCCTCAATCTATTGTTTGGAAAGACTAGACGGAAGCAGTCAAGCCCAGTGCTAGGGGCATGCTCTGGGTTCTTGAGCCTGGAGACAGACACTATAAAAGCAAGATTAAAATTTATGGACCGTGACTCTGTAAGAACTCTGGCTTGGGTTCATATCCCTTGAAGGTACTAGAAAGCTAACCGACTGGCTAATTTACCCAAACTCCAGTCTTGAAAATAAAGACCTGTGATTGCACAATCCCTAAGGTCAGCCCCAATGCCCTAGAACTCCCTGCACAGGAAGTAAACTAGGACAATAAATATAGCTCCCAGAAAAGAAATACACCCATTGCCCATCTCACGTGTCATTGAGGAGAACAGTAGATAAGGAGATGCTCTCAAGGCAGAGCAAGGTCAGCCATCCACTAGCACGTGAGGGTGTCCCGATGCACACCAGGAGGGCTTGGTACATGGTACTCACTACCGCCAACAGCATTATTTCCCCTAGTCCCTATTTTTTTCCACAAAAGAAGTTTCTTATTATGGCTATAGTCTTTTGCCTCCACCATTTCCTTCCTGGTAAATTGAGAGTGATTAAATGTGTGATTTGACCATGGTCTGCATTTGAAGAGGTGGCACATCACACAGAGAGAATGGAGAGGGGGATGGGATAGGACTGACGTATAAACAGAGCTTCAACCAAATCTATAATGCATTATTTCTTTTTTTAAAATCTATGGAGGAAAAACATTATTTGGAGAGAATTTCTTTATTCATAGTAAAAAAATGTATTGATTTGTAGGGAGTCCATATGGTATACTTTTAGTATTGCACTGGTTTAGGAGTCAGACCTAGGCTTGAATCAAGTTCTTTGCCTTCCTTCCCACACTAAAGAAAACCACTTTGCTTAGATTGATACGTTTTTTCTATGTTTTATACTTTTACTACCTTTGCACATGTTCATAAATAATATGTAATATTGATATGCATTTTTAAAACTTACATAAATGGTATGCTGTATTTATGCTTGAGAAACTTGGCTTTCTCACTCAACATCATGTTTTTAAGATTTATACATTTGGATATGTTCATTCATTTTAAGGACTTGATAGTATTCTAACATGAATAAATCACATTTTACTTATCCATTTGCATTCTGACTGACAATTTGGATTTTTTGATTATCGTTATAATTTGTTTTTGCGAACAATGGGGCGGTGAGCATCCTTCGGTGTATTTTGTTATATACATGTAAGAGAATTTTCTGTGGCATATACCTATACATGAACTTGCTGGGCTGTGATGTTTGCCCATATGGATATGTACGAGGTATTGCTAAATTGTTTTCTGATGTAGTTTTACCATTTGACACTCCTGCCTTTAGTGGACAGGAATTCTTGTTCGTGGTATCTCCTGACCTCATGAGTGATGGTTTGATTCATGACATTTGTCTGTTTTTCATTGTAAGCCCCTCTGCATCGGGGGCATTAGGTCTATGGAATTCTGTGTGCCCTAGATTGTGAAAGGATCCCTGCTGAGAAGTTGTATATTTGCTTGTACTAGAGCCTGTAGGGTTTCAATGGTCCTTGACCAGGTTATGATAAATTCTAAGCTTGGACGTCACATGTCAGACAAGTAGTATAAATTTGGATCACATACCTCTACATACTTCAGGCCTGGGGATTTGGTTTTCTAAATGATTTTTCCTGTCTTTCTACCAAAAGCTCTGCACAAATGGCAACCTTCCACATTGCTTCCCTTGCCAATGGGTGCTGTTTCTAAGTCTGCTTTTTATGAGCGGGGCAGCTCTTTCAGTTTCCAGGCTTTGCATGGGCTTCCTCCTCCCTCCAGCACCAGTGGCCTAGAGACCACATAATCAGTTCTTATGTGGACACTAGAGGCACAGGCCCATATCTCATGTGGAACCCAAATGCCCATGAGTCCCCTTGGCATCAACTCCCTTACCCACCTCTCACAATAGCTTTCACCTCCCTTTTTCCCCTATGCCTGAGATTATCTTTTGTTTCTTTCAAGTTCAGCAATGCAATTTCACCAAAATTTTGTTGTTTTATTTTTTATCCAACATCTCTTTGTATTTGAAGGGGGGGTTGATCAATTCCATTAATTTAGTCTGTCATATAACTGAGACTCCTCTAAAGTAATTAAGGTCACTTCCTATTCTGTAATAATACTGTACAATTTTAATTAATTACTCTGTAAGAGACAAGTAAAAGAAGAGATACCTTATGTAGCAAGATCTAAAGGACCATATATATCTGGATATAAATGATGCCTAGTTCCCCTTAACAGTCCACTCCTGTATCTGTTACTTAATCTGATGCTTATTCTCAGCCATTCACTGTAAACCCACTCTTAGGTCAGAAATCTTTCTGGGATATGCACGCCATGATTCCTCAGTCTTTGGAACCACAGAGGCACTGCAGAGTGAAAGCTCACAGTTTGTGCTCACTGCGTCCTCCCCCTTTGGCGCACACGCACCCCTTATCAGGAACTGTCAGGGAGTAGGCAAATATTTCATTCAAATTCCTCCACGTAGGCTCTTATCTTTTCCTGCACCCGGAATTAATCTTATTTCGGTAAAGCTAACACAATTGACTCCCTACTCTGTCCTCCTACAGCTCCTTGACCATACTAAATTAAGCTTGAAAACATGGAGACTGACGTGCAGAGATCTTTCTGTGAGGGTCTTAGACAGCTGGCCTTTTCCGGCAGTCCTGATTCCTTGATGTCCCTCCTTCTGTCTTTATAACAGTTATTTGCAGGCCTGTCATTTCCCCAGCAGGCTGTGAGCCCTTTGATAGTGGTGTTTACCTCTGTATATCCCATTATACCTATCACAGTGGCCAATATTAATACATGTAAGTACTCAGTAAATTACTCTTGGATATATTGTATCCAAATTGCATTGCTGAACTTGAAAGACACCATCAGTTGTGGGCACCTACTTTCTAAATCCCCTTCATAGGACCCTAGTTGGCCCACAACCCTTCGTTTCTTCAGTACCCTTCTACCCTCAGCATGTACCAAACTTTAGCTAGGGTGAAGGACTGAAGACTGTCTCTTTTATTTTTTAATATATGTCTTTTATTTAACTTTTTTTTATTTAGGGGTGAAGTCTTGCTGTGTTGCTCAGGCTGGACTTGAACTCCTGGGCTCAAGGGATCCTCCCATCTCAGCCTCCCAAGTAGATGAGATTACATGTGTGTGCCACCATGCCCAGCAAAGACCCTCTCTTTTAAAGACATTGGCTACAGCATGGAGAATAATAGCAACATAAATGAAGTAGAGAACATTTCTTTGGTTTTATGTCGGGCACAAGTGGTAGGAAATCTGTGAGGGGAGGCTCTTTCTCCACAACGAGGGATGTGAGAAGCACATCTTTGTGAGAGGAGGAAAAACCACAGGGAGAAGTGCAGTGAGAGTGTGGAACAGAGTCTCCAGCCTGGCTGGTGAGGACACAGTAAGTACAAATACTTTTAAAATCCAACTTCAAATTATGAATCAGGCACCTAAAAATGTCCATGAGCTTATCTGACTTCTAGAAATAGAACCTAATAAAATAAAGCAAAAACAGGGATAGGTGGGAAAATATGCTGGAACAGCACCATTTCGATAATATAGGAAAAAGTTTAAAATTGCAAACAATCTAAATATCAAAACAGTCAAGGAATGGTTATGTAAATTATTGTATTTTCACTGGAGGGAACATTATGCAGCCATTAAAACTATGGTTATAAAGGCCACACAGTACCATGAAAAATGCTTTTGGCTGCACATTAAGTGAAAAAAGAGGTAAGAGAAAATGTTTATATACAGTAGAATGACAACTAGATTTTAAAAGTGGGTGAATAGCAGAAAGACTAGGGGGAAACATACCAACATGCTAAAGGCAATTCTGTTATGTTGTTAGTATTATGGGTACTTTTTCTTTTCCCTTGTTTTCCAACTTTTCTGTAATGTGGTCCCATTAACTTTATAATGAGATACAGTACACATAAATGTTCAATCTTTTTTTAATTGGAAAAAAATTCAATCTTGGTGAAGAGCAGAAACTTGTTCCTTCATCCTTCTTCTCTTCTTTTCTTCCTTTTTTCTTTCTTTAGTAGAGCAAGGAAAGAGGGACAATTGAGTTTAAGAAATCAGAAAGAAAAACACTCTATTTTACTAAAATATAAACTCTTGGAATAATTCTTTTTTGCTTTTCGATTAAAAAATGTGGAGAAGGAACTCAAAAAGAAACAAGCACTGAGAGGCCCAGCAGTGTGGCTCTCAGGGAGGTGGCCTGGGGGCACAGGTGCAGTCAGGGAGTTTCAGGGAAACGCAGCAATCAGCAGCCTGGGGGAAACCAAGTTTCATGGGTCTGCAGAACGATGGCAAAAGTTAATTTGGGGAAATGAGGGGCAAACATGCACTAATCAGTGCTGAATGACTGGGCAAAATACTATTTACTAAGTACTACGGATACCTTCCTGCTTTATCTAACCACAGTACAAAAAAAAGCCCCCACTGATTTTTGCCGTATTGTTGTTAGCAACGAGTGTGGATTAAAGGATGAAGCAGGGATTGATTGTTGTCTCTTGTGGACCTCAGGCTTGTGCACATGAACTATTCCCAGATACTTAGTTCAATCTCTGGTCACCAGTCAGGTCATCCACACACCTGGAAATTGATGTCTGATTAACCGCTCCCTGGTGGTGTTCCCACAGGCTCAGCCTGCATGCTTGGCAGGCCCACAGCTGAATCATGGTTGGTTCAGAGATTAACTCTTTCCTGCCCTTCTGCCTATCAACCATCGTATGTCCTATACAGCTCTGTGTCCATGCAGTCTCAGAGAGAAGAGGCAACATGTCTAAGGTAGCCACTCTGTGGGATCTAGAGCCATGTTTGGGACAGCTGGCCTGAGGTGATTGGCCTGGTAGAACCCTAAGGGACTGGCCTGAGTAGGGTGGTCCATTACCATCAAGTCTTGCAGTCCTTGTTCCAAGGTAATGACCAGGAAGCGTAGACCCAGAGACTGACATGGAAGGGGCTACTTCTACCATAGTTAGAGCTCTTGGAAGCCTGGGATTATTGGCACCTAACAGAAGCTTGGAGCAGAAATTTCTCTGAAATCTGTCAGGGGCCTCTGCTACCTCTAAATTAGAGCTTTCCTGCCCTAAACTCTCAGTCTCATTCATCTGATAAGGTTTTTGTTCTGTTTGATTTTTTGTTTTTGCTGTTTTCTTGTTTGTTTGTCTGTGCATTTAAAACTCTTTTATACTCAAGTCACTTTTCTTGGACAGACAAGGTAGTCTTGACAGAAAGTTGAACTCCCCAACACTTTTAGCACTGCCATCTTATGCCATCCTTGCCTCCTTTTCAGGATGCTGGTCACACCCCAGGCTAGGAGTAGCTGTGGGGTAGGGTGGGAAGGGCCTAGAGCAGCTGCAGGTGGCTGAGTGTGTGTTGTGGCTCAGGGCCTTGCAGAGAGCAGGTCAGCCTCCAGTGCCAGGTCCCACTGAGAAAGGAGATAGATAAGCAAAATGTCCTTGGCTCCAGGCTACTCGTCTAAATCTGGGGAGAACGGAATGGTGCATTGGGCAGGACTACTCCTTACTTTCCTCCAATGTCTTCTTTCTGAATCCTTTTATATCCATAGATTTCCCTCCCTACTTTTTCGGGCATGGATCATCCATTAATAGCAGCCTCCAGAAATGATCTGTACTATTGGGGTACACTTTAGTGAGAACCACTCTAATGGTGTTTCTCAAATGGAAAATCCATGAATACCACTCAAAATTATTTTAGATGGTGCACAGAAAACAGTATTAATAGTTACATGTTTATTTGAATGTCGATTAAATATAATAAAATAAAAGCAGCAAAGCAAACTTGAGATTTATCACTATTATTTAAAATAGGGCAAAGATAGGTAGTTAAAATTGAAATCAATTTTTAAAAAGTATTAAGTAATAATATTGTTGGTGATATTTGGATATAACAAAAATCATAAAAAAGTGGGATTTGATCACTGAAATTTGGGAAACACTCTGTAGATCACCTCCTTTAGATAACTGCACTGTAAGCCCAAATCTGGTTGGGAATGAGAGGATCTGTCCCTTACGAATTCACATCAGGTGGACTGAGAAGGTGGACTCAGGGCAGGTGTCCTCCTGGCCCTGCTGAGTGATACCCACAGACAGGAGCGCACACTGCTAAGATGTAAGGCCAGCCTTGTTTCAGTAGCACAGTGATTGGGAGTTTTGCCAGGAATGAAACAGACTATCCTGCAGCTGTTATCTCATTTGTATGAGTAATATGAAAAACGCTGCACAATTTAATATGCCATCTAATACTTTTATTCTTATCTCATCAGTAGGGCAGGTGCCGGTATACATGTTTGAAAGCCAATGCAGATTGGTATGGGGGAGGGCCCCAAGAAATGATGTTAGCTGCTATCTGAGCTGAGTAAAATGATATGAGCATGGATATTATTTTATAAAGGCAATCTCACTTGTATCTTTGCCAGTGAGATCTTAATCACAGCACGCAATAGGAGTGGATACCTCTTTTCCTGGTTATCTGGGTGCAGGATGACTGCATCATCATCACTGGGAGAACGGTTATCTGTTATTTCACTTGTGAAAAACCAACAAGAACATTATCAGGGCATTTATAACCAAACATGTGCAGCTCTGAGTGATAAAAGAAGGAGGCAGCAGCTCATCTCCAAGGATGTGGAGATAATGCCACTTGCAGTGGGAGGAGATGGATGGTATTGTTGAAAGTGGTTTCAAATATTGGGAACTGACTAAGAATCTCTCACGGCAGCTCAAATTTTGGCTCTGGAGTAGAAAAATAAATTAGAGGACCTGGGTGAAGAAAGGGAGCCTGGATGAGAGAGTGATCATCTCAACCCTTTTGACCTTAGGAGAAATGCGGTTAAATAAATCTTTCATGACTCTCTGTATTTGAAGATGAACTACAGCAACCTTCAAACTACTGAGGGACACAAATGATATTTTTTTCTCTCATTCTCAATCTTATTTATCTTTTCTTATTTTCTTTTTAAACAACCAAGATCTCAAATAAGCCTTCAACAAACAAAACTGTTAAGACATTAAACATAAAGGGGGGGATACAAATTATTCCATGTAAAAGAGACTAGAGAAAGAGCCTCACTACTACAACACAGAATGTTAACCCCAAAATAATCCATTTCTGTAATTTGTAAGAACAACAGTGTCGGGTTAAAGAGCCAAAAGTCTACAGTGCCATTTCTGCTCGAACTGCCTTTGACTTATGAACACTTTTTCCTATAGTTGGGAAATCATTTCTTTTTCTCCCATGAAGTCTGAAGTCTAAAATGTTAATGCACTAATTTTCTTTCTTTTACTTACTTTTTTCTTTCTTTATTTCTCTTTTTGTTTTTTTAACTTCACTTCCTTCTCAGTGGAATCATTAATCATGAAAGTATTGTTGTAACAATTCAAACAAAACAGAAGTGTATAAAAAAGCCAATTATTAGCCTCCTCCAACTCTCAAACTCACTGCCTTGAAATAAACAAAATGTCAGAGTAGCTTGAAGTATTTGCTCCCATAACCTTTTCTGGGCCTCAAAAATATGCACTTAATCTTTCCCTATAATAGAGATATATTCCAGTCAATAAATACAAACTCAAGTCATGGTTTTTAGTAGCATTATAATATTCTATACTATAAAGGTATTATAAGTTATCCAATCATCCCTGATGAACATTCACATTTTCCAATTCCCAGTCCTTATTTTTTATAATCACTGCTACAATAACTACCTTTGTATACTTCTCCTTGTGTATTAGCACCTTTATTTCTCTGAAATAATGGGATTATTGGATCAAAGAATATGTGCATTTTTATTTTTAATAATATGTTCAAATAACTTACCCAAAACATGATAGCTACTCACATGCCTACGAGCAGTAGATGAAAGAGCCCATACTCCCACACCACCAGCTCAAGCCTTGACAACCCTCAGTCCTTCTCTGTTTTGCCAATTCATTGAGTAAAGATCACATTTCGTTTTTTCAATTTGCATTTTCCTGATTTCCAAAAAGTCTGTACAGTAGTCCCCCTTATCCATGGTTTCATGTTTCACAGTTTCAATTATCCGTGATCAACCATGGGGTTCAAAAATATTGAATGGAAAATTCCAGAAATAAACAATTTTATAAGTTTTAAATTGCACGTCCTTCATAATAGCATGATAAAATCTCGCACTGTCCAGCTCTGTCCTGCCTAGGACATGAATTGTACCTTTGCCCATCATATCCATACTATATAGACTGCCCGCCCATTAGTCACTTAGTAGCCTTCTCGGTTATCAGATCAGCTGTTGCAGTATCGCGGTGCTTGTATTCGAGTAACCCTTAGTTTACTTAATAATGGCCCCAAAGCGCACAAGTAATGATGCTGGAGTACTATTACAACTGTTCAATTTTATTATTAGTTATTGTTGTTAATTTCCTACTATGCCTAATTTATAAATTAAACTTTATCATAGGTATGTGTGTATAAGAAAAAACATCGTATATATAGGGTTTTGTATAATCCACGGTTTCAGGCATCCACTAGAGGTCTTGAAACGTATCCACTGCAGATAAGGGCGAATTGCTGTATATCTTTTGTATGTTTATTTGCCATTTTCTTTCCCTCAGGTGTGACTTGCCTTTGCATTTCTTTCTAACAGCTATATGCTTTTTTTTTACCACTTTATAGAGCTCTTGAGATAGTACCCTTTTGTCTATCGTGTGAGTTGTGGGTATTTTCTCCCAGTCTTTTGTCTTTAGATTGTGTTTATAGTATCATTTGACATACAAAAGTATAAATATTTATCTCATGAAATATGTCAATGTTTTTCACCTGGATTATGGCATTTCTTGACTTCTTTTATAAAGTCTTTCCCATCCTGAGAGTATATATTCTTCTAATATTTGGGGATTTATTTTTACATTCTTAATTTTACTTTGTTAAATTCTATAAAATGAAGAATAGAATATTCCTTGACATGACCATTTAATTTGCTTCTGCAGATGTGGTCTTCTTGATATCACTCTACCATAATCTGATCCTCTTCAGCCCAAACAATAGGCAAATAAATAATCCTTCTTTCCATCCCTCCAAAAAAAAAAAAAAAACCAGTTATAAAATACCAATAAAACAATTGAACTAAATAAAGTATTTAACCTTCAGTGAAGGAGCAAGAAGTAGCATCAAAAAATAGAAAAAACAAACAATCAAAAGTCCGGGAGGCTGGTACTCACCTCCACAAGAGAGTCTACACCTAATTCATGGTTGAATCCTCACAGGCCCCCTCTCAGGAACTTGCACAAACTAAATACTTCAATAAGTATATTTTTACTGGTTGGTTGGATGGGTGGATGGATCTCAAACAAGCCCTTAACAAACACATCTCCAGTAGAAAACTAAGAACAAACGTGAAGGAATTAATAATCAAAATTAAACTCCTACAAATATAATCTATATGCAATTAGTAGTTTACATTTCATTCATCTGTATAATAAAATATATCTCTGTTTACTCACACATGATTAAATTGCTTTTAAAGAAATCTTTTCAGCTTCAAGTAACAATCAGAGAACTCTTAAGTAGTAATTATCTGAGGCAGAAGCCATTGAGCCCAAAGGAAATCTATTTGCCCCCATCAGGTCACTGGATGGCAAAAATTAGCTGCTCTCGATATGATTTTTGTGACAATAATTAGCAACCATGATGTTACAGATGATAAGGGGGTCTCTATACATTATCACATCTGATTCTCACACCCATTCTACACATGAAGAAACTGAGTTCAAAAGAGGTCAAGTAAGTGACCTGGCCTGAACAACTAAATCGAGATTCAATACTCAGGGTTTTCTCTAAGTTATGTATTGATAGATAGATAGATCCCATTCTCTTGTCACTAGAGCAAATATACTCACCCCCAACACCACCACCCTCATTCCCTAGCAGAGATGGAAAATAAGGTTATGTGACTATTGTCCCCCAAAGGGATGGTTTCTTTTCACCTTCCAGGGATCGACACTTGGGATCTCTTCTCTTTTACCTCATTCACAGAACCCACAGACTATCTTTGGACTGCACCAGAATCTTTAAGCAGCAGAGATTTGTGTTTAGGCAACAGTCATAAGCTACAGTCACACCTCTATGCTAGGGGAGGTGGGAGGAAGGCTGAACCCAGTGAAGTGAGGAATTCTTCTGGACATAACTGTAGCAAGTGAGAGTGTTGGTCCATGTACTCCAGGTGTGAAAGAGCTACGACTCTTTCTATCAGTGAGCTTAGGCAAGGTGGGGTTGGGGTGCAGCTGTGTATCTACGCTGGCATCTGCTATCTGATTTGGGTGGTCAGGTCAGGCAGGTCACTGCTAGGCCTTTCTTCAACCCCAGCACAAGGCTCCTTTGGATCTAGTTTCTCCCTTCCACCTCCCAATTCCCCTCCTGCATCCACTTCACAATGATACCCAGGAAGGAGTGGCCTGCCCCCTACACACACACACACACACACACACACACACACAAACACACACACGTCTGCATTCTGCAGTTCCCAAGGACCCTCAGGAATGGATGTACTATGCCAGGCTGCCCCAGGCCCTTTGTGCCCCACCCCACAGCTGCTCCTACTCTGGGGTCTTGCCGCTTCCTGGTTGCTATCCAAAAAAGAAAACCCCTAAACCAGTGATTCTCAGTCAGGACTGGTCCCATTCTCCATGAGATATTTTAGAAATCTGTGGACATGTTAATTGGTTGTAACAATAATGGGAGTTATATTACCCATGAATTTTATTTTACTTCAGGATAGTACAGGGAACCTCACCAAATATTTGCTGCATAAAGGAGTTGTTAGGTTTAATATGTCTGAGCATCACTGCCTTTACTACTAATGGTCCATCCTCCTCCTAGGGCACATTGAAGAAGGGTGGCCACAGGAACCTATGTCCTTGGGACCCTCTGTATCTCTTCACTCCTACTGGCTTTCCCTTCCTATAGTCTGGGGAAACACTATCCAATCCTAAGGTACAGAAATCCTACTGTGACTCCCTCTGACTTCACTGGTCCCCGAGGCCCCTCACAGTCTCAGCTTTTTACAGCCAGAGCCTGGCCAAGGCCTCTGCTGTCATTTGCCTTTCCTGAGGCAAGGAGGCTCCCCGGTGCAGCTGCCCAGCTAGGGCAAGAGTCCCCAGGTAAGCGGCGCACTATAAAAAAACACATATGCTAGTAGTTTCAAATGTTACCCCACCACATAATCAAGAAAGACCTGATTATCAAGTGGTCATTTGAACCAGACCCCAGAATGGTTTTGTAGCTCCATAATGGACTTCAAGTGTTTACAACCTCACTTTGCTAAAGCTGCAGCACCTTCAAAAGTCAGCAGACCCCTCAGCAAGAGGATTCTAGTCAAACATCTGACTTGCACCTCCCTTCCCTCTCCACCCAGAGAGCTCTTACTCGCCTTCAGGGCCCTGCCACACTTTCCCCTCATCCTACTATGCAGAACCAACTGTTCCTGCTTCTGCTTCCCATGGCCCTTGTTACAGATTTCAGTCCTAATGTGCTACGTGCGGTAAGAGCTGTGGGTTTACCCCTGCACGTCTCCCTCTAGGCTCTGGGCTCCCTTTGGGCAGAGGCCTTGTCACAGTCACTCCTAATCCCCAAACTTTGGCGTTGTGTCCCCAGTTAAGCCCCCAGCATCCAAGAGCTAAAAAAGGGGAAAAAAATCAATCTAGTTCAATAGGTAAGACAGCCCTGCATCCATCCAAGAAATGACACATTTCCTAGTGTTTCTGATCATGTGAATCTGGGTCAAGCCCCATCTACAGGGATTGGTGGAAATTTTGAGAGACTCTCCCCCGCCACTTCTTGGGGTAGCGCAGGAAGCCCCGTGAAAGTTCGTGCAGCCCAGAACAATTGAAGTAGGTCTCTGGTTGTCAGTTCCCAGTGGAACAGATCAGCTCCTAATTTGCAGAGCCCAGTACAAAATAAAAATGCAGGGTCTCTTGTTCAAAAAGTGTTAAGAATTTCAAGATGATGACAATAGAGCATTAAACCAAACAGGGGACCCTGTACCACTGCGCAAGTTGCATGCCCTGAAGTTGGTCCTGCCAATGGGTGTCCCTCCCATGTTCCCAGCCCCAGAAAACAAGTGGTCATTCAGAAGAATGAGATGTCCTAGCATCCTTGCCTAATTATGATAAGAGGGGACTATTTTCCTGAGGCTGCAGTGCCCCAGGTCCACTCTCGTGCCATACAACTGGGACACTATGCATGAGTAGGGGCTGGGCATCTGCCATGCAAAGAATTCATATCTCCTGCCTCCCACAAGGAAGTCTTCCCTTCCCTGGCTCACAGAACTCTTTCATCCCCAGAGACTGAGCCAGCTCCCTCTCCAGGAACAGAGTCCACCCTCCCTTTCTCCACTTCAGAGACTTTTCCTTCATGAGCCAACCCTCCCAAACAAAGGCGGGGGGTAGAAGGTTTTCTTCATCGAGGCCCTTGAAACACAGAGAAGTGATGTGAAAAGATCCTAAATCCAGAATATAAGCCCAGGGGACTAGTTGGGCAACTCAGCCTCATTGTAGGGTGCTGATGGGGAGCTATAGGCATGAAGAATGCGCACCAGCCCACCCATCGCAAGGGCGGCCACTGTGTGTGCTGGTAAATATCTAACAACTGGATGTCCAAGAGAAAAAAACTGTCTTATAACATTCGCCAGTTTTCATAGTATAAATACTGCCACCGTGGCTGATTTCAATGCTCTCAAGCTACCAATGTGAAGTCACTGAACACAGAACTGAGAAAACATAAACACAAATCCCTCTTACAAGCCAGCAGAAGCCAGTTCCAGCACACCACAGAGCGGCCACCACTGGCTCCAGACCACTCTCACCGTGTGGACCCAGGTTGGCAGATCTTCTGAACTTTCAAAAGACGTTAGAAATCAATGTTTTATCTTTGATGTCTCCATTTCTAAATATTAGTTACTAATTCAAATCTTTTTAAAACACTCTGGAGGTTAAAGTTGTGCAGACCCACATATTCCCGAGTTTGGAACCTTGACCTGGCCCAGAGAATCCTTGCAATGAGATGCAGAGAGAAATTTTGTGTCTTACTCCTTAATATCTTTTACATCATAAAAACAAAACATTAACATTTCAGAAGATTCCCCTACCCTACTGGGCTCTCTCTTGTGCATACACCGTCAGTCGCAGAGAACATTCCAGGGCTTCGGATTACTCTACCAGAACCATTTCCAGTCACTATGCTGAAAGACCTCAAAGGTTCTTTGGTATCTCTTCAATGATAACCACAACACTGGGAAAGTATAAAAATAATTGATGGCAATAATGATTGGTGATGATGAAATACTTTTAAAAGCAAGAGCCTCCAAGTTTGCTGGACCTTCGGGCCTCTGTTTTGGCCTTCTTCTCCTCTCCTGCCCCTTGATGATACTTTATGTATATCCCATGTCACTCAGCAGCTACAGGAGATGGATGACTATTGGAGCAAAAGATAACAGGCAGAAGCAGTGAGAATTTTCTCTTGCCTGCAGCAGGCAATTGGATACATTTTTCAAGCCTGAAACATCACAGAAACAGAATGATTTTTTAGATGCCCTTTCTTTTATTTTCATTCATTTGCTTTTTGCGTTTTTTTTTTTTAATTGCTCATTTTGCCTAAGGAGCCTCAAGGCACGAGCACAACAGAGTATCATTAACTAAAATATTTAAAATTATAGCAGTGGTGACAAAGCTCCCAAATAAGCCCAGGCAGCACAGACCGCAAACACAATTATTATCCATAATAACAGCCAAGTCCTCACTACCACTCTCCACTCAGAAACAATGCATCCCTCCCAGGGTGCTAAGTGGCTGAGTGGCTGTAACAGCGGGCAAATCACGACTACTACTGGGACTAGCCGGGATCTCTGGGACAGGTATCTGTGCAGAAAACTCGCTCTTCCTCCTCCCTGAGCCTCACTTCACATGAGGGCTTTGGGGGCTGAACGCTGCTGTGTGGCAGCTACTCACTCCCCTGTCCAGCTTTGCTCCAGGAGCCCAGGGGGATATGCAGCAGTGAATCACCAGGGCCCGGAGTGCCAGCGGGTATACCATAAACATGTTAGAGCTTTTCTTGCACCTGGAAGACCCTCCATAGGACATGATTCCCATAAAAAAAAAAGCCTGCAAGAGTAGAAATGGTAATAATTTATGTGAAAGCTTTTAGACACAAGAACATGTAGAGAATGACCAATGCTACTCCAAATGATGAGGAGAATTCCTCGTCCATTTATTTATTCACTTATTCATTCATTCATTTAAAATTTGTTGAGCACCCAGTATGTGCCAGATTCTGGGCCAAGTCTTTTTTTAGGCACAGCAGGGAGAGTGAGATAGAAAACGGAGTCTGTGTCTTCAGTGAGCTCAGGGTTTAGTGGGAGAGATGCAGGCAGTTACAATACAGTGAAGGGCGTGCGGGATGGGAGCAGAGCAGAGGGGCACCCAATCCACTGGAGAGGAAAAGAAGGCGCCGTGGAAAACTCTTCTCATGGGAGGCATGTCAGACTTGAATTCTAAAGGCATTCCTAGAAAATGCTGTTGGCGCCGCTCCCATATCTCCTTGCCACTTAACATGTCCCTGAAGGCCCAACTTCCAATTTCCAACTGCCAGCACATGCAACTCTGAGCCCACGGGCTTCCTCCAGCTGCCACGTAAGCTCTGCCTGCTGGAGCGGCAGGCCAGAAGTGCCAAGAGTTAACACTTCCTGGGAGCAGTCCTAGACCAATGACTGATGGACATTAGTGGATAAATATTCCAGGAACCTTGTCCCATGGGTGGGTAACTTGGAGGCCAATTCTACACTATTTCCCAGAGTTCCTCAGAGGGATTAACACAGTCAGCGATAGGAATAACCTGCTTGCCTGATTGCCTTTATTTCCCTACTCTTACCGGTGCACTGCCCCAATCTCCTACCAGTATCTCATGGGAACACCTCCTAAATGAACTACTTGCACTAAAGATCCTTTTCTCGTGGTCCATGTCTGAGCTACCCCAAACTAAGCTAGTGCTTCGATTATAGGGAGCAACATGGGAAAAGTCCAGACAGAGGCAGAATGTAGGTATGAACTGCAATTAGTTAGCTGAGTAGGGCTGAAGTACGGAGGTAGATGGAGAAAAAAGCTGGTCCCTGCAGTAGTGACAGCCAAAATTATAGTCTGTTCTTAAGGTCTTTTTCTGTTTGTGTCTTTGGGTATGGAATACTCACATACACTCAGGTTAAATATTCAAATTTACTTACATTGCCCCTTCATACCACTCTGAGTCTCATCTTGGTTTTTCTCATTTTATCCCATCTCAATTAATTGATCTAGCTCCAAATAGTTTATCCTGGGACAACTGGCTGAAATGACTGCAGCCATTGTCCTAATTCCAAAACCATTGGCACAAGAATGGTGTTGTGATAGCCAATCTCTAAGATGGCTCTCACTGGCCCTACTCCACCCCAGTATTCATAGTTATATGTAATCCCCTCTCATATTGTTTCAAAGTTGGTCTGCATGACCAATAGAATATGGGGAAAGTGATGGCATGTGATTTTCAAGGCTAGGTTATCAAAAACATTGTGGTTTCTGCCTGGCCTTCTCTCTTGGATCACGTGCTCTGGGGAAAGCTAGTTACCATATTGTGAGGAGCTGCAAGCAGCTCTATGGTGAGGTCCATGTGGTGAGAAATGGAGGCTTCTTTCCAACATCCAGCACAAACCTGAGGGCTCAAGCCAACACCTGTGTAAGTGAGCCATCTGGGAAGCAGACCCTTCAACCAAGCCTAGGCAAGTCTTCAGAATACTGCAGTCCCAGGCAACATCTTAACTTTAACCTCAAACATGACTCTGAGCTAGAATGCAAGTAATGCACTCCCAGACTCCTGACTCTCAGAAGCTGTGTGAGATTACAAATGTTTGTTGTCTTAAGCCACTAAGCTTCAGGGTAAATAGACAACTAATACGGTGTCACATCCTCACTTCCCACTCAGCCTAGTCCCCACTCTCAATCAAGGTAAATAAGAAAGGAGGACAAGATTGTAGCAAGAGATGACGAACTTCATTTTCAATACCCTGAGCAACATCCAAAAGGAGATTGCAGAAGATGAGTATTTGGAAATATGAACCTGATATTTATGCAGGAAAACAACTGGGGCTGGAGCTCCGGTATATAGTGATGAGTTGTCAGGACATAGAGGGTCAGCGAAGACGCTATTGTGAAAGAGGAGGCCAAAGAAGTGTATATGTGGTGTAAATTGTTCAAATTTTTCCTTTCATAAATACTGGTGGAATGAGAAGGGGAAGGTAGAGTTGGTCAATTCTAAGAGTCAAATTACAAGGAACCAAACCTATGGCAGGCTTTCCTACTTTAAAGGTAAAAAAAGAAAAAAAAAACACTTCCAAAAGGGGGCCAGTATCAGCTACTTATTGCTGCATAATAAATTATTCCATAGCTTAATGGCTTAAAATAATAAATATTTATTATCTTTCACAGTTTCTATGAATCTGAAATTCAGAAGCTGCTTAGCTGGGTGGTTCTGAAAATATATACAAGAACTTTTATCACGGGGTTGTTTACAATAGCAAAACATCAGAAACTGTGAATGTACAATGACAGGAAATGGTCAAAAATGGTATATCCACTAAAAATGAGGTTTAAGAAAACTTTTAGTAACATGGAAAAGTGCTCATAATATCACCGAAAAAGCATGTTGTAAAATTATAAATCCAGCATGTATCCACTTTCATTAAAACATTAATTTATATTAAAAAACTAGAAGTATATATGCCAAAATGGTAACAGTACTTGCATAAGTTATCTATTGCTAAGTAACAGACTGCACCAAAAATTAGTGGCTTAAAACAATAACCTTTAATTTATTCATAATTCTGCAATCTGGATAGTTCTTCAGATCTCCCCTGGGGTCACCTAAGCAGCTGCAACACCTGGTGGCGTGACTAGGGCTAGATACCCAAGAGGGCTTTGCTCACCTGTCTGGCCCCTCAGCTAGGATGGCTGGAACAGTTGGAAGGTAGCTGAACATTTCTCTCCCTGCTTCTTTTTTTCCTCTTCCTTCTCCTCCTCTTCCTTCTTTTCCTCTTTCTCTCTCTCTCTCTCTCTCTCTCTCCCCTTCCCTCTCTCTCTGGATGGTCTCTCCTACAGGGCAGCCAGACGTCTTTACAGGAACTGGCTTATACAATTGGGGTTGGCAAGTCTGAAATCCACAGGATAGGCCCAACAGGCTGGAAATTCAGGTAAGAGTTGATATTGCAGGCTTTTTTTTAATTGACACATTGTACTTGTACATATTTATGGAGTACAATTCGATGTTTGATACATATACATGTTGTATAATGATCAAATCACAGTATTTAGCAAAACCATTACCTAATGTATTTATAATTTCTTCATGGTAAGAACATTCAAAAGCCTCTCTTCTGGCTATTTTGTAATATATCATATCTTACTGTTAACCATCATCACCCTGCTGTGCAAAGGAATACCAGAATTTAGTCCGCCTATTTAATTGTAACTTTGTACCAGCTGAGCAGCTTCTCCCCATCCTCCCCTCTTCTCTCCCCTCCCCTGTCTCTGGTAATCACTGCTGGTAGTTACCAGTCTCTGTATCTATGATATCAACTTTTTAAAAAGTGTCCAACAATGGATGACTGGATAAAGAAAATGTAGTATGTATACACAATGGCATACTATCAGGCCATAAAAAGGAATGAAATCCTGTCATTTGCGACAACATGGATGAACCTGGAAGACCTCATGTTACGTGAAATAAGCTAGGCGCAGAAAGATGAATGCCACATGATCTCACTCGTAGATGTTGCAGTCCTGGGTCCCAATTTCTTAGGAAAGCAAACTGGGAACTCAGGCAGTGTTTCTATGTCGCAATCTTGAGATAATTGTTTCTTCCTCAGAAAACCTCACTCAGTCTTTGCTCTTAAGTCCTTCAACTGTTTGGATGAGGGTAATCTTTATGATAGGTAACCTCCTTTACTCAAAGTCTACTGATGTAAATATTAATCACATCCAGAAAATACCTTCACAGCAACATCTAGACTAGTGTTTGAACAAACAACTTTGCTTTATATTCTAATCAAGTTGGTGCATAAATTTAATCATTGTACATGGCCAAACCCAGAGTCATTGTGGGAGGGACTACACAAGGGCTTGAATATCCAGAAGCATTGTTCATTGGGAGCCACAAATAGTAGATATATCTGGAGGACAGTGTTTTTTCCCTTTTTTGTTTGTATGTTTCAAGTTTTCTACAAAGAGCATGTATAACATTTTGGAACAATGTTATATAATGAGTCATATTCATTACTTTTAAAATGCAAGACACACAGAAAACTCCAGAGAAGAAATCAACAAATCACCAGAATTCTCACCAATCAGAAATAATCAGTGTTAACATTGTATGATCAACCTTACAGATGCTCTCTAATATTTATACAGATGTTAGAAAAGAAAGAGAGAAAAAAGAATGAGACAGAGAGAGATTTGTAAAAATGAGATATTTAATAATTCTATAAATCCTATTTTTAAATTTAATTTTTTCTTGAATTTAATAAAAGAGAAAGAAACCAAAGGGAATATGAAAGATTTATAGTACAGCAAAAAATGTTTCTTCATCCCCAAGAGATATCACATCTTAAAAGTTACTCTAAGTTTAAAAAAATAAAAATATATGGAAACCATTAAGAGGTTGCAGTCGTATTTTTAAGCAGAGTTTTAAATAGTGTTGACTAAGTAGCTGTTATAAGCAACATAGAGATGATAATACCATCACTCTTCCACCTTCCCTTTCTCACCTTCTAATCAGGTTGGCTTGGCTTTGCCAGAGTTTGTAATAGTAGCATTCTATTCTGCAACAATAATTTGCTTGGAAAAATAGTTCTTTATTTAAATGAATTCATCGCTCACCACCCTCTTTTTTTATAGTCTTCCCAAACCTGATCTCATCACCAAAAGTTTTGGTTTTATGCAAGCAAGTGTCCTGGGTTCTTTACTCCTGCTGTTATTTCATATATGAGACTGCTTATCTGTTACTGTCATTCATGGACAGCTTCTTGGCTGCATATAGTTTTCTTAGGTCTCTCTAAATCTCAGAACTGTATAAACACTGCTCCATTATCTTCAAACATGGAAAATTACCATAGTGTATTTGAGGATGCCCTAATTTTCCCACTGTCAGGGACGACTTTGTGCCTAGATGCCTGAGGAATGTTTTTTTTAAATTCTTTAAGTTTAATAATTTAGCCTAGAAAAATCTTTGATGTCTGTCATCCTGAATTTGTTTTTCATGGTATGCAGTGTACCCTTCCTAGCTGCAGATTTGAATCTTCTCTGAATTCTTCCCCTGTCCCTTTGTTGGATCCTTTACTGCAGGGACACCAATTATCTTATTTTGAATCATATTTGTCTCTCCTTCTCTTCTCTAATTATTTAATCTTTTTTCTTCTGCATTCAGTGTGATTATCTCTATCTCTCATGTCATTAATTCAGTTTTTAGCTATGCCTATTCTGTTTCTTGCTATTTTATGCTACTTTATTTCAATTCATTTCCTTAGGTCTGCAATCTTTTTTTATAACTCATTCTGTTGTTTTATCATCTCATCTTTGAGCTCTTGTTTTATTACATTTATATTCCTACTAATTTATTCTCTAAAGGAAAACATTCACGAGGAAGCCACTTTTATCACCCAATTTATGTTTCTTCCAGATTGGGTTCTTCACCTGACTGTTCCGTCTCCACATGTGACTTTTTGACTAATTGATTTTCCTGTGGTAAGTTTGCCTAGTTGCTCTGTCATTTCTTTTCATCTTGCTCATGCCTAACGTGAGCAGCTCTGTCTGTGACACCCTTCTCTCCCTAACTGGGACAAGTTCACCTTCCCCCACTCTGAGCTTCACTCTGAGGCCTGGATACTGTTGGTCTAGCCACTTCCCTGTAGCCTGAGAGAGGCCAGAGTTCAGCCAGGACTTACTTCTGCTTGTGTTGAGAAATCTGCACTCCAAGATTTCTTCCGGGAGACCACTAAATGCCTAGGACCAGGGCCCACTCCCCACAGCCAAGGGCATGACCCACCCTAGTGGGCTTTGGCTCATTCTCCAACCAAGCTCAATGTCCTGGATGATAACTAGCTCCTGACCCAACTAGTGGGATTGCAAACAGATACCACCATTCCAGAAAACAACTTGACAATAAGTATCAGGGCATTAATATTTATAACTTTGATCCAATAATATCTGAGATTCTAGATGGAAAAAAAGAAATGAAATTAAGATTCATTTGCATAGAAATTCTTTGGAATACTATATATAATGGCAATAAATTGGAAATAAGTTAAATGTTCAACATAGAGGCATATTGTGAGAAAGAGTACAGCAAATAAAAATAAGGTTAATGAAAAGCTTTTAATGATATGATTAAATTCTCATGCTATCATATTGAGTAAAAAGTCAGAATAGAAAATTAAACATACAATAATATCTCAATTATGTTTTCAAAATGTTCAGGAACCACACCTGAGAAGAACCACTTGACCCAAAGCTCCAGGAGTACAGGAACCATGACTGTTTTGTTCATTCCTGTGTAACCAGATCCTAACATAGTGCTTGGCACATAACAGATATATAATGAATATTTATGAATAAAAAAGTAAAATTAATTCAAAGAAAAAGAAATTTATCTCAAGTCTCAATAACAAGAAAATTGTGCTTCTGAATGGCTTTGATTTTACAGATTTTTGATCATGCTTTGACTAGTTGAAACTATGACACATTTGGTCTATCTAGGATAGAGGGTTTCACAAAACACATTTTGTGTATCACCATCTCGTTTTCCCTAGCTTTATTTTCTCTTTGACAGGAATCATATTTTTAAGAAACAGCTTTATTGAGAAATAATTTGCATATCATACAATTCACACACTATAAGTGTACATTTCAATAATATTTAGTAACTTTTTGGAGTTATAAAACCATCACCACAATCCAGTTGTAGAACATTTTAATTACAAAAAAATATCCTTCAACCTCATTTGCAGCCAAACCCCATACCCACCCCCTGATCCGGATAACCACTGAAAAGTATTCTGCCTATCTAATTTGCCTTAACTGGACATTTCCTATATATAAAGTCATACAATATGAAGGCTTTGGAATTGGCTTATTTTACTTAATGCTTTGGAGGTTCGTCTGTGTTGCAATAGGTATCAATACAACGTTCCTTTTTATTGCTGAATAGTATTCCATTATATGGATGAATCACATTTTGTTTAGCTAGTAGATGAATGTTTGGATTGTTTCCAATTTTAAGCTATTAGAAATAATATTGCTAAAAAAATCTTTATTAAAGTCTTAGTGTGGACACTTGTTTTCATTTTTCTTTGTAGACTCCTAGGAGTGAAAATACTGGGTCATATGGTAAGGTTTTTTTTTTTAACTTTTTAAAAATGCCGAAGTGTTTTCCAAAATGGCTATACCACTTTATATTCCTACCAGCAATGGAGGAGGATTCCAATTTCTCCAATTTCATCCTTCTTTTTCAAAATTGTGTTTGCTATTCTAGGTCTTTATATTTCCCTATAAATTTTAGGATTGAGTTATTGATTGGGATTGCATTAAATTTAAGGTCAAAATCTTGTTTATTAGTTCTAGTAGTTTCTTTTTGGATTCCTTAGGATTTTCTATTAATACATATAGGACAACATCATCTGTGAATAAAGACAGTTTTACTTACATCTTTCCCATCTAGATGCCTTCATTCATTCATTTTTTTTTTCTGTCTTGTTGCATTAGTTATAACCCACAGTACAACATTGAATAGATGTGACAAAAGTAGACGTTCTTGCCTTGTTCTCTTATCTTAGGGGAAATGTTTTCAGTCTTTAAGCATTAAATATGGAGTTAGCTGTAAGGTTTTTGTAGATACCAATTGTAAGATTTAGGAAGTTCCCTTATATCCCTATTTTGTTGAGTATTTTTTATCACAAAAGGGTGTCGGATATTTTCAAATGCTTTTTATGTATATATTGAGATGATCATCTTGTTTTTGTCTTATATTCTGTAAAATGATGCATTACATTAATTGCTTTTTGCATGTTAAACAAACCTTGCGTACGTTAAATAAATGCTATTTGGTCATGATATATAATGCTTTTTATATGCTGCTGAAATAAGTTTGCTAATATTTTGTTAAGGATTTTTTATTTATATTCATGCAGGATGTGTCTTTTATTTTTATGTCTTTGGCTTTTGGTATAGGTTAATATTAGCATAACATAGTGAACTGTGAATTGTTCCCACTTACTCTATTTTCTAAAAGGGTTTGTGAATGATGGGTAATTTTTCCTTAAATATTGGATAGAATTCACCAATGAAGCCATCTGGACTTAGGCTTTTCTTGGTGGGAAGACTTTTAATCACTAATTCTGTTCCTTTACTTGTTACTGTCTACTTAGATTTTCTATTTCTTTTCTAGTCATGTTTCATAATTTGTGTCTTTTTAGGAATTTGTTAATTTCATCAAAGCATTCTAATTTGCTGGCATAAAGTCATTCATAATATTCTCTTATAGTTCTTTTAATTTCTATATGATTAGTAGTGATTTCACCTCTTTTATTCATAATTTTGGTAATTTACATCTTCTCTCTTATTTCCTTAATCAGCCAAGCTGAAGGTTTGTGATAGGCAGAATAATGATCTCCCCAGTATGTCCATGTCCTAATGGCAGGAAGCTTTAAATCAGTCAGCTCACATGGTAAAGAGGAATTAAGGTTGCAAACGAAATTAAGGATGTTAATCAGAGGACCTGGAAATAGGAAAATTATCCTGGATTATTCTAATAAACACAATGTAATCACAAGGGTCCTTAAACATAGAAGACAGAGGCAAAAGGAAAACTAACGAGATGGCAGTGTGAGGAGTTGATCCAACATTGCTGGATTTGAAGATGCAGGAAGAAAGCCATGAGCCAAGGAAAACAGGCAGCCTCTTGAGCTAGAAAAGGCAAGGAAACAGACTCTCCTCTAGAGCCTCCAGAAAAGAATGTACTTTGCCAACAACTTGAAATTAACTCAGTGAGACGGATGTCAGACTTCTTCTGATCTTCAGAACTATAAAATAATGCAATCGTGTTTTTAAATCACTAAGTGTGTGGTAACTTGTCATAGCAGCAATAGAAAACTAATACAGAATTTCTCAACTGTGTTAATCTTTTCAAAGAATTGACTCTTAGCTTCATTGATTTTCTTTATGATTTTATATTTTCTATTCCACTCTATCCCTTATTATTTACCCCCTTCTGCTTGCTTTAAGTTTGGTTTGCTCTTCTTTTGCCAGTTTATTAATGTGGAAGCTTAGGTTATTGATATGGGATGTTCTTTTCTAATATTGGCATTTAAAGCTACAAATTTCTCTCTAAGTGCTGCTTTATTTTCAATCCATGGATCTTGATACGTTGTGTTTTTGTTTATATTCAGTTCAAAATACTTTCCAATTTCCTTCTTTTGATGATTTCTTTGACTCATGGGTTATTTTGAAGTGTTTTGTTTAATTCCAAACATGTACCATTTCCAAAACTTTTCATTTCTTCCTGTGAATTCAAGTTACCATCTGCTGTCTCATCTTTTCAGCCCAAAGGACATCTTTTAGTACTTCTTATAAGGCAAATCTTTTAGCAACAAATTCTCTCAATATTTGTTTATGTAGGAATGTTTTTATTTCACCTTCATGTTTAAAGAATATCTTTGTGGGATTTAAAAATTGTGTATTTTTTCTTTCAACACTTTGAAAATGCCATTCCTCTATCTTTTGAAATTTACTGTTTCTGATGAGATGTCAGCAAAAAATTATATTGTTTCCCTGTATGTTGCTTTTCTCTTGCTGCTTTCAAGATTTTCTCATTGTCTTTGGCTTTCAGCAATTTGACTATGATGTGCCTAGTTGTGGATTTCTTTGTGTTTATCCTGCTTGGGGTCTGCAGGGCTTCTTGAATCTGTAGGTTAACACTTTTTATCAAATTTGGGAAGATTTCGAACATTATTTCTTCTCTTTCTGAGACAGCCATTACATGGCTATTATCAGCAAAGAGAGATAGTTTGACATCCTCTTTCCTGATTTGGATACTTTGATTTCCTTCTCTTGCCTGATTGCTCTAGCTAGGACTTCCAGCACTATGTTGAATAGAAGTGGTGACAGTGGGTACCCTAGTCTTGTTCCAGTTTTGAGTGAGAATGCTTTCAACTTTTCCAATTCAGTATGATGTTGGCTGTGTATTTGTCATATATAGCTTTTATAAGTTTAAAGTATGTTCCATCTATGCCTATCTTTTTGAGAGTTTTTATCATAAAATAGTACTAAACTTTGTCAAATGCTTTTTCTGCATCTATTGAGATGATCATATGATCTTTGTTTTTGCTTCTCTTTATGTAGTGAATCACATTTATGGATTGCATCCCTGGGATGAACCCCACTTGGTCATGGTGGATTATTTTTTTTGATATGCTGCTGAATTGAGTTTGCTAGAATTTTATTGAGGATTTTGTGTCTATATTCCTGAAGGATATTGGTCTACAATTTTCTTTTTTTGTTGTGTCCTTTCTTGGCTTTGGTATCAAGGTGATACTGGTTTTGTAGAATGAGTTGGGGAGGATTCCTTCTTTCTCAATGTTATGAAATAATTTTTGCAATATGGGTACCAATTCTTCTTTGTAAGTCTGATAAAATTCAGCTGTGAAACCATCTGGTCCAGGACTTTTTTTGGTTGGAAGATATTTTATTGCTTCTTTAATTCCATTGCTCATAATTGGTCTGTTCAGGAGTTTTATTTCTTTCTGATTGAGCCTTGGGAGGTTGTGTGTTTCCAGGAATTTGTCCGTTTCCTCAACATTTTTGAGTTTATGTGCATGGAGATTTTTGCAGTATACAGATGATATTTTATATTTCTGTGATATCAGTTGTAATATCTCCTTTTTCATTTCTGATTGAGCTTATTTGGGCCCTTTCTTTTCTATTTCTGGTTAATCTAGCAAGAGGTCTATCAATTTTATTTATCTTTTCAAGGGACCAATTTTTTGTTTCATGAATCTTCTGTATTATTTTTTTGTTTTTGGTTTTGTTTAGTTCTACTCCAAACTTAGTTATCTCTTTTCTTCTGCTGGGCTTGGGTTTGGTTTGCTTTTTCTTTTCTAGTTCCTTGAGATGATTCATTAGATTGTTGATTTGTGAACTTTCTGCCTTTTTGATGTAGTCATTTAGGGCTATGAATTATCCCCTTAGGACTGCTTTTGCTGAATCCCACAGATTTTGATAATTTGTGTTCCCTTTGTCATTTAGTTTGAGAAATCTTTTTATTTCTGCCTTAATTTCCTCCTTGACCCAATAATCATTCAGCACCAGGTTGTTTAATTTCCATTACTGTGTGTAAAATTGAGTGTTTGTTGAAGTTGATTTCTAATTTTATTCCACTGTGGTCTGAGAAGATACATGGTATAATTTCTATTTTTTTTAATTTGTTGAGACATGTTTTGTGGCCTAAGATGTATTCTATCTTAGAGAATGTTCCATATGCTGATGAGAAGAATGTATATTAATTAAATTAAAAAGCTTCTGCACAGCCAAGGAAACAATAAACAAAGCAAATAGGCAACCTACAGAATAGGAGAAAATATTCATATGCTGTACCTCTGATAAAGGGCTAATAACCAGAATCTACAAAGAACTCAGGCAAATAGGCAAGAAAAAATCAAACAACCCCATTAAAAAGCGGGCAAAAGACATGAACATAAGCTCTTCAAAAAAAGATAGACCAATGGCCTATAAACATATGAAAAAATGCTCAACGTCACTAATCATCAGAGAAATGCAAATCAAAACCACAATGAGATATCACCTAACCCCAAAGACAATGGCTTTTATCAAAAAGTACCAAAACAACAAATGCTGGTGTGGATGCAGACAGATAGGAACACTTATACACTATTGGTGGGATTACAAACTAGTGCAACCTCTATGGAAAATAGTATGGAGATTCCTTAAAAAACTAAGAGGAGACCTACCATTTGATCCAGCAATCCCACTACTGGGTATTTATGCAAAGGAAAAAAAGGTCACTTTATCAAAAAGACACTTGTACTAGAATGTTTATTGTAGCACAATTCACGATTGCAAAGATGTGGAATCAACCCAAGTACCCATCAATTCATGAATGGATTAATAAAATGTAGTATGGAGTACTACTCAGCCATAAAAAATGAATTAATACCTTTTGCAACAATCTGGATGGAACTGGAGACCATTCTCCTAAGTGAAATATCTAAAGAATGGAAAAAAAAAACACAACATGTACTCACTATTAAATTGGAACTAACCAATCAGCACTCATGTGCACAGATGGAAGTAAAACTCAATGGAAATTGTGTAGGTGGCGGGGGGGTGGAGAAGGGGATGGGTGAAATCATATCTCATGGCTACGACAAATTATTGCAGTTATTATTTTTAATAGTTTTGTGTTTTAGTCTTCATACTAAAGATATAAGTGATTTATACTCCACAATTACAGTATTAAGTATTCTGAATTTTTCTGCATACTTACTTTTACCAGTAAATTTTACACCTTCAGACATTTTCTTGTTATATGTTAGCCTCCCCTTCTTTCAGTTTGGAGAGTTTTCTTTAGCATTTTTTTAAGACAGATTTGATGGTGACTAATTACAAGCTTTTGTTTGTCTGGGAAAGTGTTCATCTCTTCTTCTAGTCTGAATGATAGTTTTGCCAGATACAGTACTCTTGTTTGGCAATTTTGTTCCTTCTGGATTCTAAATATATCATCCTACTTTCTCCTGGCCTTCAAGGTTTCTGCTCTGAAGTTTGTTGCCATATAGTATGAAATTCTCTTATATGTTATTTGCTTCTTTTCTCTTGTTACTTTTAAAAACCCCTCTGTCTTTGACCTTTCAGAGTTTGATTATAATATGCCTTGATGTAGTCTTATCTAGGTTGAATCTTATTGGTGATCTTTAGCCTCCCTCCACTTGGATATTTTTACCTTTCAGCAGGTTTGGAAAGTTTTCTATTATCATTTCATTGAATAAGCCTTCTACCCCTTTGTCTTTCTCTGCTCTGTCTTGAATTCCAATCATTCAAATATTTACTCTTTTGAATATATCTTGCCTCTTGTGGCAGCTGTGCTAATAAGAAGAAAAACAAAAAAAAAAGAAAGAAAAAATAGGAAAAAAAAAAGAAGATATTCCATACATCCCGTAAGCTCTTTTTCTGTTCCTTTTTATTCTAATTTTGTTTTTTCTCCTCTGACTCTGTATTTTCAAATAGCCTGTTTTTGAGCGCACTGACTCTTTCTTCTGCTCCATCAATTCTGCTGTTGATACTCTTTATTGAAATTTTTATTTCATTGATTGTATTTTCGGCTCCAAGAATTTCTGGGTTTTTTTATTATTTCAATATCTCTGTTAAATTTCTCTGATAAATTTCTGAATTGTTTCTGTGTTTTCTTGAAGTTCACTGAGCTTCCTTAATACGGCTATTTTGAAAGTCTTCTCTAACAGAGCACACATCTCCATCTCTTTAGGGTCCATCGCTGGCACCTTCCTTAGTCCATTAAATGAGGTAATACTACCCTGATTGCTCTTGATGCTTGTGGACATATGTCAATATCTACACATTGAAGAGTTAGGTATTTATTCCAGTCTTTACAGTCTGGTTTTATTTGTGCCTGTCCTTCTTCTATGGGCCTATCCAGAAATCTAAGAGTGACTGTTTTCAGAACCATTTCAGGACTAGAGGACACCCTAAGCCAAGGTTCTCTATGAGTCTCACAATGGTTCTAAGGCTGGTGCAGCACTCTGGCCTGGGATGGACCTGGGAAAGACCCAAAGAGGGTATCTTGGTTGTGTGGGAAAGCTGACCAGGGACCCAAGTCCAAGGGCCTATCCCCCAGGTCCAAATGGGCTCACATTTCACAGCGGTTTCCTGCACAGATTTGACAGTTCTTTGATTGCCATGAGAAGGGCTGGAGCCAAGAATGAGCCCCCTCAGCATTCACAATGGGACACAGGCTAGTAAATCTGCTCCAGTATCCCAGATATGCACACTTCCCAGTAGTGTCTTGTATGAGTGAGGAAGTTGCCCCAATAGCAGACAGAGGGCCTGAGGCTGAGACAGGGTCCCCTCAGAGTCTGCTGTGAGACAAAGGTCAGTGAGCTTGCCCCAGTGGCACAGATGTCCATGTTTCCCAGCAGTTTCTTGCATGGGTAGGAGAGTTTCCCAGCTGCACCAAGAGAGGCCAGAGCTGAGGCTGGGCCCCCTCAGGATCTGCTGAGGGATGGAGGCTGGCAGGCCCCTCACAGAAGTTCAGATTGACAAGTAATTCCCAGGCTTCAAGATGTACCCAAGTCTCCTCCTGGGTCCTTGTTCAATCTGTAATAAGCTGGGATCACAGCTGGGGAGGGCCGGAGCCAAGTTACAAGATAACTTTAAAATCTACTGCTAAGGTTGACATTGGCAAGCAGACAATCCTTTCCATCAAGGCACTAGTTTGCATTTCTCCTGGATCCCTTAAAAGATGATTTTGGTTGCAGGCTCAAAGCCAAATGGGGCTGTAGCCAACCCCTTTTGTGAATGAAACTGTGTCTGGGGTTGAACCAAGAACATGATTGGAGGATCTGCTACCTGGTTGCTGGTCTGCACTTTCAAAATGGCCTTCCTAGGTCTTGGGCTCCACTGGGGTTTTCCTACCTGCATCTCAAGGCTCCCTCAGAGAGACTTTGCAAATCTGTTTTGCATTATATGTACTTATTCTCCTCAAAGTCATTTTAAAGCCCTTCTCTAACAAGGCAGAAAGGAAAGGAAAGATAGGAAGGAGCAAGAAAGGAAATAGAATAAGAATTCCCAAAGCAAGAGCTTAGGCAAAGTAATTTTTAAAGAAATTTCACTGATATTTTCTGCTTTTTCTATATTTTTATTTTCCATTTTGTACTTTTAACTGTGTATTTTTTATAATTCATTTAATGTTAAATAGGTAATAAATTTACAAGGCTCAAAATTTAAATTGAAAAATTAATATATGGAGTCTGCCTTTTGTCTAATTATCACTCTATTCCTCCACAGGTCATTTTTTAAAATTTTTTATTTATTTTATGTATTTATTGTGTGTACTGCCATAATTTTTTTATGGAAATGCAATTGTGTTTGAAGATATATTCTTTATTTTCTCCTTTTTCTAATAGAAGTCAAAATATAATACACATACTACTCTGCTCTTGCTTTTTTTACTTAATAATAGAAGCTGAAAAGTTTCCCTTATCATTCCAGCATTTCCTCATGCTTTTGTATAGCTGCATTGTATTCCATTATAGATGCAGCATAATTTATTTGACCAGTCCTTTACTGATAAATCATACACAGGAAATCTCTGCCCACAATCTATGTGAAACTAGGCAAAATCCCTTCTATCTTCAATGCCTCTCTGCAAGCTATTGATCAACTAGCTGGGTGAAAGAGGTTCCCTCCAGCCTTTTTCCCAATCAGCTCTCCCCAGCCTACCTGGGATCACCAATTAGAATGTGATAAGAATGGGTGGATTAGGAGAATCCTGAGAACCCAGCCACATTCTCCAACCAGGAAGAGCTTCCTCCTTGGTAGCCAAGCCCAGCTCCTGCACACACCTGTAAAGATGTTTCCTGATTCCCAGTTGTAAAATAAAACTGTTTTAAGACAGGACATGCTAAGATTCTTACCTTTATAATAATAATTTTTAAAGATATCCATTCCTTCCTTGAGGTTGTAAGTTGAAGGTTAAGTAAAGGTTTCTATATATAAAAGATGTTTGAGGGAGCCTAATGCTATATTTCTCTGTCTAAGAACTTATCCTAACCATAATTACTATTGAGGGGTGAGTTGGGGGGCTATATTAGTACCACATGTCATTGGACACCCACCCCTCTGTCTGATCCAGGATTGGATGTCCATTCCAAGGAGCACCAAGCTTTGACTGGCCAGAGATCAATACGTTTTTCTCAATCAATAATGGATTCCCAAAGACACAGAGAGCATAAGGCTGTAGCAGGCACTTGAACTGAAAACTGACATTCAACAAGACTGGGGAAGCATCTGCCCAGGAGCAACATTTCTGAGCCTAAATTGAAGAAAAATCCCTCTCCTTGATAGCAACCTCAGGCCAACTCTCCCTTCTGGATCAACTTCAAAGCCCTTCTCCATTAGCTAAGGACATAAATGATTCCACTGCTCAAGGCAAAGGGCATTTGTATGGGCAGCAATGTCACAAGCTATCATCAAACACAGTATTTGTTCTGTGTATCAAGATCCCAGCAGAGTGAGGGCCTCTTAGATGCACCCTCTATCCCCCCTCACCCCCCCAAAAAAAACACCCTCTGATCAAACTGGTCTTCCTCTGCCCTTCAACTGCCTCTCCTTTTTGCACTCCTTTAATTGCACTTGTTTTTGAAGCCCACAGAATTTATTATTCAGAAAACAACCTTCTCTGCAATATCAACCTTAATTAACTGTGTTCCTTTTCTGTCGCCTCCCACCCTCCACTTTATGCATTTGAATTAAGGCACTCCAGAGCCCCTGGCCAGCACCCCTCCCCCATCGCACACCCAACGTCGTCTACCAGCCAACCATGACCAGATAAGGGAAAATGGAATTTCTTATCTTTGGCTGCCAATGTGAAAGGGTCAAGGTTACCAAAGAGAGACCCTCCAAAAGGAGGGAGAGAAAGAAAGAAGCCAAGCCTCCCTGGTTTCCATGGTAACAGAAGGTTGAATCATGGTGCATCCCCGAGAGCCTGGCCCGCGTAGCTCTGCTGACATCTTTCCACTTCATTAGCCTCTTTATCAAGTGACTCTGCATAGAACTAAGTGTATTTTGGTGTCAGGGTGCACTGTAGATGATTCAAAAACAGGGTGACCTTTTCTGCTGATCCCTGGTGCCTTCTGGGACCACAGATGCCTACACCTCTCCTCCTGGGTCCTCTTAAAGGCTTGGCTTGTTCTTCACTCTTTCTAATCAAAGCTCCGAGACTGGGAGACCCGGAGTGCCCCAACCCAGCAGCCCAGGAAGCCAGGACCCAGCTGTCAGTGATTCACAGCACCGAGCCAGGAAGAAGATTAATGACTTTGCCCGCAGAAAATGGATAAAACGGGCCCCAAAAAGGCAATAAACACACGCAGACTGCGAGGAAGGCTCTGACAGTAACAAACACTGACTGACATCACATTGTGTTCCCTTTCTAGATGACTCCGAACTGCCTGTGCAAACACAGATTCATTTAATAAGCGCTTCAGTGAGACAAAGGGACCTTTGGGAGTTAAGATTGATCTCCATCTCATGCGTGTGCACGGCAACATTTGTGTGTGTGAAAAGGAGTGTCCACGTTCAGTGTCTGTCCCCTTGGAAATCCGAAGAGCGTGCTGTGCTGTAATTTCCCAATCCTGTCTCCATGCTTCAGCACATTTGTCACTGGTATGTTCTCTCAGCCATGAAAATTCTCCTGCAACCAAGAGCCCAGGGCCGAAAGCAAATCAGTTAGGGGACTTAAAACACCTCTGATAAGTTTGACCTATCTTTCAGGACCCCTGTACAGGTTTGTGTCCAGGGTGGCCTCTGTTCCTCCTGTACAGGGGCCACAGTGACCTTTACCCCAGAAGCAAGCTGGACCGAGCAGCGGACAGGGAAGCTGGGAGCCTGGGCAAAGAGACTGACAAGGAGTTTGGGGGAGCACTGGAAGCTGCCAGGGTTTTGTTTTGTTTTCTTCCTTCCACACGAACTCACAAATGCTGTGGGATGGAGGCCAGGGAATCCGGGTCCCTTGCTGACACCAACCCTTATGTGATCTGGAAGGAGTGGTTCACTCTCTCTGGGACCCACATTACCCATCAGAGGAGCGAGAGGCCTGGGCAATGGCTGAGATTCCTTCTGGCTCTGTCAGGAACAGAGTTTCAGCCCTTACTGCTGCCTCTCACACCCACACCCCAGGACTACCTCCTAAATCTCTTCTTAAATCCCATCTACTCCACACCACTCCCACCCTCAATCCTTCGGCTCTGAACCTGGCCAGAGCTTCATTATCTCCTGCAACACTAGGACCATGGCCTCCTACAGGGCCCACAGAATTGCTCCCTCCCCATTCATCCTCCAGAGCAGCAGTTCTTAAAGTGTGGTCCCAGGCCAGCAGCAGCAGCAGCAGCACCTGGGAACTTGTTCAAAATGCATATTTGGGGGCCCTACCCCAAATCAGACATTTTGGGCTGGAACCCAAAGATCGGATCCTCCCAGATTCTTAATCTACTCCTCTGGACCCCTCGAGGTCCCTGTCTCACCACTCCCTCCCTTGGAAAATATTTACTCTCTAGTACCCCAAACTTGTTATTTCCAAATACACAGTGCTATGTCACACCTCTGGCCCCACGGAAGTCATTCCTTCTAGATGGAATGGTCCTATGGCCAATCCTCACGTTGTGGGGCTAAGTCCTTCTCAATCTTGTCAACCAAATAACATTTGACACCCTTCCAAATACACCCCTCCAGATGATATCCCTCCAGAAAGTCTTCCCTGACTTCCCCCACCACCTAAGCTAGGATTGGTATCCCTGCCTTGTACTCCCATGATTCCTTGTGTGCATCTCCATTCTTAGCACATGTCACCTTATATGGTAGGCAGGATTCTGTATGTCCCACACACCCGCTCCCAGTGTACACACCCTGCAAAATCTCTGGGACAGTGAATACGATTGATTTTACTCCTGTAATTAGATCATCTTACATTGTATAAGCTGTTTGGTTGACCTTAAAATAGGGAGATTAACCAGGTCATCCTGACCTAATCACAAGAACCCTTTAAAAGTAGAATTTTCTCCATTTGGTCACCAAAAAAAAAAAGTCAGAGACATTCAACCTGAGGGAAAGTTCTCCATTACAGAGATGGGGGGTCCTGGGACAAGGACCTAACGGCAGCCTCTAGGGGCTGAGAGCAATCTCTGCCTGATAGCGAACAATAAAATGGGGACATTAGACCTATTACCTCGAGGAACTGAATTCTGCCAACAAGGATCAGCTTGGAAGTGGATTATTCCGCAGCCTGCAAATAAGAAGTCAGTCCAGCCAATGCCTTGATTTCAGCCTTGTGATACCCTGAACAGATATGCTATGCTGTACTTCTGATCTCCAAAACTGTGTGAGCTAATAAATTGATGTTTTTTTAAGCCTCTAAGTTTGTGGTGATTTGTTACACAGCAATAGAAAACTAATACACCTTGTATTGGAATTGTCTGTGTGCATAGCAGCTCCCCCGCTGACTGAGCTCCTTAAAGATAGAGACTGCCTCATTAATTCTTATATCTCCAGCACCTGTCTAGGGCATGCCCAGAGGAGGTACTTAGTAAATGCTTACTGGGTGGATGAATGGATGGATGGATGCACCCGGTTCTTGGTGCATGTGATTCCATTGTTCCAACAGTCGCTTTAGAATTAGGAAAAAATAATCGAACGTAAGAGAAGGGATAGACTATGTAAATAAACAATGAAATTAGCATGGAAAAAGTGGATTTTTTTGGTCCCTTCATCGATTTTTGCAACGTGGAGGACTCTTTACCTGTTAGGAGTTTATCCTCCATTTATCTCCTGCAGCTCAACACCTCAAAGCACCAGGAGCTAAGGATATGCACCCTTGTCAAGGACTTGACATCTGTTGCATACCACCAGAAGCAGCAGTCCCAGGATGTCAACCCAATGCATAGTTTGTAGGTGTCAAGTTCACCAAGAAGACACGGTTCACACAGGCACTGGATGGAACAATGCTTTACTCATATAGAGAAGAGACTGAGCAAGATCAACTTCAATAATGATCATTGGTCCCCCACGGCCAGCTGATGCAGGGAGGTGGTCTTCATGCACCCCTCTTGTGTTACAAGCAAAGGACCTGGTATTGAACAGATGGAACAGTGTGATTGCCAGGTACCATGTTACGTACACACTCAAACAAAACAAAAAAGTTTACATCAAACCCACAACAGGGAAAGGTACTTCCAAACAGGACAAAGAGCCCAGCACAGGCTGAAAGGGCTCTTTTTTTTTTTTTATTTCAGCAAATTATGGGTGTACATATGTTTAGGTTACGTGTGTTGCCCTTGGTTCCCCCCCCCCACCGAAGTCCGTGTTTCAAATATGTCCATCCTTTGGGTAGTGCGCATTGCACTCCTTGTGTATACAAATACCTGTCCCCTCCTCCCTCCTCCCCCCTCCTCCCGCCGCCCTTCCCGTGGTACAGATGATTAGGTTAGGTGTGTATCTCTATATAAGAAAATGTTCCAGGCCTGAGGACACACCCATATGTAACTATGAAAGGGTCGACAAGCCTGCACATGACTGTCTTTCCCAGCAGCCCTCAAATGGACATCTGTCATTGTTGTATCTAACTGCCCCTTCCTTATCTTTGAGGCAATGCTGCTCTATGTGTAATGCTGGTGGAGTACAATGGCCAGCCTCTCACCTCAGAAGCCCGAAGGTGGGGGAATTCTGCCTGTCTTTACTCCCTGGAAGTATAAGCAGATGAACTCTCCATCCAAAAGCTGGAGTGAGTGGTATGAAGACCCTGGGACAATCAGGTTTATTCCCGACAGCCACAGGGGAATATAATCCCTGTTGTCCGGAGGCAGATCAAGTGCTGTCCTGACACAGCAAAGGCCACTTCCTGACCCAGTTGTCACATTGCAAAAGAACTCTTGACACGAGCTCTTGGCTCCTGCCTATGTTTCAAGCTAGTTCTCTAGCATCCCACTGAACCTCCTAACCTCTGAGAGATTCCTTTTCTGCTTAAAATACAAAGAGTTGGTTTCTGTTGTTTGCAACCAAGAACCCTGACTGATACATACTCTTATCATGTTGAACCGACAGCTGAGTGCTTTTCCTATTTCTGAAAGTCCCCAGAGACTCCATAAGCTCTCTCAGTTACCTGTTGTACCAGTTAAGGCTTTTAGCTGCAGACAAAAGAACATTCTATAGCTGATTTAAGCAGAAAAGAAATTTATTAAAAAGTACTGCTAGTTCCCCAGGAGCATCTGTGGGAGGCCCCACAGTGAGGAACAATGGATGAATCTCACCACTTTCCAGATTGCTTCTGTGGGGTCCCCATCAGCACCCCCACTGACACCAAACCCACAAATTCTGTCAACAGCACAGCACACCATGTGTTTCCACTGGCAACTCTGCCATTGCTGCCTTGGGATGTTGAATGTCTCTGTCCCTTTCCTGACCAGAATAGATTCCTCTGGATACCTGCTTCCTAGCATCGCTGGCCTCCTAAATGAAGCCCGACTCTGGTTCCTCTGGTTGGAAGGACCTTAGTCTTGCACTCTTTACAAGGGAAGCTTGGAAATCCCATTTCTGGCTTCCTTCTTGAGGAGGCACAGACTCAGAAGGTGAGAAATTCCCTAAACTTAGAAAGGGTGAACAAGGGTGCTGGGTGCCCAAGTGGCTTGACTAATATCCTGTTGACTGCAAGTATCCTGACTACATCTGTTATAGTGTTAGAACACCTTGCATCCAAGAAATCCTTCCTAGAAGCTAACCAAATACCCATTTGTTGCAACACTCTAATTTAACCAGAGTCTTCAGTGTACCATCTTCAGTGGAATTCTACAAGAGCCTGCCACTGCCTTCCAAGTGTTTGAACACTGGCATTGAGTCCCCCATGAATTTCCTTTTATGGTGGTTAAGAAGCAACAATCCTTTCCCCTTCCCTTTTCCTTATGACTCCTTGGAGCTTTAGTTGCCTCTAAAGCCATTCTCTCAACTATTCAGACCTCTCTTCAATTGCTGTAAAAGTACCACTCCTTGTACTGTTCTCCACCAAATTACATAACTGTTTTCATTTTCTCTTTTCATGCTGTCTCCCTGGTACAGACCCTTAGCTACCCGCTCCAATGAACAGCATCCCACATCCCCCAGCCTCATCCAACTCTGGTAGGTCATGCTGCCCCGTGGTCAAACCACAAAAAAATTTTTCAGTGACACTGCACTATGGGCTCTTCAAAGCTAAAAGCACAGCAGCCCCTCCACCTTTTTGTCACTGCCGTCACTGAATAGCAATAGCATATAACCAGCTCAAAAGTCACTGGAACACAACAGGGACTTAGTGAAGATACAAGTAGGCACACTACTGACATGGAATGAAACTCTCCTCTAAAGACTTATGCTAGCTATGTGATCTCAGTCAAGACACTTTACCTCTCTGAGCCTCAGATTTCTCATCTGAAATGTTGAGATAATAATATTTGCCTTATAGTACTGTTCAGAGGATTAAATGAGGTGATGCATCCAAAGTGCATACAGTAAGTGCTCAATATATGTCACCTCATAGAGATAACTTGGAGACCCAAAGTGATCATGGGTGTAAAAACACTGTAAACTGGAAAAATAGCCCCAAATCACTATGTTAATAACCCCATGATGGTGTTATTAACATCACAGTTATTAATATTATTTCACAAACTAAGTAAAAAGGCATGGTTACTGAAGATGCACTTTCAGGAGGGTGCTAGTGGGTTTCCGTAAGTTGCCCTAAAAAGGAAGAGGGAGTAAACATCCCATACAGACATTCCCAGAATGTTTGAGCTACAGAAACTCTCAGAGCTTGTTTTCAACCCTTGCAATTTACAGAGGTGGAGACAGACAGGACAAGACCTCAGCCAAAGTGGTCAGTGGCAGACCTGGATCTGTCAATGACACCTTGGCAGAACAAGGCTTCCACACTGGCCTTCATGGGCAAAATGGTGCCCCCATCCCCACCCTCACACCCTACCCAGGTGACCAAAGAGGTACCTAACATCCAAACCACCCAGAAAAGTTAATCTTCCAGAAGCCAGAGTTGGTATTTCCTTAAATATGATTTCAAAAGCCAAGGAATTGTCCACACTCGCAGAGCTTCCCCCATCCACTGGCTTCTGAGTTCTCTGGGTCTGAAGTTCCCCTGCCTCTTTGTATGAATCTATTTAGGAAAGGTAAAAATGGAAATAACAGCTTGAGTGGGAACCTTGGAAGTGTTATTATCATCAACACCACACTGAGAGTTAGCCCAGTAGACCCCTAAGAGCCAGGATAAGAGTTTGTAAGGGGAATAGGGACAGCGTAGAGTTAAATATAGATTGATAAGATGGGCAGAAAAATCCTGCAAAGAATATTTCTGATATGACAAAAAGGATCATTCCATACCAAAGCCCAGGGTGGGTGCTCCAGGGGATGTATGAGGCTCCCTGGGCGGAAGAGTTAAAGAGTGGACATAGTTGTCCCTCTATCCAGGCTCAGCCCAGGCCTCCACTTCCTTAGGAAATCTTCCCAGGGCCCTCGAGATTGAATGAGGCATCTGCCCTCAAGGATTTCATAGCATTCTGAGCCTCCTCATCACAGTACTTCCACCTCACTAGCTGTGAGCTCCTGGAGGACACAGTAGGTCCTGTTGCATCACCAGCATGCACCAGAAGACCTGGCAAAGACCACTGATTGCATTTATGGAGGGTACCGCATGTTGAGTCAATCTGCCTTAATGCATTTGCAAGCCAGACTTGGAGTAAGGCCCTTTAAAACAAAGTATTTCTCCTGACATCTGGAACCCTATGATCCCCATAATTCCTTTAAATTTATAGACAACTGAAGGAATGCATCAGCTGCAAGGTGAGAAGACAAGAAGAACCTCCCTGGGTAGTCCAGGAGCCCAACACTCAGGAGGTGCATCTTCAGAAATTCTGAAGGGCATAGGGACACGGCAGCCTGGGTGAAGAAGGGTGAGGGACTTACCAGGGAGCTGGCTTTGCACAGCAGGCACTCAGGTTTTAATTGGATTGTGTATTTCAGGCCAACTTTTTTAAAACAAAACTTTGTTTTGTTTAAAATGCTTTTATTCATAATTTATATAAGAATGAGAAAATATCAGTGGTCCCTATCAAAAAAAAAACAGAGAGAGAGAGAGAGAATGCACATGAGGGGAGGGGGTCTGGGAAGCCTCTGAAGATAAAGGGAGAGCTGTGCCCCTGTGTTCCCACTACAGAACTGTCACTTTTGGGGAATCTGCTACCCAAGTCCATTTTTTCCTACTTGCTTCCTTTCTCTTGAGTCACATAATGAATCTCCCAGCTCTACTGGAGAAATCCATGGCTTTCACCAGGAACTCTCGGCAGGGTCCAAACGAAGGAAAATTCGAGTAGAAAAAAAAACACATTGGCCAGGCATGGTGGCTCACGCCTGTAATCCTAGCACTCTGGGAGGCCGAGCGGGTGGATCGCTCAAGGTCAGGAATTTGAGACCAGCCTGAGCAAGAGCGAGACCCTGTCTCTACTAAAAATAGAAAGAAATTATCTGGACAACTAAAATTATATATATAGAAAAATTAGCCGGGCATGGTGGCGCATGCCTGTAGTCCCAGCTACTCCGGAGGCTGAGGCAGAAGGATCACTTGAGCCCAGGAGTGTGAGATTGCTGTGAGCTAGGCTAACGCCACGGCACTCACACTAGCCAGGACAACAGAGCCAGACTCTGTCTCAAAAAAAAAAAAAAAAGAAAAATACATCACATCCAAATGTAGGCCTTTATGTGGGCCTTACTGCCTGCAATGCCAATTCGGGAAGCTGCTATTGATTTTCCATGGGAAGAGAACTAAAGAAATAGAAAGCTTGTAGAAGAGTCAGGCCAGAGGGAAGCTAATATCTCATCTCTGTGTTATCTTTTTCCACAGTTCAAAAATCAATTAGCGATGAATTTCTCTGGAAACTTCTTAAACAATGTTATTTCATTACAGATCTGCACAAGCACCATCAGATTTGCTTTCCAGGTGTGAATAAGAAAATTAGCCTCATCCTTTTCACAATTTCCTCCCTGGTTCACATTACATCAGTCTATGCAATGTCTAGTACTGGCTGAGCTGGAGCCAGTGGGAAGCACATAATTCCTTTTAATCCTGCAGTAATACCAATGAAAGCAGGGAGGGTGGAAAATGCGGGCATTTCCTGCAATGGGAACAGGAGACAAACTAGAGGGAAACGCAGCAGAGGCCAGGAAGAGGACCCTCAGAAGATATATCTGTCATTGCCAGCAGGTAACAAAGAAAGGGGCACAGGACAATTAGGAGACAACAAGTACCTATGAAAGGAGCCAGGTGTTGACACAGTAATATGCTGCCTAGACAAGGCCAGTTGGGGACCTTCTGGAGTTATACACCCCCAGATTATCCATCTCGGTCAGCGTGTGCCACAGACAGTAGGTGAGAGAGGCACGTGCTGTTCCGTGAGTGAGGAAGGCAGTCACTGCAGAGGTCACAATGCCTGCCTGACACCATGGCATGCACTTGCCTTATTCCCTGCTTCCCTCAACAGAGGGAGATGAACCCGCATTAATTCAGACTAATTTGCTGGAAGGCCAACCTAATAGACAGTAGTAAGATGCTCTTAAAGGATTCCGTTTTATCACTTTCATTTGCACATAGTAAAAGGAACTAAGTCTGCCTTTGATGAATAGATAAAAATGATCAGGAGTTAGCTCACTAAAGCACAATTTAAAAGTAAATTAACCAACATTTTATCGATTAAATAAAATTATATTAAAACTACGCTGTGACAGGATCATGCAGTCTGGGCAGAAAGGCCAGGTGAGGAAGAAAATGATTGCAGCAGAGTAGAATTTATGTTTTTAGAGGTCAGCTAAGAAAAGAATGGTAGGAGTGCAGAGAAGGGGCACCGTACCCAGAGGCAGTAAGCCCAGAAGCCAGAGAGGCTTTCTGGAAGTGCTTCTGGAGCTGGGGCTTGAAGAACAATTAAAAGGTAGCCAGGTTAAGGGAGGAGAGACAGGGACCACATGGCAGCTCCAGGCAGTCACATAGTAATGTATGGTTTGCAAACCACATAGTTTACCCATGTTTTCTCATTTTAACTTCACGACAGCCATGTGAGGAAGGTGCTGTTATTTCACCCTGTTGTAGATGAAGACCAAGTGACTTCCCCACCCCAGCTGGTAAAGAGAGGAGGCAAGGGGGAAAATCAAATCCCCTGGACCCCAACTCTGTGCCCTGTCAGGAATGTGGTGAAAACCACAGATCCCCTTCTCAGAAAAAAGTGCATATATGCTTGCACCCAGAAAAACATTTCACATACGAGTCAACGGTATTCAGAAACACTCTAAAGCTGGGATCAGCCCAAAGATCCCAGCTAAGATCTCCTCTGAGCAGAGCCAGTCCATGCTTACATTGTAATCATCCTACATGGTTTTCAGACTTCTAATGATTCTATTTTTAATTGGGTAAATGACCACTCCTCTTCTTAATGTGTTTACCATGGTGCTAGTGAGCCGCACGTCCAGGGATCGAGCATGGATTGTTCGGCCCCACATTTGAGCAGTCTCAGATTGTACACTGACTGTGCCCTGCCCAAACGGATTCTGCCTGCTGAAGCCCTAGGGATCCAGAGTTACAGGCTCACATTTTGGGGAGAAGGTCTGGGTGGGAGGGCAAGTGAGTAGTGAGGGTTGACAGGACTGGAAAATTCAGTGGAAAAAAGCAGAGAAGCAGGCAGGCATCTGAGGAAAGAAGCCCTCTGGTTTCTTCTCCCCACCTCTAATCATAACCACAATATCATAAGCAGTTCCAGGCTGTTCTCCCAAGCTCCAAGGCTCTGCTAGGAACAATTCCCCTGCCCCTGATTGCTGGCAGCAAATCCTCCTCTCCTCCGGACTGCAAGGTCATGTCTTCTTGTTCATCTCAAATGCACAGTGTGACTCAGTGCCTGGCCCACAACAGGTGCCTAATAAATGTACATTGAAGTGATGTATGAATGTTCCATATCTCCCCAAAATGCATTCAAGACCATCTCTGAAAGCAACAAAGAAGAAAAGGAATTGGAAAAAAATATCCTCCCTTTGCAGATTTCATATCACCACAGCACATTATCAGGGGTTCCGCTCCCTTACCTGGGTGTCCACAGACATGATGCTCTCATGAGCTTGTTCATGCACCAGCTGCCTTGCTGCACGACATCCTTCTGCCCATGGCTAGTGAGGCCTCTGTGGGTCACAACCAGGCTCCCAGGAGGCTGAATGCCCTTTCTTGTGTCTCCTGGTTAGCAACAGCCAGCCTGCCCCACCCACAGCCCTCCTCCCTCCAGTAAGGCTGCCAACTAGGAAAATGCAGAATTTAAATGATGCCACAGGAAGGAAATCAACATCTCTTAGAGACCAAATTCTAGGACCAGAGTAGAAACTGAACATTCTGGAAGCAATAATTGGTCTCATTTATCTAAATTTAGAAGGTCTAGAAAGGGAAAGAGTAACTATTAATACATGTTATTTAGAAGATGATAAACTTTAAATCAAAGAGATGAGTCAAAGCCAAACTCAAACCAAAATCCTATTCAAATCAGGGGTTTGAAATCTAAGTTCCTTTGGGGATAAAAGTCAGCATTTATTTAACTTGAAAATAAATAAGAACTTTCACAAAAAGAATAAACTCCACCAACAAAAATAGGCCATCTGTTAACTGTAAAAAAACACCAAAAGCCATTAGTTGCAAATAAGAAAAATTTTTGAATATAAATGATGCTTATGAGCTGATAGATGGCTGAGCTCTGTGAGTTCATAGTGCTTTGAAATCACCTGGGAAATCGGACCGGATCAGGTGGATTAGGTGCACACTGCCTAGTACTCCAGTATCGGCCCCACCCCAGCTCCGCCTGAACAGCCTCTGTCATGCCCCTCACCCACCCCAGCCTCAGAATCCTCAGCGGCAAAGTGGGGTGACAACCCCTCACTTCTCCCATCTTCCATTCAGTTTAGTGTAAGAAACGTTTCCTGAATGCCTGCTCTGTGCCTGGGGTTGTGCTAGGTGGTGTAGATGCAGAAATGAATAAGACATTGTCCCTGTCATGCTGGAAACCCACCAGCAATGTGTAAGAGCGACGGCAGAGAGATGTCCGGGATGCTGGAGCCCAAGACTTGGGGGAAGTAGCTCCTAGGATAAGTCCAAGGCTAAGCAGATGCTTGCAGGTGAAGAGGAAGGAAGGACATTCCAGTCAGAAGGAACATCGAGAGAAGGACAGAGGAGCAGGACATAATCTAGTGTAAGGGAGAAGCACAGGCAATTTGGTCCTGTCGGAACCCAAGGGCAGGAGGGGCAGGAATGGGCAGCCCGTGAGGCTGGGCAGCAGGGAAGGCCCCAGCCCGGAGGCTTTCCGAGCTGGGCTAACTCTGTCCTACGGGTGCAGCAGCACCACCTTAGCATTTCAATATGAAAGTGACAGTTGTTTGGGCCATTCTGGAACAATCATTTTTCCACAAAAAGGTATTAGGAAGATAAAATGAAATTACAAAGGGAAAATAAAGGTGGACCTAAAAACAATAAAAAGCCATCATGAAATTTACTACATAGGAACCTCACTTAAGGAATGATCCCTATTAATAGTGGCCCAGAGCATAGCCAGTAGGGGCGCTCTGTAGGCCCAGACTCAGGACGAAGCTGAGGTCCTCTCAGGTGATACATAGCACCTACCGGCCCCTGCCTTGTTGGGCTGAAGATTCAGTTCTTGAACAACTTGCAGCCACTGCAGACCCACGGCAGGCTCCTGCTGAGATTTCCTTTGCTGGGTCTGTACACGGCATGTGGTCTGGTGCGTGCACCTTCACACCAAGTGCGCCATTTGGTAATCTGTACCCAGTACTGTCCATAGGATGAACTCAGAGTTCTCCATCCATGCTTTGCTCATCTTCATAAAGTTCAGAAGGCTAATACCCCTTGATCTTGTCAAAGACACCTGAACTGGGAAGGTCCCAGGAGCTTGAAAGTCCATATTCTGGCCCAGCATGGGTACGTCTTCCTGTGCATACACATGCATAGAAGATGGGTCCCAAATAGGGCCTGACTGACCATCTGCCATAATGAAATTCCAGATGCTGTGTTATTTCTACTTCATTATTTGTACCTACTGAGCTTCTGGAAATCATACACCTTCCCAGGTAAAAGATTTAGAGCTAAAAAAAATAGGTCAGTCACATACACACACATGAAAATAGCCTGCAAATACTATAAAATCTCTCTTAGTATCTTTATTTATTTCTCTTTATTTTTCTTACACAACCTTTATCATAATCTGATGATACATTTTATATCTGTATGTTTGTTCATTGTGTCTTCCTCCAAACTGTGTAAGAGTAAAAAAATTCTGTCTGTTCACTCCAATATCTTCAGAGCCTAGAACAGTGTCTTGTCAGTGTCTCAATAAATATATGCGGAATAAATGAATGAATGACAATAGTATAGCCATCATCCACTAGCAGCCTCGAGTTTTTTTAACTCTTCATAACCTCACTGAATGAGGAATTTGTTCGGGTTAGGGGGAAAGCATGAATAACTGACAGGTTTATTTATTGTGTTCATTCATTAACTCAAAAAAATTCTCGAGGACCCACAATGTGCCAGGCATTTAAAGTGCCTTCAGAACTGGGGTACAGGTGAAAAAATAGACACTCAGATAGTTTCAAACAAGGGACCGGAATATATGGGAACTCTGTAGCCTTCGAAATAGGAGGTCCAAGTCTCATGCACCCTGAAATGTGAGGGGATTTCACCAAAATTACTTACTCACCACGATAGCAGATGTGGGAAAGAAAGATGAAAGCTATTGATTGCCGTAAATAGCTCTCCAAATCCTTTCTTTCATAACATCAATCATTTCAAAATAACCGAAAAATTAGGAGAAAGTCCCTGGTTGGTACAGAGGATACAGTGACTTTTAAAGAACGAAAATGCCAGGCAGAATTGAGAGCTTTCAACCTGAATACCAAATAGAAAGGTGGTGGGGATACTATTGATGGAATGCATGCAGCTATAAGAAAAGCATTTGATATAGTGGTATAAAGTGTTACACTCAAAATTAATTCAAATTGGCTTAGTAAGGAGTGCTGTTACATAAATTTAAAACTCACTCAAAGTCTGCAAACAAAGGGTAATGACAAATGGAAATATATTGGGTTGGGGGGAGGCAGGGTGAACGAGGATCATCTTTATTAATGGTCTGAAAAGGGGAGAGTAAACAGCATGTTAACGAAACTTGGAAATGATGCTAATTTGGGAGGTGTTGCTCTGATCACTGTGGACAGAGACAGAATGTAAATGAACCTTAAGTGGTAATAAATATGAAGAGGAAACAACACAATGAGATTCAAGTCAGAAAATGCAAACCATGCCCAATGCAATGACTGGCCCACTCCCACCCCAGAGCTCTTTGCCCCTTATGTTTGTGGGACAGGGCTGGGAAGGAAAAGAATATAGCCCTAGTTCAGGAAGGTTTAATCTAACAAAGAATTTCTTGCTTGTGCAGTTTTCTTTCGCCGGCCCTTTAAAATTCCACAAAAGGCTTTCCCTGGATGCACAAGAGCGGAGCTCATGAGGCTCCATAAATTACAGCGCAGGAGAGGCCGTTAAAAGAAAACAACCAAATAATGAGGAGAATGGGGAGATTGATTTATGAGAAATGACGCAAAGGGGTAGACTTTGGTTAATTGATGGCTAAGTGGTAACATGATAATGACCTGCTGAGATCTCTCCATGACAAATAACCAAGGGAAGGAAATATTTAGTATCAGAGGAGGAACTTCACTCTCTCTCTCTGGCAGATAGTGCCTCTCCCTTGGGGCTGCCGTTCTGCCGAGTTTTATTAGCTCAGTAGATGGGCTTCACCTCTGAGCAGCCCACACCCTGGCCCTCCTCACCCAACCCTGCCCCACCAGCGCTGCCGGTCACATCCTACTTACTTTGTCCCTGACCTGCTGGATGGCATGAATTCAGGAGTCAGAGGAAGGTCAAGCCGGGCACAGACACACGGTAGTGGACACCAAGCCCAGCAAGAGGACGGAGTGGGAGGCAAGAGGCTTCAAGCGGCACTCCTCTTCTCCAACAAGCCTCCTCCCGCTGCAAGAAAATGAATGCAGTAGCTCTATGCAAATAGATATGATTGTAAGCAAATATGAGTTTTGATACAGTTTTTATTTCCCAGCAGGTTCAGCCACCCAGATTTATGGCTTCCAGCAGTCTGGGCTGTACCTGTGGCAATTTGTGGATGGAAAGTGTACCAGATAATGTCTCAAGCTTTGTTCAACTCAGATTCATAAGAAGTCAATTTGGAAGGAAGCTTAGAGTCTGTTTGTCCCACTTTGTTAGGTTACACATGAGGACACAGAACTTAATAAGTTTGCTAAATGCATGCTTGCATGAAGAGAGGCCATCTAGGGTCACATGGCATTGTTTTAGGAGTAACACTAGTAGCTTAACATGACTCTCAAATCCACATTTTGGAGAAGAGTAACAAAGGCCAGACTGGTTAAACTCTTTCCCAAGGCCATAGAGCTAGGGTCCACTGAGACCCAAGCAATGGCCTTTCCTGTAACCCAGCTATCCTCAAGAAACCTGGGAATGCTGGGACTTTACGCCACAGGAGGGAGGGAGCTTTTCCAATGGCCAAAGCAGACGTCTCAAATCTAGGATTTCTGGATAACTCCTAGATGGGTCTGCAATGTGGGCAACACTGGTGATTTTTTCATATGCCAACATCGGCACTGTAAGGCAAACACTATGGCCTTCCTCACTCCTGGACTTTGCCAGCACCCTGGCTGTGCTGCTCTGTTGCCTCGCCTTACCTTGGCCCCATGTCTCCGGGGTTCTGACCCATGTTCAGAGAACACAGACAGAGAGTTACCACTCCCCACACTTAGGGTGGCACCACAGAACATTCAAAGCATGTACCACTCTATTAGATTTTCTCAGCCGCCCTGTGAAACAAGCAGGGTAGTTGTTCATAACCATCTCCATGTATTTAGTTAACAAATATTTACTGAGCATCTACTATATGCTGAGCATTACTGGAGACACAGCAATGAACAAAACAAGCAGGGCCCCCAAAATCTTTCCACATGGACAGAGGTGAGGCAAATGGAAAATAAACTAAACACATAAAAAAATAAGATGGCTTTAGATGTTAATAAGGTCAATGAAAAAATAGAATAAGGAGGTAAAAAAAATTGTTAGGTGGGGTAAAGAGCAGCTCTTTTAGAAAGGTCAGAGAAGCCTCTCTGAGAAGGGGCATCCAGTAGTGCCTCGTGATGAGAAGGAACCAGCCATGCACAGATCAGACGATGGAGGGTTCTAAGAGGCAAGGACAGGAAGTGTGAAGGCCCTGGGGCCAGAACTAAGTTGGGCTGTTTGAAGAACAAAAAAAGCCAGTGGCTGAAAGGTCATGAAGGAGATGCCCTGATGGGGTATGAAGTCTAGAAGTGGGCAGAGGCCAGGTCATGAAGGAGCAGGTAGGACGTGGCAAGGAGTTGGAATGTTATTCTGAGGGCTAAAAGAAGGAACCTCTACCTCCCCGTACCATTTTCAATGGATGATACCCTAAAGCTCAGAGGGGTTCATTAGTGTCCCAAAACATCACTCAGCCAGGCAATGGACCAGCCAGAACCCAAGCCCAGGAACTGTGACCAATGTTCTTCTTTCAAATAATATCTAATGGGGATCTATGAAAGCAAGAAAGTCTGGCCCTGTCTCCACATCCTCCCGCTACCTTTCCCAGACCCTCTCACAAGGCCAGGCCATAAAACCTAAAAAAATGACTGCCTCCAAGCCCAGCAAAACTGCACCCTTCACAGCTCCTATTAAAATGAAACTAATGAGGGGCAATTGAGAATGCATATCACCCTCTAAGAAGTAGCCAAGAACTGCACAGATAAATTTTTAAGTCTAAAAGGAGTCAGTGTCTTCCTTGCAGGAACCTCCTCCCCACCCCATGTGCAATCCTTTTGTGCCTTCAGACATGGCTGTCTCGTGCTGGTTGAGGGATGCGGGGAACAAGGAAGAAGGGGTTTCTATTGGCCCAGAGAAGCCTGTCTCACTGACTCTATCCCCAGGCTGGCAAGATCCTGCCACAAAACCATAGAGTCCAGCATCTGTCATGGTTCATCCCTGTCTTTCCCAACCGCCACCCTACATGCTGTGGTAACATTAGAGACCCCTATGTCATACCGAAGTGAGTGCAGAAAAGCCGGTGAGGCCTTTGCCCCTGTCTCAGAATGTTGCCCAGGACAAGCCCTCCCACTCTCCAACCCTCAGCTCCCTGCACGTCCCTGCCTGGTTCCCAGGTGCCCTGGCTGTCTATTATTTGTGACCTTCCTTCTTGTCTGTGTCATTCAGAGTCCCTTCTCTAACTTCCAGGTACTAGCCCAGAGACTCTCTCCTAATTCTGGACAAAGGAGCCTCCTCCCAGATATCTTATTAAACACTATTTCTGGCTCTGTCCGTGAGGGTGTTCCCAGGTGAGATTAGCATTTGAATCTGTGGACTCAGTAGATTGCCCTCCCCAGTGTGGGTGGGCACCATCCAGTCCATTGACGGCCTGCATAGAACAAGGCAGAGGAACAAGGAATTCACGCCCTTTCTCCCCTCGCTGTTCGAGCTGGAACATCTCCCACATTTTCCTGAACTTGGACTGGGATTTACATCATTAGCCTCCCTGGTTCTCAGGCCTTCAGACTTAGACTGAATTATACCACCAGATTTCCTGGGTCTCCAGCTTACAGATGGTAGATTATAGGACTTCTCAGCTTCATAATTGCATGAATCAACTCCTCATAATAAATCTCTCTTCATATATATATGTATCCCATTACTTCTGTTTCTCTGGAGAACCCAGGCTATTACATGACCTTACCAGCAAGAGCTGCAGGATCCAGCTAATTCCTGGCACTAGTTTTGGGCCCTGGGACAAGGCTCAGCACCTACTAGGGCCCTAAATAAATGCCTAGTGAATAAATAGATAGTTGGAATAGCCATTTGTCCATCATCTCCTATCCATACATCCTTATCTGCTTGTCCCTAGTTGGATGTCCCCGAGGTCAGATGTATCAGTGGTCAAGGATGGTCACGCCACAAGAATTCCACAAGGCCTTCATGATTGGGTAACACTGGCTGGGGCAAAAAACCAGGGGACTTGGGTTATAATCCTGGGGCTGTCACTTCCTCCCTGTTTGAGGCTTGGCAAGTCTCTGACCCTCTCTTAGTGTCAGGCTTCACACCTACAAGTTGGAGAAGGCACAAGAACAAGATGCTGCTTCTACAACTCCTGATATGCTGCAGGTGCCTCTTCTGTCTGGTCTTTCCTTAGACCTCCCCTGTTTAGAGATTGAACATCTGTTTCCATGCCGCATCTCAGGGTTCATCACTGGCTATGAGTTCACAAGTGGAAACCTGACACAGATGCTGAGCCGAGACTTTTATGGAGATGTAAAGGTTTGCGGGGTTGCTGGGTGGCTACGAGTAGAATTTCTCATGCCTCATAGGGCTAAATGATTAGAACGACTCCCAGAGGACCTCATTCCCACCTCCGCCTCAGGTGCCTGAACACTGATCAGGAAAGGACCTTGAACTATATGATGGACTCACCAGCATTTGACCCACAGAATCGTTATGATGATTAAATGAGATATTGTAGGGAAAGCACTTTGCACATTTTTTTTTTATTATGTTATTTTGAGACAGAGTCTCACTGTGTTGCCCAGGCTAGAGTGCCATGG
>NW_012136080.1:12308991-12323405 GCF_000956105.1 Propithecus coquereli
ATAATAAAAAGAGATTCTCAATAACATTATGTGAACTCCTTATTCCAGCCATGCCTGAAACCATGTCCTCTTCCTTATGACATGAGCTAACACAGTCCTTTTATTATTCCTTGAGTTAGTTTGAATCGATTTTCTTTCATCTGCGACTAAAAATGTCCCAGCAAACAAGTGTCCTTTACACTCTCCTCTCCCCCCTTTCTTTACCTGGAAATCTGTTACCTATCTTTCCAGTCCCAGGTACAATGTTTCCCTGCGATTCCCCAGGTGTGAGGTGGTAAACTGGCTCTAAAACGCAAGCCCTGGTTTTGTAGGGTTTGTGCACCTGCGCTCCCACAGGTCTGCACTCACTGTGACCCCAGCACACACACTGTGTGTCATAATCACTGGTTACATTTTTGTCCCACTGCTCAATTGTGAGCTCCTCAAGGACAAGAACTGTGTCTACTTCATCCTGGTCTCCCCAGGGCCGAACTTGTAGAAGGCATCAGTAAATATTAATATTTACAGAATGCAGCAGGTAGCTGTAGTGGCAACAGAGTCAGGTGAATGTAAAGGAGGCCAGTGCATATTTGAAGTCAGAAAAGTTGCTAATGGAGAGAAAAATATTGGGAAATACTTAAAATTCTGGAAAGGGAAGGGAGCAAGGTGTTTCGGGGGTTAGAAAAGACAGCAGTGAGAGGCAAGATGGGCAATTTAGAAGGGAATAATGAGAATGTGGAGGCGGAAACAGAAACAGGCCAAGGTGAGAAGGAGTAAATGCAGAAGGGTGTGCTCCTTGTTGCAAGGAAGTCAGTCACAGGGAGAGGGGAACAGAGAGGATGGGACCAGATGATCAGGTCCAGAGGAGATGCAGGGACTCGAAATGGGGAGAGAGGGAAGCTTCAGCCCAGCGAAGGTTGAGCAACTTCAATTTCAGTCATTCCCACGTGCACAGTTCTGCATCGTGTTCAACTTCATGAATTCCAGCAATGGCCCACGAACCACACTTAAAGCTGCAATTACTCTCTGAGAATAAGAGATGAGGCAGTTATCCGTCTCTTCCCCCAAACACATCTCATTCTCCTGATTTACTTTTCCAGGGCCATGCCCAACAGTGCTTCTGGAGCAAGAACACAAGGCGGCCATGCCCAGCCAGCGAGGGCGGCAGGGGAGAATTAAACTCAGCTAACTGCAGCCAGCAGGGAGTCACACCACGTTGCCCTGACAACTAATGGGCAGAGCTATCGAGAGATAGATGGAGATGGCTGAGGTCAATGGGTAATAAAATCCTAGTTAAAGGCTGGTTTTTCTCTCCTTCATTTCTGCTGATATAAACATGAGGAAAAGGAAAAGATAATTGGAAGGCAGATTCCTCCAGTGCCAGGAAGGAGCTGCAGGCTCTACGCATAAGGCCTTGGGCTGAACTGAGGGTCAAACCAGGACATATCAAAAGCCTCGAATGATCCTGCTCAGAAACAGATGCCCTCAAAACACAAACCAAAGGGGTTGGAAGGGAAACACTCTAGTAAGTCAGTTTTTATTGAGTAATTACTGTGCACAAAACACGGCCTAGGAAAGGGATGATGGCATGAAGTCAAAAAAGACAGTAGAAGACCCCAAGGTGCAGCCTCAAATCTTACCTATGACATTTGCCACCCAAATACCAGATACCAGGCCTATGTGAGTCTGGGTCTGTCAATGGAGATACCAGTCCTTGCCTCAGGGGTTCTTGGTTGGTCAAGGAGATAATATGTGTAAAGCAGGTAGCATAGCCCTCACACGTGGTAAGCACAGAATGCATGGCAGCCCATAATAACAGCTGACATCCCTGAGCCCCCACTCTATGCAAGCACTGTTCCCAATGCTTTACGCATGATTCCTCACAATAATCATGTGGGACAGCCACTGCTACATACCCATTTTATAGATGAGGAAACAAAGGCAGAGAGAAGTTGAAGCTCCTGTCCAAAATCACACAGGTAGCAAGTGGCAGAGCCAGGGCTTGCACCCAGGCAATCTGGCTTCTGGACCTAGGCTATACAGCAACATCAGCGGCACAGACGAGTCATCAAAAATGGAGGTACAAAAAGAATCGTGACAGACTATTTACATATCTTTGCACATACGCATATATAATAGTTCTGGAAGGATACACAATTTAAAAATTGTAACATTGTTTGCTTCTGAGGAAGAGAAAGGCAAAGAAGGGAGAATTTCTACTGCGTATTTACTGTGAGTTTTGAACCACAGAAAGGGATTGCCTATTTTAAAAATGAATGAATTAAATTAAAATTTAAAAATAGAGGAGCAGGGCAGAAGTCACTTTCAATATATTTATTTCTGAAAACACGCACTGCATGTGAAAGATCAGGTTCCTGTTCTCTAGTCCCTGTCATGATTGCAGAGGAAACAGGCCCATGAACAGGTGATAGAGAGCACAGTGATAAACGTCCATGCAGGTACGTATCATGTGCTGCGTAGACCTGAGGAGGATGTGAGAAATTCTGCACAGAGAGAGGATGTCTAGAAGGATTGGCAGAGGAGAGACTTCTAAGGAGAGCTTTCCAGTACCATGATCTTGAGTCAAGTCATACATGAAATAATAGCAGCCCATGTCGGTAAACCCTTACTGCCAGGAACTCCTTCATACAGATTATCCAACTGAATTCACGCAACATCTTTATGATGTGGGTACCATTATCTTTGTCATGCTTTTCCAAGTGCAGAAATGAGGCTTAAAGAGATGGAGGAACTGGCCAAGGGCACACAGCTGGGTGAAGGATCTGAGATTTGAAGGCAGCCCTCACAAGAAACCACCACCCTCTGTCACCCTAATCCTCTGGTAGCAACTCCTAAAGCGAATGAAGGAAGATGAGGGCATGCTAAGGTACCCCATGAAGTCAGATGTGGTCCCTGCTGAGATCTAAGCAGAAGATGAGTTGTGGCCAAGCAGCATGCTGGGTGGGTGGTGGGGGGACACCGGGTGCAGAGTCAATCCAGTCCCTGAGTCTCCATTGTGTAAGGTCAGGGCCATTTTCTCTGGGCTTTAATTTGTGCCCCTCCAGAGCAAGAAGATAGAAGAGATGCTTTTTAAATACCCTCACTACTTGTCCTACAGAAATTAGTGGTTTTCTCATTGCTGAAAAGGCTTTATGACTATAAGCCTGATAAGATCCAGCCTCAGAAAACTCATCTGATCCTGGGCCTCCATCCTCAACTTTACAGCTGCCCCTCACACCTTCCCCATGCAGCATCTACTGTGTGCAAAGACCTGCACTAGCCACAGAACAAATAGAAGGCCTGGTTCTTGCTGTTGTGGAGAGTAGGGGTTGCAAGGGGCTTATTGTCTAGATAAGAAAAGAACATCCACAGAAAATACCTAGATCACATGGATGCATGTGAACATAGCTCAAGTAGCCTGCACAAGGCTGAGGCCAAGCCCCATCTGCCCTTCCCAGAACACCTGGGTGGTGCTCTACAGAGGAGCTTCAGTGTGAGTCTTGAAAGTGAGAACCTGCTTTAGCAAGAGTAGGTGGGAGGACATCATTAGTGGGAATGAGTGAAAGCATAAGGGCAAGACATGGGCCCCAGACTGGACTAGAACAGACAGTCTGCAGGTGAGGGGTGCAAAAGAACCTTGACACAGGCCTGCAACTGAATGCAGGATTGAAGAGTTTCCGGCTCAACAAAAATGGAAATGGATAATCCTGGCAGGTTCTTGAGAGGGGGAATAGCTTGATAAGAATTGCCTGGAGGGAAGATTACTTAAGAGCTGTTTATGCCCTAAATGGATGACAATCACAGTGTCTGAGCCAAAACCCAAATCATGCAATCCGATCACAAGGCAAAATGTTTGAAATCAGAACACGTGGTGAAGACACTGTGTACTTCCTTCTCTGTTCAGGATTCCTCTACATCAGTGTTTCCAAAAGTAGCATTTGCATAACACTTATTCCAGAGGATGAAAATAGGCATTATCAAAAAAAAATCCCAGTTAAAAAACAATAATAGCTAACTACAAGCCAAACATTATTTTATGTGATCCACGAACATCCTTTTACTTAATCCTCTCAAAAATCTATGAGGTAGGTATCATTAATATTCCCATTTTGCAGATGAGAAACTGAAACAAAAGTATTCTTAGTAACTTGCCCAAGGTCACTATGGAGAAGCACAAGTCTATTCCAGGCAGTCTGGCTTCCAAGCCAATGCTCCCAGCCCTCAGGCTATATTACTTGTCACAATTCAGAAACACCAGGTTAAACAAAATTCAACATTTTCCATTCCCAGAGGAATTCTCAGAGACTTTCACTCATTCTTCTTCCCTCCTTCCCACCTCAGCTGTGACCCAAAACAGGCTGGAAGCCTCAATGAGGCTGAGGATGTGAGGGACCCCAAGAGGCACCAACAAGAGCGGTGGGAGACATTACCTTTCCCGGCCCCCTCACCCTCTCCAGGGCAGGCAGCTTCATGGTGAACATTGGGAATCAACAAGGGAGAAGAGAGATCACCAGCGGGACAGGAGGGAACACCATGGCCCACAGGAAGGGGCAGGAGATAGGAGGAAGCTAGGACAGGAGGCTCCCACGTCCTGTCCTTGTGACCAGGACCAGGTATTGTTCCTCTGGCTGCTGGATCATGGGGAGGTCCCAGGAGTCCCAGACCCAAGGGCGCTGGGGAGGAGCCAGAGTGATGTTAGGGTGGGCAAATAGGTCACTATCTTAACAACCAGCCCTGGTTACCACCACATTTTACGTGCATTCAGCTCCTGAACATTTCCAAAGCCCATTCACCCTTGATCTCATTTGATTGATAGGACAACTCTGGGATCTCAGCAGGACAGATGTCATTATTCTCATATCCTTTTGCATATTGGGAGCCTGGGACTCAACTAGTGAGGACAAGAACTGGTTCTAGAAAGGAGGTCTGAACCAGTGCTCACAGTATTGCCACAACACTGGGTTCCATCCAGCTCCAAGGCTTGTCCTCAGCTGAGGCAGGATCACCTTACAGGAAGCAGTGGGCCCAAACGGTGTGCAGTTTTGTTACCCAGCCTTGCCACTTCCCCGTTACAGGATCTAAGCAGGTCACTCCTCTGAATTCACTTCTCTGAACACCAGCCCCTCATCTGTATGCACCAGTATCCACCTCAGGAGGAAGTTAAGAAGACTAAAGAGATAATGTCAAACTAGCCTCCTGCCCAGGACCTGACACACACAGGAAGTGATCACACACAGATCTGTCCCCTCTCTGAGCCAGCTCACCTTTCTCCATTCTTTCCCCACCTTCAAATCCCCTAGTATGAGTCTTAAATAACTTTCCTTCCCAAGTTTGTAAAGAAAATGGCAGATGAGAAAGCCAACCACAGGCTGGGCCAAGACTGAAGACCCAGTTCCCACAACCAGGAAGCCCTCTGTTGAAAGGAACAGGCAGGTACCTTGTCTGCCTGTTCAACATCCACTTGCCCCTCAGCACCAGCAACAGTCCTTTGGGAATTAACTGGTCCTCTCTCTGGGGTGCTTGAATTCACGTCCCCTGCTTAGTGATGAGCAGGTGACCCGGGCAGCCAGTCAAAGCTTTCTATCCTACAAGCCACAGTGATTGATTCGGAGATCAATTTCACCTAGCCAGTGAAATTCAATTTGGGGTTTTTGTTGAGACTACAGGTAAAAAGTTGTTTTCCTTCCACTGGACTTGAAGCTGGGAAGGTATAAACCTGGGAGTATGTACCAGGGACCACCATGTGGACAGAGCCTGCATGTGACCCAAGCAAGGATGGCAGAGCTGAGACAGAAAAGGCAGCATCCCAACAAGAGTGTCTGAGTCCTTGAATGTAGCCACACCTGGCCCTGAGTGAAGTGTGTGCTAAAACGTGCATGTCTACTTTACTCAGTTAAATAGATTCTATAATCCTATATATCTAAGGCTGAAAGGAATGCAGGGTTAACACTGGCAGTGTGCATATGGAGGAAGAGGACTGAACGGTGCCTGTCAAGAAAGAATGTTAGAAACCTACAACTGGCAATTTTCTGATACGACCAGAACTTTACCCGAACACACACAAACACACGCATCACACACTCCCCCAACATATCCTCCACACTTACCCATGTCCCATATAAACACACACATGCCACATACCTGTGTCCCACATACACATACATGCACACGAACAGCACACATACCCACAGTGCATGTGCACATACGCACACACACACACGCACAGAGCTCTGGCCTGGGAGACTACGTTCATCAGAGAAGGCCATCACTTGGCCTAGCCATGGCTTCCGTCCACAGCCCAGTACTGCGAGCGGGCCACATGGTGTACCATCCCCTCACCCTGGAGTGCTCCCACTACAGTTCTCTCCCCCTCACTCGCTGCCTGCCATGCCTCCTCCTCTCTTGGCCCCACAGAACAGCTCTCCTACCTCAAAAAGCTGTCCCTGACTCATCCCACTCCATCCCTGCCAAGTTCCCGTCACCACTCGGCTATTTTGCACCTCCACAGAAGGAATAATTTGCACTTGCACCCTGTATGAGTTTATACATGTTTGAACATCTTTTTAGAGACAGCATACTGAGGGAGGTGAGGCTCGTCGTAAACCAGGCTGGGTTTAAATCCAGCTGCACCTTCACACACTGTGGGACCCCTGCTCTGACCTCTGAGCCCCTCATCTGTGGATGCGGGGACTTGACCACTAGCCACTCTCCTTCCCTGTGAGCTTCTCATAAGGGATGGGAAAGAGAAGGTGCAGAGACTCTTGTTAAACAGAAAAGGGCAGCTCATGTCAGTTGTGAAGATCAGAGTGCATGTGGCAGTGAGGCAATATTGTGACATCCTTGGGCCTCTCCCCTGACCCCTTTGCCCTGCCCCTCTCTCTAGGCAGCAGTTTCCTCAGTTTGAAATTGCCCATCAGGAGGCTGCCCAGTTAGTAGCTGGCTTAAGCGACCTTGAGGACCCAGGGAGTTATTGACTCTCGGGCCACCCGGTGGTGCTGGAAGCCTGTGCTTCCCTCTCACAGTCTGTTTGGGTTGGGGCCTTGGAGCTTGGAATGCAGGAGCTGGAAAGAGACCCTTCCGCCCTCTGCCCCTTGCCTTGCGGGCTCTCCATTGGGAAAGTAGGAATTGCCAATCTGAACGGAGTGTGTGTCCCACATGATTTTTTTCTGGAGAGAGGTGGTCACGCTGCTGGCTGGGGAGAGGAAGACACCAACAACCCACTGCAAGTATTGTGGAAGTGGCCAGCTGGTGCTCTCCCATGGGACAGTGACCAGAGGGGGTCCTTTGTCTTCCCTTCTGGGGAAGGAGCAGACCACCTACCGAAAGGATGTGGCTAATAGACACTGTGGGCTGAAGGAAGGGAGCACTGATTCTCAGACGTGCCTGCCCTCACATCCATTCCTCATGGGTTCCTGTATCTTTTCATTCAGTGAGCAAGTGTCAGCACTTGCTCTGTGCCAGGCATTGTACTAGGAGCCGGGGATGCAAAAATCATATCAGACCCGGTTCTCTGCTCAAAGGACGCCCACATATGGTGAGGGAGGCAGATAATTAAATCAACAACTGTGAAGTGGTGCGATGAGTATTATGACAGAAAGTAGGAACATGGTAGGAGGGCCCACCCTAGCCTGAGGATTCATGGCAGGTTGGGGGGATGGAGGTAATGTTTGAACTGAGCCAGAAGTTGGAGGTGGCAAAGGGTGGGTGGAAAGAGATTAAAAAATAAACAAAAAGAGAATCCTTCCCTGAAGGAATTCTAATCTCATCCTACTGAGTAGGAACAGTGAGATGAAGAAGAGGAAGAGGGCTCAGGACATATTGCAGAGGCAGGGAAGTATGAGAGAGCAAAATTAATTGGGGATTGGTGAGTAGCTTGTGATGCCTGGAGCAGAAGGTCCAGTGAGGGACAGGAGCGCGGGAGGCCAGCAGCCCCAGCGCTGGGCCCTGTGTGCTGCGCCAAGGAGTCGAGGCTTTGTCCTGAGAGCTGCAGGCAGCCCCTGAAGTGGGAGCGTGACATGATCAGATATAAAACATCCAAGTGGTGGTTTGGAGAATCTGGAGCACTAAGACTGTGCCAAAGAGGGAGGCCGAAACAGGGTAAGGTAAGTTCCCATGTCTGAAGCCTCTCCTTCCCTTTCTTTCTCTACTGACCTCATAAAAGTTGATTTTTCCCTGCGATTCTATCCTGGGCCCTCTTCTGGCCTCTCTCCACTCCAAAGTGCAGGCCAGGGACCAGCAGCAGCAGCATCACCTGGGAACTTGTTAGAAATGCAGATGCTCAGGCTCCACCCAGAGCTGCTGGATCAGAAACTCTGAAGGTGAGGCCCACCTATCTGTGTTTCCACAAGCCCTCCAGGTGATTCTTTTGTTAACTTTTGAGATGGGATCTTGCTTGTTGCCCAGGCTGGTCTTGAACTCCTGGCCTCAACTGATTCTCCCACCTCAGCCTCCCCAGTGGTCGGGATTATAGGCAGAAGCCACCACACCTGGCCTCTGCAGGTGATTCTAATGCACACTCAAGTTTAAGGATGACTGATTTACATCAGCCCTGGCTACATATTGGAATCACCTGGGAAGCTGTTTATTTTTTAAAAATGCCTGGGTCCCACCGCAGACTAATTGAATCAGAATCTCAGAGCAGAGCCCAAATGTGCAGCAGGGTTGAGACAGAACCACCAGCCTAGAGCAGTGCTTCTCTAACTAAAGGCAGGTTATGACTTGGGTGGGGCCCAAGATTCTGATTTTCTAACTGGATGATGGTGGTACTGCTGGTCTACACACTACACTTTGAGTAAGGAGGCTCTACCTTCCTGGTCTCCTTGACCTGTCAGCTTTCACTACCACCTGTGTGTTAGTAACAGTACGTCTAGTCCCCCTCTCTCCTGAGCTCCTAACCTGTAAGAAATGTTTCCTGCCCACACCTCAAATCAACCCTTCCCAAACTGACTTCATCCTGTCCACCCTGCGCCAAAATTCTGCTTCCCCTGTACATTCACTATCTCAATGGGTCAGTCTGGTCACCCAAACCAGGCAGGCCCATGTTCTGAAGCTGAAGTAGGACAGAGTTTTAAGAAGGCATTCTCTGAAAAGGGAAACCTAAATCCCCAAGCTCTTTCCCCATCCCCTTACCTGAGAACTTCTGCAAAGGACACCCTCACACCTTATACTTGTGAGGTTCCAAGAAAGGCTTTGGGTATGTTCTGTCACACCGTTGAGGGCTCTGCCACTATTCGGGATGATGACGAAACAAAAGGTCATTGAATAGAAGAGTGAAAAGGTCCCAGGAGACTTTGGGGGAAGAGACAGTAGGGTTTTGAGAACTTTCTTGAGCTTAATCAAACTTCCTGATGGATTACGGCTAGTATGTTTGCCCATGAGGATGTAAGCTCAGATTCCCGATCTGCAGGGTTTCTGAGGACTGGCTGCAGATGGCCCAGCCCCTGGCAACTCTAAGAGAGCAGAAGTGACCAGTGCCCCTGACCTTAGTTCCACTGACTCTCCAGCACCAACAGTCACTCCGTGTACAAGTTTAGAGGCCACGTCTTCAGGGCACCCTTCTCCAGGCGTTCTTGACCTAGTCTCCATCTCCGTTAAAACATCATGGCCATAGGCTCCTATGACTTGAGGGGAAAAAACCATGATGGCCAGAAGAAATCTTAGTACTTTACTTCCCAGGTGTAAGTCAAGGGGTGCACAGAGAGGACCCTCACATCCTGTGACTTGAAGGCCATTTATTAATGCAGCCTAAATTTTGTCCCCTCATTCTCACCTCCTATCACCTCTGGTGGATCTTATTACCAATAAGCTGCATTCAGGCAAGGTCTTCCCCACCTGGCACTTGTACAATTGATGTTTTGGAACCTAAATATGGCAGTTTACATAATCTATGTTAACCTTCATCTTTGGTTCAACCCCCATGCAAGCCTGTCAAAATCACTTCGAACCACTAATGTATCCCCAGTTTTAGAATTTTTTTGCAACTTTCTGTTATCTACAAATTCAACAAGCATGTCTGAGGTGTGTAGAAGTAGAGAAACCCTGGACTCAGGAGTCAAGGAGCTAGGCATTAGTCCTAACCTTCTATGTGACTGTGGGAAAGTTATGGAACTTCTCTGGATCTCAGCGAGATGACCTCTAGAGTCCCTGCCAGCTCAAACTTTTACACGTTCAGGCCCTAGAAGCAAACCTCTTGGTTTAAAACCTGGCTCTGCCACTTATATGATGTATGACCTTGAACAAGCCACATAACCTCCCTGTGCCTCAGTTTCCTCACCTGTAAAATGAGTGACATTATCTCGGTATAACTATATAAGCAGAAAATTATTTTATTTAAGTTTATATCATATTATATATGTTATATAGTCTATTATTTCTAAGTATATGTAATATATGTCTATAATTATAATAAGTATATAAGCATAAAGTCTATAACAACTATAATAACAGTGTCTGCCTCATGACATTGTTAGGAGAATTGAATGAATTCATATAAAGTGCTCAGCTTATGCTTGGCATATAAATAAGTGGTCAGTGAATGTTAGGTATTATTCAAGACAAGTAATTGGTTAAAGAAAAAAATTAACAGAATAGGATGAGGAGAGAATAAGATTGAAACCAAGACTGAATTCTGTACAAGTCCTCTGAAAATACGGTGACTAGATGTCCTGTTTTTTGAGAGACAATCCTGGTTAACTCCTGCTGTCCCAGCGTAATTCTTAACAGTGCCCTGTGCCAGACACCGAGATGTGCCCCTCAGACACGCAAGGAAGGACTTGCTGCCCCTGCAAGGAGTCGGCTGCCTGACAGTCGACAGCTGCTGTGTCCCTCGCAACCACTTCAGCTTCTGAACCAGAGTCATCCTGGCCAATGACCATGCGAAGGTAGTACAAGGGCCCAGGACTCTTCTAATGGCCAGTATTCACTGCAGAGCTCCCCACTGGACTGGCAAGACTCTGGCAGGTCCGCACTGTGTTTTCACAGAGCCCCCCCGTCCAATCCTATTTCTTTCTCCTTTTTTTTTTTTTTTTTTTGCAGGTGTTCTGCCTCAATAAACCTTTGCCCTCCTAACTCCTTCTCAGTGTCTGCTTCCCAGAGGACTCAGCTAACACGTTTTCTTTCACTCTCAAAGTGAACCCATATAGATGATAAATTAGATGTTCACTCTGTCAAGAAACCCTTAACGTTGTTGCCCCACCCCACTTCAACCATCACAGCCTCCCCAGTGACATGATTATGTCATCTTAAACACAGAGAAAATGTGAGACTGCAAGGCCTTGGACTTGCCCAAGCCAGCCTCACATAGGTATGTCGTTTCCCCTGCGCTATCTTCCCAGAAGAGTGCACTAGAAGCTCTGACCAAAATATGAGGTTAATTTGACAAAACTTGGTGAATCCATGTTGACTTCTAATGATCACAAGATCTTTCCTAAGTTTTCATAAACCAAGTGTTTAATACTGCATTATAGGAGTTTTCCTGGCTTCTGAATCCATAGCCTTAGTTCACACCTCCTACTTCTCTCTACAGGTATATACAGTTTGTCCTCCTGGCTGGACGCTGTCACCACCTCCTTACCCCTTGTGGTCCTGCCATTCCCAGCCTGTGGGGAGAACTGCATAGTTGCAGGCTCCTGGATTCACAGCCCAGCCCCACAGTGCTTTCTTAGGCACAGGCAGGCCTCTTCTTGGTAACTCTTCTCTGCCTCCCTCCCCCGAGACCCTTGAGTAAGTTCATCACCACAAAAAATGGAGAAAAGTGCTTGGAAGGAAAATAACAGGTTGAAAAGACAGAGAATAACAGGATAGGCTGTTCGGGAAGGTCTCTGGATTCTGAGACCTTAGGAACAATCGGGGCTGACTGGGAAGGGGTGAGGGGACTCTCACCCCCCTCCCAACCTTCCCCACCCCTGGCGCGCCCCCTTCCTCTACACGCTCAGGACCCAGAGCAGAGAGCCTCCTCCAACTACAGCCTGGAACACTCCCTCCTCTCTACAAATTCCTGATCTTTCCAACCCAGGGAAAAAGGATTACTCTTGAACTGGATTTTATGACGTTACTTGACTTCTCCAGAGCTAGTTCATAGCGTCCACAGAAGTGCGCCGTCAGGCCCAGGAGCCAGGGACTGCTGCACCACCATGGGGGCTGAGCTTCCGGGCAGGGGCTTTGGAATGGCCACATTAAGAGTGATTGTGGCAATAAACTTCTATCAGCCATCTGGAGCAATCGCGCTCTCCAGGGCCAGGCGCTTGGTCACTGATGGCTGCCAACAGATGTGGGCAGAAAGAGGCTCCCAGGGGCAGGAACAGGTGACTATCTGGAATGGAGGTCAGTTAGAGGGGAACTCCAGCAGTGGCCAGAACACCCCCACTGAAAGACTCTGGATGAACTCTGTTTCCATTTTAAATATGATCCTCAAGAAATGTGAGGGGTATTATCATTTAGAAAACAACTTGCCTTTCCTTGAATAAGTCCAAAAGCCACAGATGAGTATCTGGGATTAATAGGAAAGCTCCCTCCTCTTCCCCAGGATGTTCCCTGACTCTCCCACCAGGGGCTACATCATTTGGAGTCAAATACACCCACGTCCAAACTCCAGCAGGCCACTTAATTGCCTGTGTGACCTTGGGATTTGCAGAAAATCTCTGAGCCTTGGTTTATCCCTATAAAATGAATACAGTAACCCCTCCCTTCCTGGGCTTCTGGGAGGATGAAATCAAATGGAGGAAGTAGAGTGCCTCACCCACCCTCCCCTGTCAAGGCTCCGGGCTTCCGTTGTGGCCAGAGGAGGATGGAAATGCAGCTGAGGCTGACAGGTGGTGAGGGAGAAGCATCAAGAGTCCTGGCGTCCCCCTCCCAATTCAGGTACCTCTTGTCCCACAGGTAAGGGCCCAGTCTTTTGCTGGCCTGTGTGCTTCTCAAGAAAGCATGATGTACTTCCATCCCCCACCTCATGAGAGTGAATTAACAGGAGCACAAACACAGGTGTCACTGTGATTTATGGAGTAATTAATAAACAATTAAGGTGTCTTGGAGCACAATTACACATTTTATTTCAGTCGCCTCGCATGGCGACGGCTTGCCTTGCCCACAGTCAGTGTCGGGGACAGCACCTGGCCTGTGGTGGTGAGTGATCTGGAAGGATTTGTGGGTTTTATATAAAACCAACGTTGGGGGAGGACGATACCTGAGAGGCATCTAAACTTACACCTTTACCACGTTAGGTCTCTGTGTGGGCTCTGTACCACCCTGGGGGTGGAGATGCCCCTCTGGGAGATCTGCTCACAGGCTGCTGGCAGGGCACACAGAGCAACCCTGTCACTGCCTGTCACAGCTGTAGGCACACTCTCAAGGCTGGTGTGAAGCCCTTCTTCTAACCAGGGGTGCCTGTCTATGCCCTGCACAGAAACACGCACCATAAGTCCCCTCCTCTCCTGGGGTCAGTCGCTGCCTACCGTAGCCAACAAGAATCCCTCCTATTGTCCCCACCCCAGACAGCTCACTGGGTTCCCTCCACTTGGGGGTACTGTCTGGGGACCCTGCAGGCATCAGCCTCTCCCCACATCAAGATCCATCTCCAAGTCCTGTCTACTTGCCTCTTAAACATTGCTGCAACCCACCCACTCAACCCCCACCCCCACTACTCCTCACCGTAAAACCCTTTCTTGGTTTTAAGATAAGGACTTTAAGATAAAGACCAAAAGCTTAAACTAGCCTGTATGTCATTCACACCTCCCCCAACCCATAGCAATTCACCCATTCCTCACCCCTACCCCGCTTTGGCCTATGGTTAACCTTTCCTGGTCCCTCTGTGTGACACCCTAGACACACTCTCCCCTCATAGGCCAACTCAACTCCTCCTGTCTCCTCTGATTTTGGGGGGGACCACCTCACAACCTACCCCACCCCTACCCTCACCACCAGCCCCACCAGGCCCCTCCTTCCACCAGCCCCATGTTCTCACTGCTCACTCCTGTCACCAACCCAAATTCAAACCCACTGGTGAGAATCCAGTTTCTGGGTCTCCTTTTCCAAGAAGACTTCCCTGGTCAATCTGGCCCACACTGACCTCTTCCACCCTTGACCACCTCCGATGCCTGCATACAGGGTCAGCAAGCACTGTGCTTTGTTCTTGTTCTTGTTCTTGTTTTTGGCTTGCTGCGCTTGACTGTGGAGTAGGATGGCATCAAGGGCAATAGTGCAGCTTCCAGTGTCAGGCAGACCTGGGTTCAAGTCCTCGGTCTGCCACTTGCTGGCTGTGTGACCTTAAGCAGGTTACTTAAACTGTCTGCACTTTAGTCTCCCCATCTATAAAATGGGGATCATTATTTTCAATAATAAATATGCTAAAGCGCTTAGCATAGTGGTTGACACATGGTAAATGCTCAATGAAAATTAGCTCTTATTCTCTCTCTCTCTCTCTCTCTCTCTCTCTCTCTCTC
>NW_012136080.1:12323455-12351131 GCF_000956105.1 Propithecus coquereli
TTCTCTCTCTCTCTCTCTCTCTCTCTCTCTCTCAATCTCTCTCTCTCTCTCTCTCTCTCTCTCTCTCTCTCTTTGTAATTAGATTTTAAATGCCACACAGGCAAAGACCAGTTCAAATCTGTTTCAAACCTAGAGAGAGAGAAGCTGGCACTCAGAAATTACCCCTTCTCTGGTTCCCCCATTGGCATTAACCTGATCATTCACATCAAGGTTTCCTTTTTTTCTTCCTATTGAAACTCCAGTCTTAAGCATCTATCTATAGCTGACATCCCAAGCTTCCCGAAAACTGTAGCTCAGACATACTTATACTAAATACACACACACACACACACGTTCATTGTTTACCTGAAATTCAAATTTAACTGGGTATCCTGTATTTTAATTTGCTAAACCTAACAACCCTAGGTGGGAACTTTTCAGGGAGAAACCTCTAGCCATCTAGCACTATGTCTTGTTTCTCCCACTGGGAAATTCCACTGCAACCAAACCTGTTTCCCTGGGGCTCTCCCATACTGACCTGAGATTCTGCTTATTATGGCCAACTTGATTCTTCAGTAAACATTTCTAAATGCAAATAAGCATGTGTAAGCCCATATAATGGTTTTAATAGCCTTCCTGACATTCTCTCTATTCCCTACTCTTATGGTTCCCTGCCCTCATCCCACCAGGAATACACACACACACACACACACACACACACTCACAAAGGAAATAATTAATATAGAGGGTGAGCAGCTACAATAATTTTTGAAGTCTCTTCCAATTTTTGACCCCACATGTGGAATTTGGATACAATACTCACTGGTGCCTTATATGTCCAAAAATGCCCTGAGAGATGATCATTACGTTGACTGGGCATAGAATTCTTAGATCATAATCCTTTTCTTTCAATGTTGATAAATGTTGTTCCACAGTCTTCTGGTTTCCGGTTCTACAAATAAATCTAAAGACCTTTCCTTTGTACGTGACTCACTTTTTCCATCAACAGCCTATAAAATTTTCTTTTTCTTTGGAGCTCAGCCATGCCACCTATGCCTGGTATGTGTCTGTTGGCAAGATCCCAGAACCCTTGTTGATCCCTTCTGTACCCTAGAGCATGTCTTTCTTCAGTCAGAAAATGTTTCTTCTATTATTTCTTTAACTATCATCTCTCCATCTACCCTCCTAGAACCCCTTGTTTTCATATTAAATTTCTTGGCTATACTTATTCACATTTTGCTCATAATCTCCTCATCTTTGTACTTTGTGTTTTTACTTTGTGAGCTATTTCTCCCATATGATCACCCAGAATGCTAATTTGATTCCCAGGAGTGACCAGTCTCTTTTACAGTTTACTTATCAAATTTTTTAAAATAAGAAATTGCTTTTTGTTGCTGAAGAAAATCAATGTTGTTCTCTGGTTTTCCTTGAGAGCTGTTACTTCTATTCTAAAGCTCTCTTCTGCCTCATCATTTTGTTCTACCTCAGTAAAAGCCACCTGTTCTAGTTGTTTACTAAATTCCCTTAAGTGGGTGACGAGTTTTCTTTCTCTGCTCGTGATTATATGTTCCCTGGGCACTCAGACAGTTTGGGCTGTTTAGGGTTTCTCAACCCAGTAGGCTTCAGAAAGACAGTGGCTTTTTGCCTCCTGGTGGACTGGCAGTGAATTAACTGCCAAATGAATACCAAGCCCCGCCCTGCAGAGGGAGAAGGAAGCAGCTCTGCCCCACATGTCCCCGATACAGGATAGAGTGGCAGTCCTCTTCAGCCCTGCACCACTGGTTAGCAGGCTCAGGCAGCATTTCCAGGGACCAAGGTACCCAGTAACAGGGGCAGCAGCTCTCCGAAGGTCCCTCAGGACCTCTTAGCAACCAGGCCTCTCTGGGAGTTGTGAAATCCGCCATCTTCACCCCAATTCCTGAGAATAGCGAGCCTTCTCAACCTTAGTATGATAACTCTGCCCTCACCTAAACCAAAGCCCCAGCTTCACATCCACCTTTAGGCTCACCGGCAGGCCCACCACAACTGCTTGACTCCACAGAGTGAATTGTTATGGAAAAGGCCTGGAGACCATGAAGCTGGGGCTCTCCTCAGAAAACCAGCTTCCCCCATCCTCCACTATAAATATTACTCCTTGAAACCTCCTTCATAGTCCTGGAAAAACCATAGTTCCTCTGGAATAGTTGAGTGAAAAGCTCCTTTCAAAGCAGTTATGGGAGAGCAGGAAATGATCTGAGTTTAGAACCTAAAAACTTGGGTATGAGACATCAGCATTTTGTAAATGTTAAAGTGCTGTGTCACCATGAGTTATCTCTGTAATCATATTACTGAACAAGACTAATTCCAGGCCTGGGTCTTGAGTGAGACCCTTCCAGAACTCTCCTGGGCGGCAGATATTTTTCTGCAGAGCACTCCACTCAAATTCTTTAGGGAAAGGAAACTATGATAAATCAAAGACTAAATAACAATAGCAGAGCCGACACCATATTTTCATAGCATGTTTATGAGGACATCATATGGAACAGAGCTAAAGGGCTTACTGAAGTCAGGATATTTTACGTCTATTGCTTTTGCCTTATCTTCCAGACCCGTCATTCTGACATTGGAGGAAATTAAATTGGTCTGATGCGATTGGTTCCCTGCACAGTCACATTGGTTTTCATCCAGTACCCTCCGGTTTTCTGGTATTTGTAAATTAATTATTGGATGATTTGTTGCAATATCTCTCACAGGATAATAGTGCCTGTCATAGCACATGACATTTATAATATGATTTTGAGTTTCTTGGCAAAGTGTGCTCAGTAAATGTAAATTATTATTGTTGGCCTCTGTCAAAGGTGTCAGGTGATCAAGCATGAGGATGAGTGGACAGGTTGGCCTCTCTCTCGGAGCAGGACATCCCACTCATTGAGAACTCCCTCAGGGAAAGGGAACTGTAAAAATTTTCCTTATCCTCATCAAATTCACAAACACAACCGCTTTTCCCTTCTTCCTTCCCTTTGCTCACTGACTCCTTTGGTTCACTGGGTAACGCACCTGTCAGGGAAATATTCATTCAGAGCTAAGACACCTTTTGAGTACTCCCGATTCTTTGACCCAAGCAAGGTATAAGAAGTCTCCACCTTGCCCCAATACCTGTCAATCCAGGAATCTGGAAACCAAAGCTAGGGCTCCAAGTCCCAATCACAAACCACAAGCAGAAATTTGTGGCACCTTTTCAGGGGCTGTTACAGAAGAGAAAAATGGAAGTCAGGGCAATGAGATCCCAGGCTCAGTGTCCCACTTGCTGGCTGGAGCATGTCACACAGACTCTCAGGACCTCGCCTGTCCAGGGAAGAGACTTGACTAGACATCCTCAGAGGGTCCTTCCAGAGAGTAGCTCTGTTTGATATTATTAGGTTCTTAGTACACAGACATGGTAGGTACACTCTTAGAACAAAGGAGAATGAGATTCTCTGAACATTGGTCAGAAAGCCTAATGGCCATAATGTCTGGTGGGAAATCCCATGGCTTTAGCCAAGGGTAACAACAGGGATGAATCCCAGAAAAATTTCAAACCAGGCAGTGGAAGTCTTTGGTGCTGTTACTCCCTGCCCTGCCCATTCTTTTTTGGTTCTTTCTCCCTCCTTCCCCTTCAGGCTCTTGGTGCCTTTTTGTTGTCCCTGATGGCCCATCCAATTCCCAACTTACTATGTCTTCTCCAGGCAATGTTCACTGCTCACATCTGCCACAATCCATCTCCAGCCTTCAAACTTACCGGTCCTCTATCCCTATCAAAATATCTGGTTGGTGATTCAAATTCATCAGCAAAACAAAATTAGAAGTCATATATGCATGGCTAAAAATAGCTTATGGCTTTACATTCTGAAAACATGAGGATCTTATAAACAGAGGTCATTTGAACTATGTGGCAGGGAAGGAGGTTTGGGAGCCTCTACAAGCACTCAAAGTTCACCAGCCAGTTGTAGACATCCTATTTTAATGCATAACTCATCCTCCCACCAAAGGAAGAGAGATAGGATGGCATTAAAAAGAGGTTCAGAACTGAAAACTTGCCATGTTAGAAGTCAGAAAATGCCTGAGTCTGCTTTGCACCCTGGGTCTCATGTACGGGAGATGATGTGAATGGATTAAGCGTAAGTATCTCTCCCCCTCCCAGGCATTTAGACCTCCAGGAAGTGGCAAAGTGGTATGATGAGCAGGAAGAGCCCCGGGTTCTAGTTCTGTGGCTGCCACTTCTGCACTAAGTGCAGGAGCTGGTTCTTGCCCAGATTCACTTCCAACAGCAGGCCAGCCTTCCTCCTCTAGCAACACTTTGAAATGTAAAATAAAGGTTTGTTCTGTTGTTTTTCACCACCAACCTACATTCTGGAGGAGTGGAGACTAGCTGTTGCATTTAGAGATGTGCTGTGCATCCTAATGGCCTCAGCACTCCCATCAGAGGAGGTGTCACCTTCACAACCCAAATTCAGCCGAAACCTGCAAGCTAATCAGATAGGAAGGTGTCCCTGCACACACAGCAGGAGGCTCAATCTAAGCTCCAGAGCTTCCCTATCCCAGACCCTCTGGCCCACTGAGCTACAACACAGTCCAACAGAACATCTGCCACTCACCCCACCAACAGCCACAGGCATGCCACAGTGAGGGGAGTGCCCATGAGGTCTTCACAGAAAGGAAACTGCTGAATGATTTCTAAAGAAGTCAGAAATTCTTGGTCCAACTGTAACTATGAGATTTACAAGCTAGTCATTTAAGCTTTCTGTGCTTCAGTTTCCTTTTCTGTGAAACAGGTAATAACACCTGCCTTGCCTTTTCCAAGGATCAACTGAGGTGACAGATGTAAAATAAAACACCTTGTAAACTATGACTCTTTGGGGATGGTGGCAGCATAATTGTAAAAAAAATTGCTTCCAAGTAGACATGCCAAAGTCCCTTCCCCACTCTCTAGAAACCCCAGGTGCAGGGTAGGGCCTGGCCATATGTATTGTGAAAAGGTCCCCAGAAGATGCTGGCCCACACTGCCCTGCCGTGTGCCCTGCAGATGTGAAGGACAATTGATAGGATGTGGGCTCCTTTCCTAACCAATATCTGGGTGACTCTGGAGGGAAGCACGCAGAAAATCTGGGTGTGGACCCAAGGAATTATGAAGAGTTATAAATCTCGGGGACAGGATCCTTGGCCCCATAAACCCTGAGAGGCAGCTGGGCCATCTGTCTAGTTGGGAACAAAGCTAGATTAGGACACACTAAAAATCAAAACAACTGAGTCAAGGATGATACCTAAGGTGAGATGGCAGCATGATGTCCCAAGCTAGAACGGGTCACCAAGGAAAACATGTAGCTGTCAGGGCTCTCTGGGATTTCTCCTCTTACCACCTTGCCCAGGTTGATAAAATCAGGCATTGACATTGAAGGGCCTAAAACAAAAGTCTATTCACTAAAATTCAGTGGTCAGAACCAGGTGAATCTCCTTTTGTTCCTTCACCCTATTCCTGGGGATGGCATTTCTGTAGTGCAGACATGGTAAGTGCAGCAGATTAACCACTTCTTGGCTGGTCACAAATGCCAGGCTTGCTGCTGGGCCCTCATGTTAGCCCCCAGAACGAGTATCAAACACTGAGTCCTCCAACCTGACTGGGCTCTCTGAATCCCATTCTTGACATCAGAGATGCCTGGGAGTCAGCAGCCAGCCAATCCCAGATCAGCGATGACGCTCAACCGCAGACCCTGAACTCTTGACTGTTGTTCACATAGACTAATAAATCCCAGCCTACTCATGTCTGCCCACATTCACAGGCACATTAACACAACACAAGGCCCATGACAGCCACCTTGCATATCCAGGAAAGGTCCTTCAAACACTGAGTGTCATTGATGATGAATGTATCACTAATACTGTCCAGCCAACGCTTACATGTAAAATATCTTCTATGACATATTTTAAATAGCCTTGAATCTTTGACATTTCTCCTATTTTAAGGTGGAGTCTATATTCCCTCCCCTTGAATCTGGGCAAGCTTATGACTGCTTTGACCAGTACGGTATGGTAGAAGTGACACTGTATGACTTCTAAGGCTAGGTCAGAAAAGGCCATGCAGCTTCCCCTTGTATCTCACTTTGGGGGAAGCCAGCCACCATGTCAAAAGTCCAACTACCATGAGATCCCCATGCTGGAGAGATCACATGAGGGGACTCCAGTCAACAGCCCCAGCTGATCTCCTAGTCAACAGGGAGCACCAAATTCAGCCGTATGAGTGAGCCAGCTTGGCCGTCCGGCCTCATCAAGATTTTGGATGATTCCAGCCCCAGCCAACTTACGTCACAGACACCATGGAAGAACTGCCCAGCCAAGCCCTTCCCAAATTACTGCTCCACAAAATTGTGAACAAAATAAAGTGGTTGTTTTAGGTTGATAAGTTTTGGGGAAATTGTTAGACAGTGAAAGTAAGTGAAACATATCCTAATTCTAATTCTAATTTTAAAAAATTGTAATGGCAAATGTGAGGGGTGAGTGTTTGCTCAGATCCTGTGATCTCAACACCGTCAGGCACTCTCATACTCTGTGGATGGGAATAAAACTTGGTAAACCTTCCTGGAAGCAATTTTGACAACACCTAGCTAGAGTTTTAAAACATACATGTCCTTTGACCTCTCAGTTGCAATTCTAGGAATCTGCTCTCATGGACTGATTATAGGTATATACAAAGAATTATCTGAATCAGCTGTAAGGATGCTGATTAGTGTTACCTGTAATAGCAAAACATTGGGAATAACCTAAATGTCCTACTGAAGCATTTGTTAAATAAACTGTGATGTATTCACACAAAAAAATAAGTTTAGACTGTAAAAGTCTAAACTTCCTAGTGGACAAGAAGCAAAGTGAGGTCTGCAGAGGAGGAGAAACAGCAGATACAGCCGAACGAGAAACCGGAGACCCCAGAAATTGAAGATCAGAAATCAAAAGTTAAAGGGGAGCCAGGAGATGAAACACAAAGTCAAGAGCTATCTGGCCCTTTGTCCAGATGAAGCCCCCAGAGCCCTCACCATATCACTATGAACAGAAGGTGACATCCCATGTGCAGTTTACTATAGAACCCTACGAAAGTGGCCACTAAGTGTGTGCCCATATGTGGGGCAGGGGGGAGCCATTGAGTAGGAGCTTCTGGAATCTCCATCAGGGCTTGCATCAGTGAAACCAGGCTCCAGAGCTGTGCTGTCCAATATGGGGCCCACTAGCCACATGAGTTATCTAAATTTAGATTAATTAAAATCAAATAAAGATTAAAACTCGATTCTGTCACACTATCCGCATTTCAAGCAGCTAATGGTTATCGTATAGGACAAAGCAGAATAGGACATTTTCCTCATTGTAGAAAACTTTCTGAGGGATAGCACTGCTCTAGAGAATTGCTCAACTTAGGTTCTTAGATTTCTAGAGAGTCGGCAATGAATGGTATAAAGAAGTCGACAGGCCAGTTGAAACCCAACTCTCACACTTACCAGATGTGAGATCTTGGGTCTATTACTTGAGACTCCCTGAGTCTCAGTTTCCTAATCCATAAGATGGGAATAATAATGCCTATCTCATAGGGTCGTGATAAAGATAAAATGATACAAAGAGTGCAAACCACCAGATTAGAGCTTACACATAGTAGGTGCTCAAAAATCACTAGCTATTATACTAATGAGGATACATGGAGTCTTTCCAAGGGCATCTCAGAACATCCAAACCAACCAGACCTACTCAGAACTCAGGAACTTTTGTACCCAAACTCAGCCTAAAAATAAGAGACTCTTTTGCCTTTCTTAAACTTCTTTTAAGGTCACCCGGCCTCACACCCAATGATGAACCTGGGTGTTCATCAAGCCCAGGTTGATGAACACCTAAAGAAGCACATCAGAAGATACCCAGGAGCTTGTAGCCATCATTCCTCCCAGCAGCAGAGCCTTTTGGCCCTATCCTGCAGATGAAGAAACTGGGGCTTAGTGAGGTTATCAGTTTTGCAGCTGGGACTCAAACCAGGTCTCAAGTGCCCCATACATTCCCTGTCGCTGCTAAAATGCTTAACCAAAGCGGCATTCAGGAGGCTTTCTGAATCGCAGTCTAAATCCCTCCTTGGGCAGGACAAGCCTGTCAAGGGAGATGAGGGGAGACTGGAAGCCTCATCTCGGGAGCTCAGTGAGAGCCGACGGGGGTTATACAGAGGACATGGAAAGCACTCCCGGGCATTACTTACCGGGGTAAGCAAAAGAGAAACAGAACTCACAGCTTGAGTAAATGGAATCGGGTGTCCACTCCAATTGGGATTGAGCACCGACCTCTGGAAGGAGGAACAAGGAAGAATTGGCCTTCCAGAGGGAGGGCAGCAAGTATAAACACGAGCAACGCTATTCCCATTCAGCTCCTACATCAAGCACAGTTACAGAGTGAGGGAGCCAATTTCAGCATGACAGGCGTGGGCATTAAAAGGATATGTGTGTCCGGACTGCGCGCCGCTTCCCCAGCATGGCATAACCACGTTATAACTAGACGAAGTGCACGAATGGGTGCCGCAGCTAATTAACAGTGGCCCCTTTAAAAAGAGAACTCTGCTTCTTTTTATGGTTGTGCTGAACACAACTAGCAGGATTTAAAATCAGGCTCTCCTTACTCATTTATTTTTCCCTATAACTTGAACCATGTTTTCCCTGGGTTCCAAACTAATGAAATGCTTATTTAGAAACTGTGGCCATCTGTGGCTCGTGCTGCCACTGGTGCTGCCACATTCATTTCTGCTCCCTGCCCGCAGGTTGATGAGGTTCTGGGGCACGGAAAATTTCCCAGGATGCCTGGACCTAGGAGCCCAGTGTGTGGGAAGGGAGACGCTGGGAAGAGAGGTCGAGCATCAGTGCTCCTCTGCTCCAAAGGGGCTGGCTCCCGGCTCCTCCGTCGGGAAACGCTGACAGCTGGCACACTGGCAGCCTCTCCTGCCACTGGAGCACGTTGACCTGTGCAGGGAGCTGGCAAGCCTCACTCTGGCACCACAGGCACGGGCTCTGCATGCTCGTGACCCTAGAGGCTCATGCTACCACTCCCATCTGCTCCCACCCTCACTTCTCCATACATACAGAGGAAAACGCCAACCTGTGCTGCTTCTTCCTTGCTGCTTTATTGCTTGCTCAGGGATGGTTTCCCTCCATTTACCCATGTGACTTTTAAAAATCAAGTGCATTACATTCCCCTCAATTAATAAAGTTGGTGCCGGGACCCATCTGCCACAGTGGCCCCTTGCACACTCTTCTGATAACTGGCCCCCTCCCCAGCATCAGCAGCCCCAGATCCAAACCCATGTCTGTCCACAATCATGGCAAGGATAAACGGCTGGCAGAACACTTGCAGCTCACCCTTGGATGAGCCCTGCGGATGGTGGCGGGGCTGTCTTTGTGCTGTCTTTGCGGCAGCCTGAGCTGCTGGGTTCCCTCCCCCAGCCCACCTGGGCCAACAGGATTTTCTTGTTTCTGCTCACATTTCTCCCCTCCCAGTTCTAAATTCTCTTTATGATAACAATAAAATATCAGCTCCTTAAACGTGCCTCAATCTCCTGTTCTTGGCCCCCTTCCCTGCCTGTCCTCTTCAAATACCATATCCTTAATTCCATTCAATGAACATTTGATGTGAGCCTATTTTGTGCCCGGTGTTGCATAGGCCATTCATCCCCCCATGTGGCTCCATGAGGGCCAGCACCCTGCCTGTGCTGTGTTCATGCTCCCCAACACCTGGCAAGGACATGCTCAACAAGTATTTGTGGAACAGATGAATTGCCAGCATAAGAGGAGACAGCCATGCAAACGACCAATAAAACACAATGTGATCAGCACTATAAAAAAGGTGAGCACAAAGTCCTTTGGGAACTCAGAAAAGAGAGCAATGAATTCTGCCTGAGTAGCATGCATTCCAGGCAGAGGACACCAACCACGCAAAGGCATGCCAGCACGTAAGTGAGGCTGAGGAAGTGACCGGCTCTACTGCCTATGTTCTTGCCCAACAACAGAGGTATGAGGCCAAGGTGCTCTATGTGGGGCTCAGTGAAGAAGCCAGCTGGTCAAGCTGGGCCTGCCTTCCTAGTGAGCATGGGGTCCCTCAGGAACCGCAGTCTCAGAGCCTGCTCTGTGTGGGCTCCTGGAATAGGCTCTGAGGACACGAGGTGATCTGATCAGTCCTTCCCCGCAAGGAGCTCACTGCTGAGGGAGAAAGACTGGATGGGCAATTACAGCAAAATATGACGGTGATGCCTGATGGCTCTGCCAGCCCTGGGCACCTGGGCCACATGGCTCCAACTGCTATGAGCTCTGAGATGGTGGGAATGCCTGGGGAAGGGTGGGGCATAGCACTCAAGACACTGCTTTGTTCTTAGAAGGGCTGAGAAGTCTAGAGAAGGGATGGAAGACAAGGCCAAGGGGAGCTCAGGTCCCACTGTCACCAGAGAACAGCCTCTGATGCTCTGGAGGGGCTGGGCTCCCCCACCTCGATCCAAAATCCACAACCAGCATGACCTCATCTTCTGCATGAAGGCTGGCCTTTCTGCTGCGCACAAGGTGACCCCATCTCCTTCCTCTTCCCTTCCACCTACAGTGGTTTTCTCCTCCATTCCTTCTTCCCAGTCTCATCCCTCCTGAAAAAAAGAAACAGAAAGAGAAAAGACAAAAGCAAGTCTGGAGAAAAGATAAAGAGAAGCAAAGAAATGTGCGAGAGGAGAAGGGGGGGTGGACATCGACAAGGCCACTTGGCACTACATCGGTGGCACAGCTTGGCTTTTCCAGGGGCACGGCTAGAGCCAAGAGCTCTCTGCTCCAGGGCCAGGCCAAGGGAGGACCTGCTGAAGGGTCTTGGGGAAGGCTGAGACCGCTGAACCCGGAATGCCAGCCAGCAGGAAGGTGGGATTGATCAACAAACCTGCTTTGGATTGCGCCCCTCCTCAGGTGCCCGTCCTGCACCAGAAAACTAGTGAGATTTCTAGTCTTAGCTGACACTGAGGAAGGGCATGGGAGGATTCAGAGACACAACAGTTTACTGGCTTCTCTCCTAATTCAAACGATTCTGCACTTCAAATTGCTTTGGTTCAAACTCCTTATGATTTTTCTGGGCTGCTGGGAAAAGAGTGTATTGATTCTGTGTTTTGATAAGGTCAGCAGTGATCAGCTCTGACAGTCAAGCGGATGGCCTGTCCCCTTCCCCCTCCACTGGATAGGGCTCCACATACAGAAAAGGAGGAAGAGAAACAAAGACCAGGGCAGAGGAGGCAGCGTCCTTTGTCTCGGTGGTTCTGAAAACCTCTTTAAGCCCCATCAGCAAAAGTAGACTCATCTCGGACTGCAGTCCAGGAGAAGCAGTATGGGCACACTCGAACTTTTCTATAAGCAGTTTCATTTTCCTTCCCCTCTGTGCCCTGAAGTCTACTCTGCTGGATGGTGACTCACTTTCCTCCAAAGAACCAATTAAATTCCTCATAACATCAGCAGACTCACGATGGTACTGATTAATGTTCAGAACCTGTAGGATTGCTCAGGCTGAGATGACTAGGAAGGCATAGAGAAGGCCCCTCTGAGGTTTCCACACAGTTGATTTTAACTTGATGAGAAAAGTGCTTGGATGGTTCTCACTTTGCTGAGGCCACGGGAGGGAAGGCAGCCTGGAGCTCCCTCTCCAGAAAGAGTTCACGACTCCCCACAAATGGCAGGCATGTTCCCAACCCAACCTTGCCAGCCAAGGGCACGCACTCCTTGGAGGCCTCCCAAATAGTGTGCAAAACACTCTGTAAATGTGGGTATTTTTCTAGAAAGAAAATCCAGAACTTTCATCAAATTCTCCAAAAGATCCATGACCCAGGGGAGGGTAAAAATTATTGTTCCATAGAATCCTTTCAAAGGTCCTTTAAAATGTGTCAGGCTCCCGAAACCACATTTCAGCCGACAGTGTCATGGGAGGTGCCCTGAGATGCCACGGCCTAGGACAAAGAGTGATGTCTTAAGTCAACCTGGGTGAGTTAGTATTAAATACAATGCTACTGCCCTGATGATCTGGGTCCAGTCAAGAAGAAGCTTCATGACCAGTGAAGTGACAGGCCTGCTAACCAGCAGAAAGGAGCATGATTCAGGACCCACATCACAAGAAGCAGTGGTCCCCTGGCACTGACACCAGTTGATACCAGCTGCAGAACTCTCCTCAAGTGCCACTGGATTTGAACCAACCTCAGTATAATTCACAGCCACTGACCAGTCGGTTGAAGGGTCTGAAATCACAACATCAAACACAACAGAAATCACAGCTGCTGCTGAGTGGGAGCCGACTCTGCAAGGCACGACATTGGGTGCTTCAGGCACAGAAGCCTCTTAAATACTCACAGCAACCCTGTGAAGTGCCCACATCTCCATTTTACAGATGAAGACTTTGAGATTCGGAGAGATAATGTGCTCACGATCACAAGACCGGTATGTGGGGATAGTTGAATTTGAGCCGATGTCTGTGTGACTCCAAAGCCCATGCTTCGGGAACCATGCCATAAAAGGAATAAGGTCAGAACTGGGGAGTAGCTTGCAGAGAACCCCTGGAAATATGACAGCAGAGAATGGAGTAAACTACTGCTGCAAAGGGAACTGAGAATAAGAAGGGAAGTCGCTGGAAGGCAGATTTGGGTTTGTTTTTTTGGATTTTTTTTTCCTGGTAGCATGAGACAGTAAGGTAACTGCCATGCTTGCAATCCCCTTCCAAGAAAATTTCCCCACCAAAGCCCCTACTGAGAGAAGTCTTATGCCATTTCTTGAGCAGAGATAACTGTGGTTTGCTCTACGTATGCCTTTGCCACAACTGATTGGACCAAAAGTGGACTCCTGATCCTGGCCGTCAGACCTGCCCCTGGTAGGAAAAACTCAGGGCTAACAGTGTTTTAGTTAAGGCACTGCTTGCTGCTGTAGCAAACCCAAACGTGTATGATGCCTTGGTCCCCACTTGCCTCCAAAGCCCTTCCCTTCAGGGCTGCCTGCACCGACTCCAGAAGCCATCATGCACAATTTGTCCATGTGAAAGGTAACCCCTGAGAGCTGCCACTAACCCCACATGCCAGCATCTCCAAACCTTAGCTCTTCCCTTGTTAGAACCTCTGACATGTAGAAAATTCTAATTGTTCTGACTGAAGTTTAATATGGAGAAACTAAGACACTGAAAGGTTAAAGGAAAACCTTAATAGCACAGAATGGAATAGATTAGACGGCATTTCAATTGACCTATCTGTTTTCATGCAGCAAAGAAAAACACTGTCCTTCATTTCAGGACCAATTGGTGTAACTATACATCTGTCTGTCTGTTGGCCTGTCTGTCTTAACATCCTTTGACATAGTAATCAAAGTCCCTGATAAAAACAGAAAAGTCAGTACTGTTAAAATAGTAGTTTGCTGAAAGCACTGGCTTTTGCTTAAAAAATATCTTTATCTGTGATATATTCATTCTAACCTCCTCGTCCATGATGATTAATATTTCAAAGAAGTCTGTAAACTCAGGCCCCAGCATAGTTTCTGACACATGACCAGCACTCAATGAATACTTGTTGAGTGAATGAATGAATGAAGCCAAGCCTTTATACAATGTGTTGAAAATTGCTCTTGATGAGGGAGAAGTATTATCAATGCTCTTTTTCCCATGGGGAGAAAAATAAGACAAGAAAGAATCATGTAACTCTGAGGCTGCGCTAGAATTATCAGGCGGTCCACACAGATGGCCCTCTCCAAGCCAGGGACATGCTCAGATCCCCCAACTAGCTAAAGTCTCCAGCAAGGTGTCCTAGTGCCCAACCGTCCCCCAGCGCATTCACAGTCTCCCTATACCCTGCCTCCCCTCCCCTGGCCCAAACTGGGCAGCCATGTCTCTGTGGTCCCTCATTGCCAAAATCGTCTCTAGGGGCTGGCATAGAGCTCTCAAAAGTCTGTGGGCAGGGTGGCCTATGAACGTGTATGGGCGCAGCTCATCTCAGAATTCCTCAGGTGAGTAAACACATCCTTGCTGACCCTAGCCACCAGGAGCTTGTCAGATACTCATTTTAAAAAAATGTGTTCTGGGCCGAAAAATCAGCCAGAGGACCAGAAAGGGCCAACAGACACAAAGGTCTGCACTTCTGGACTCCAGCTTCATCAATTTAAAATGTCAGCTCTAAGATGTCACCCCATTTCTTCCTAGACAGACTGTGTTATCCAGCCTACAAGATGTTGCAGATTAGGAAAGCCAGAAAGGATTGGCATGTCCATTCCAAGTGGACTCTCTGGGGTAGCCGAACTAGAGACTGAAAACATTTCTCTTTCATTTATTGTTCACCTTTTATTTAAAGGGAAGTTCCCCAAATGGAATTGAGAGCAGTCAGGTTGTTTTAAGGGCATCTTTCCTTTCTGTGACACCGTGAGCCTGCTCTCCTGCTCTCCATTTTTCCAAGCTCCAGAGAGAAACTCCACTTGCCAACACTTGAGTGATTTCACCTCTAGTGTTTCCATGGAGATGCACATTCCCGCACAGCCTGGAGGAAAGGTGCAGCTCCAAGTGATGATGAATATGAACAAAGCCCAGCAGCGTCCCCCTGCCTGGAGGGCTCTCCTGGAGGAGCTGGGCTGCATAGAGCACTGGATCCACATGGCCTCTGCCCTCAGGTAGCCGGAGGTGAACTTTCCTTACCTAACGGAGAATGGGTCTATTCCTGGAAACCTCACTGGCAGGAGCTCCAGGGACCAGGGAGGGGAGGAACCAGTGATCCAGGAAATGTGCACAGAACATCTCCCACGGAGAAAGCTCCAAGCAGCATGCTGTCCTGGGCTGTACAGGGTCTCCATGGCCCCTGGGGCTTATGGGGCCTTCGCCTTTCACCTGGCCTACCCCAGACCAGGACACCTGCAGGCCGCCATTACATTGTCCAGACTTAGCTATAAAACAAAAGCAAAACAAAATAATTCCTCAAGAAACTAAGGCTGACTTCTGCTACCTGCTGAGTACTGCAGCTCTCCACCCTCCCTCAGACAACAATAGTAAGAAAGCTGACATTTTTTGAGCACTTGCTATGTGCCAGACACTGCACTAAATGCACTACATACATTCTCCCACTTGACCTTTACAATTAAGCAACTCTGTGTGGTAGGCAGTATTATTATCTCCATTCCACAGATGAAGAAATTGGGACTTAGATTAAGTGACTTGCCCGAGGTCACCCAGCTAGTTAGTGGTACAGCTAGCATTTGAATTCGAGCAGTTTCAACCTAGAGCCTTATATCGGGCAGGCCTCTGTATCTAGGACTAGGACTGATCCTAACCTGAAAAGGAAAAATGACACACTGATCTTCAGGACTCATATTTGTTCAGCCTTCCACATTTACCATAATGGATTATAGCCCACTTCTTCAGCATCTTCTATGTGCTAAATGTTTTTATACTTAATGTGATCTCTACAAGAGTCTTATGAGATAGGTGTCAATATCCTACATTTCATTCAAGGAAACTGAGGCCCTGAGAGATAGTTTGCCCAAAGTCTGATGGGTGTCAGAAGCTAGCTGTGAACCCATTTCTGGCTCCAAAGCCAGGGCTTCTACACCTACTACACTTTTCACATTATCTCATTGAATACATACCCACCAGGTCCTAGGCTGGGTGCCCAGCTCTCCAACTTTGGGAAAACTCAGGAACCTAAGCAGGATGGGGACACTAAAAACAACGCTACTCTCATTTATTGCTGCCTGCCTGGTTGCATGTAGCACTCCCATAGGTATAAACATATCTCCATCTTGGTCTAATCATTCCTCCTCTATCACCAACATTGGTTGAATACCTGCTGTGCACAGACCCTGTGCCAGGCACCAGGCACACAGAGAATAAAAAGCCTGGCCCTATGCTTCCCCTCAATGCCAGCCCCTCTGGATGGCCCTGCCATGCAGAGTTTCATTGAATTCCTACAATCGCACTCTGAGGCAGATCCTGTGATCACGCTCACTTAATCGGCAAGAAAAGTGGTGCTCTGCGTGGTCCACAAGGTCACACAGCAGATAAGTGGGGAAGCCAGGTGAGGAACACCAGGCAGCAATGTAGGCCAGCCTGATTCTGGAGACTGAGGCTGTGTCACCTACTGTGCTTTGCTTTGCAGCAAGGGCCACACGCTGTGGACGCATTGAGAAGAAAGAAATTCTGCCTGGTGCTTAAGGAGGAAGGCTAGTGGAGGGTACGGGGTCTTTGGTGAAGAGAAGACCAGGGGCAACTATAGCAGGGATTTACTTATCAGCAGTCTGTAGGCTCCTGTGGGCTAATAGATAAACCTCAGGATTCCACAAACCACCTGAAATGAGACGAAAAAATATGTACCTCTTGGGAACTGTTCCTCTTTCTAGGGAGAAGTACCATGATTTTCTCAGATTCTCAAAAGCATTCCTGATTTTCCAAAATAGATTAAGGACCACTGCCTTCAAGTGATGAACTTGGTCTGACAGGTGACTGATGGGAGAAAGCTGTCCCTTTGACAAGTGCAATGTGGGAATCCAGCTCACAAGGGATTGACATGAGCTCATGGAGGATGCAAAGCTGCTGCATCAGGCTCAAACATTACCTGGCCTGTCTCCTGGACCTCCTCTTGCATCCTGGACTGCTGCTAGTGGCAGAGGCTGCCAACACAGAAAGGAGGGAAAGGGAGAAGCATTGCTCTTCTCAGACCAGGATGTAACCTTTCTCCACCCTGTATTTTTATCAGCATCTGCAACCTGGACAATCCTTCCTTGGGCTTCTAGATTGCCTAAAAAGACCAGTGCTCCCCCTAAGCCCTCCCCTTCTGGTTTTGCGGCTGTGATTCAAGCAGCATGTCTAATGTTCTATGATTTCAAGTCAGACTCATTTGGAAAGGCTTGTGCCTGGAGCACTTGGTATAACGTGACTAATCTGGATGATGCCCACTGTGAAGATGGACAAATTAAGGCCTTTCAGGGTTAAACAGTTTGGGAAGATATAGCAGCAGCAGCAGCACTGCTGCTGCCTCTCCTGCAGAGCTGATTTCCAAGGCAGGATCTCACCAATAACAGCATGGCAGACTGATGCCATGTTCCCAGGAGTGCAGGGTCAGACTGCTTAGCTGGAAGAATCAAAGCATTTCCAAGATGATTCTGTTTGAACTGTGTTCTTCTCACCGCCTGTGCACACATTTACAAGGCCAGTCAGACTCAGTGCTGTCATCCAATTAGCACATGCCAGTGTCTAGCTCCCCAGGGCTAAAACAAAATAGGCAGAGTGAGATCAATCTCTAGCCCCACTACTTTAGGGTAGATGTCCAGAGGCACATGAAGCTGTGGGAGGAGGAAGAATATACCTGCTGCAGGCAGCTGACAGTGCTATCGTAGCCCAGCAACTCCAGCAAAGGCATGGACTTAATACTATTCCACCAGGACGTCATTATTGCACCTCTTCTCTGGGCCTGGCAGTGAGCCAGGCCCCAGAGAGTGAGAGATGAAAGACAATCTCTCTTCTGAACAAGTTCACAGTCTAGCAGGAGATGCAGCCTGGTAAAAAGGCTGCATTATAACACAATGAGATAAGGGCTGTGATCGTGTGAAGCACAAGAGACTATGACAGCACAGAGGAGGGGCACCTAACTTAGCTAGAAAATGTCAGGAGGCTTCCTGGAGGAGGTGACTCATGCACTGATTCTGGAAGACAAATCATGGCTAACAGAGGGAGCTCCACATTGAGCAGAGAAGTTACTCAGTGTGGTCAGAGCAGGAGGACAGGGGAGTGCCAGAAGACAAAAGAGGGAACTAAAGATGTGAGTGGCTTCCTAAGCCACAGATATACTCAAGCATGCATCACCTGGACAGCTTGTTAAACACAGATCACTGGGCTCCACCCCCAGAGCTTCTCATTGGTCTGGGCTGGGGTCTGAGAATCTGCATTTCTAACAAGTTCCCAGGTGATGCTGATGCTGATGGTCCAGGGACCACACACACACTGAGACCCACTTCCCAAAACCCCTTTCAGGTGTGTGGATTTTATCTTGGGAAGTGGGGTAAAGCTATTAAATGGGATTGATCGGGGGAAGTATATCAAATTTATATTTTAAAAATCACTCTGACAACAGGTTCAAGGATGCACTGGATGGGGTGGGATTACAGACAGGAAGGCTAGTCAGAAGGCAGTTGCAGTGATCCAGGACAGAACAAAAGCAGCTCCAGCAAACATGGAGACAGCAGTCATATGAGAGATCTGGAGGGATCTGGGGACTGATTGTGGGGGACAGGGCAACAGACGGATCTGGAATAGGACCAAGGTTTCTGGCATAGAGATTTAATCCACAGCTAGAGGCCACTCCCTAAGATAGAAAATATGGAGGGACAATTTTTCGATCAGGGAATAAAGGCTTGGGATTTATGAGTTCTGTTTGTACATGTTAAGTTTGAGGTGCTTGCAAGACATCCAAATGGGGATATCAGCAATGCAGAGGCACACAGACTTGAAGACTAGGAAGAGACCTGAGAGAGAGATTTGGAAGTCAGCAGTGTTGGAGAGAGTGAATGACATGCAGGAGATGGCCCCAGAACAAAGGGTAAGTTGAGAAGAAAAGAACACCTAAACCAATGCCTTTGAAACACCATCATTTAAGACTGGCAAAAAGTAACAGCAACAAAAGAGTACAAGGAATGTGTCATTTGGGTCCTTCAGGAAACCGACAGTGATACAGAGTTAGGAGAATAAAAGGTTTACCAGGGAAAAATACCTGAAAAGGAAAAGGACAGAAAAAGGATTGGGCAGGGGGTGGTTAGCCCATGATGCAGGCCTGACAAAGTCTTTGCCACCCAACAGGGTGCTCCAGAGCAAAGACTTCTGTTAGAGCAGTCCCATGGTGGAGAGAAGCAACTGGGCCCTTCTACCACTGCCTTGCTCACTCATTGAATGGGCGGGGCCGCTCAAGAAGAGCAAGACCTTGGCTCAAAGATGAAGGGAATCCTGAAGAAGCCTCAATTAGACAGTAAGTCATTTCTCAGAGGGGGATATGAACATTGAACCTTCATGATTGTCCCCATGGAGTAAGTGGAAAAACAATATCAAGAGTTGCCAGATGGCTACATAAGGATGGTTTCACATCTAGGTTCTCAGTTCTGTTCCATTGATCTATATCTCTGTTCTTCTGCCAGTACCATGCTGTTTTAGTTACTATAGCCTTGTAGTATAGCTTGAAGTCTGGTAAATTGATGCCTCCAAATTTGTTCTTTTTGCTTAAGATTGCTTTTGCTATATGGGTTCTTCTCTGGTTCCATACAAAGCATAGAACTATTTTTTCTAGATCTGAAAAAAATGATGTTGGTATTTTAACAGGGATTGTATTGAATCTGTAGATCACTTTGGGTAGTATAGACATTTTAATAATGTTGATTCTGACGACCCATGAGCATAGTATGGTTTTCCACCTGTTTACATCCTCTGCTATTTCCTTTCTCAGTGTTTTGTAGTTCTCCCTGTAGAGGTCTTTTACCTCCTTAGTTAAATATATTCCTAGGTATTTTATTTTCTTTGTTGCTGTTGGGAAGGGTATTGAGTCATTCATGTGGTTCTCAGTTTGACTGCTGTTAGCATATAGGAATGCTACTGATTTCTGTACATTGATTTTGTAACCTAAGACTTTGCTGAATTTGTTAATCAATTCCAGTAGACTCATGACAGAATCTTTGGGATTTTCTAGATATCATATACTCAGCAAAGAGCGATAGTTTGACTTCTTCTGCCCCTATTTGGATGCCTTTGATTTCCTTCTCTTGTCTGATTACTCTGGCTAGGACTTCTAGCACTGTTGAATGAATAAAAGTGGTGATAGAGGGCAACCTTGTCTGGTTCCAGTTCTAAGCGGGAGTGCTTTCAATTTTTCCCCATTCGGTATGATGGTGGCTGTGGGTTTGCCATATATGGCTTTTATCATTTTTAGGTAAGTCCCATCTATGCCTATTTTGTTAAATGTTCTTATCATAAAAGGGTGCTGAATTTTGTAGAATGTTTTTTCTGTGTCTATCGAGAGGATCATATGGTCTTTGTTTTTGTTTCTATTTATGTGGCAAATTACATTTATAGATTTGGGTATGTTGAACCATCCCTGTATCTCTGGGATGAAGCCCACTTGGTCATGATGGATTATTTTTTTGATAAGCACCTGAATTTGGTTTGCTAGGATTTTTTTGGGAATTTTTGAATGCAGTTCATAAGAGATATTGGTCTGTAGTTTTCTTTTTTTGTTGTGTCTTTTCCTGGTTTTGGTATCAGGGTGATATTGGCTTCATAAAACGTGTTGGGGAGGATTCCTTCCTTCTCAATGTTGCGGAATAATTTCTGCAGGATAGGCACCAGTTCTTCTTTGTAGGTCTGGTAAAATTCGAGTGTGAAACCATCTGGTCTGGGACTTTTCTTTTTAGGAAGGTTTTTTATTGCTGCTTCAATTTCAGTACTTGATATTGGTCTGTTCAGGAATTCTTTTTCTTCCTGATTGAGCCTAGATAGGCTGTGCATTTCTAAGAATTTTTCCATATCCTCCACATTTTCAAATTTATGTGCAAAGAGGTTTTTATAGTTTTCATAGATGACATTTTGTATTTCCATGGTATCAGATGTAATTTTTCCTTTTTCATTCATGATGGAGCTTATTAGAGTCTTTTCTGCTTCTCATTAATCTAGCAAGAGAAGTATCAATTTTGTTTATTTTTTCAAAGAATCAACTTTTCACTTTATTAATCATCCATATAGTTTTTTTGTTATCAATTTCATTTAGTTCTGCTCTGATGTTTGTTATTTCTTTTCCTCTGATGAGTTTGGTGTTGGTTTTCTCAGCCTTTTCCAGTTCTTTGAGATGATTCATTAGATTGCTAATTTGTGATCTTTCTATCTTTTGGATGCACACATTTATGGATATAAATTTTCCTCTTAGGATTGCTTTAGCTGTGTCCATATACTTTGATAACTTGTGTCTCCTTTACCATTTAGTTCAAAGAATCTTTTGATTTCCATCTTGATTTCCTTCTTGATGCAATAATGATTCAGCAGAAGGTTTTTTAGTTTCCATGACTTTGTGTAGACATGAGAGTTTCTGTTGGAGTTGATTTCTAATTTTATTCCACTGTGGTCTGAGAAGATGCATGGTATAATTTCTGTTTTTTTAAATTTGTCAAGTCATGCTTTGTGGCCTAGGATATGGTCAGTCTTAGAGAATGTCCCATGAGCTGATGAGAAAAATGTATATTCAGTGGTTTAGGGGTAGAATGTTCTATAAATGTCAATCAGGCCCCTTTCTTCTAGAGTTCTGTTTAAGTCCATTGTTTCTTTGTTTATTTTCTGTTTGGAGGATCTGTCCTGTTCTGTTAGAGGGGTGTTGAAGTCCCCAGCTATTATGGTGTTGCTGTTTATCATTTTGTTTAGATCAAGTAGGATTTGCATACTTACCTGGTAGGGGAGATAGCATGATCACCAAGTAGGATTTGCTTTATGAATCTGGGTACACCTGAGTTAGGTGCATAAATACTTAGAATTGTTATAGCTTCTTGTTAAATTGTACCCTTCACCATTATATAGTGACCATCTTTGCCTTTCACTACTTTTTTTGATTTGAAGACTAAGTTATCTGAAATCAGAACTGCTATGCCAGCTTTCTTTTGGCTTCTGTTTGCATGAAATATTGTTTTCCATCCATTCACTTTGAGTTTGAATGCAACCTTGTGGGTTAAATGTGTTTCCTGAAGATAGCAGATACTGCCTTGTGTACATTTATCCATTTGGTCAGCCTATGTCTCTTTAGTGGGCAGTTAAAGCCATTCGCATTTATTGAAAGAATTGATAATAGGGGCAGATTTGTGTTCATCCTGTTAAGTTGAACTTTGTTGTTTTGTTTTCTCTCTTAAGCCATTGTGATATCTGGCCTTTGACCTTCAGCTCTGGGATGATTTTACACTGGTGAGTGCTTATTGTGCTGATTTGTGTGTAACACAGTTCTGAGTACTTCCTGGCCATTTAATCTTTGATAAAACGGACAAAAACATACACTGGGAAAAAGAATCCTTATTCAATAAATGGTGCTGGGAAAATTGGATACCACATGTAGAATACTGAAACAGGATCCACACCTTTCACCTCTCACAAAAATCAACTCACAGCGTATAACGGACATAAACCTAAGGCATGAAATTATAACAATTCTAGAAGAAAATGTTGGAAAAACTCTTATAGACATTGGCCTAGGCAAAGAACTTATGACAAAGACCCCAAAGGCAATCACAGCAACAACAAAAATAAATAAATAGGACCTTATCAAATTAAAAAGCTTCTGCACAGCCAAGGAAACCATCATGAGAGCAAACAGACAACCTACAGAATGGGAGAAAATATTCGCATGCTACATATCCAACAAAGGGCTGATAACTATAATCTAAATAGAACTCAGGAAAATCAACAAGAAAAAAATCAAACAACCCTATCAAAAAGTGGGCAAAGGACGTGAAGAGAAACTTTTCAAAAGAAGATAGACTAATGGCCAACAAACACATGGAGAAATGCTCAACATCTCTAACATCAGGGAAATGCAAATCAAAACCACAATGAGATATCACTTAACTCAGTGAGAACGGTCTTTATCAAAAAGTCCCAAAACAATAAATGTTGGCATGGATGTGGAGTGATAGGAACACTCATACACTGCTGGTGGGATTGCAAACTAGTACAACCTCTGTGGAAAGTAATATGGAGATACCTCAAAGAGCTACAAGTAGATCTACCATTTGATCCAGCAATTCCATTATTGGACGTCTACCCAAAGGAAAAAAAGACATTCTATAAAAAAGACATCGGCCCTCAAATGTTTATGGCAGCACAATTCACAATTACAAAGATGTGGAAACAAGCCGAATGCCCATCAATACATGACTGGATTAATAAAATGTGGTATATGTGTACCATGGAGTTCTACTCAGCCGCAAAATCAATGGTGATCTAGCACCTCTTGTATTATCCTGGATAGAGCTGGAGCCCATTCTACTAGGTGAAGTATCACAAGAATGGAAAAACAAGCACCACATATACTCACCATCAAATCACTATTAATTGACCAATGCTTATGTGCACATATAGTAGTAAAATTCATCAGGTGTCAAGCATGTGGGGGGGAGGGGACAGGTATATTTACACCTAATGGGTGTGGCGTGCACCATCTGGGGGACAGACAAACTTGAAGCTCTGACTCGGGTGAGGCAAAGGCAATATATGTAACCTAAACATTTGTCCCCCCGCAATATGCCGAAATAAAAAAAAAAGAAAAGAAAAGAGTTACCAGAGAAGCCAAAGGAGGAGATATTAAGGAGGGAGTTGTGGACACTTTCCAAAGCCTCCCAGCAGGGGATAAATCATGTGATTACCCATTAGATTTACCCTCCAGAGGAGTGAGATGAGCTTTGTCACCAGCTTGGGAGGTGTCCAGGAGGTGGGAATATACAGAGAGTGGATGTAGATAATTCTTTCGAGAAGGTTTGCTGAGAAGAGAAAGAGGGTAGTAGCTTAAAGAACACACAGCAGTAAAGGGAACTGGATGGAGCAGGACGAGATAAGGGAAAAGGTTTTGGACATTGGGACAGCTGCTGATCCCACCTTAATGGCCCTCTTTCCCACCTGGATCCACCTGGAGACTGGGGGGTGGGGGTTTGGGGAAGTAGATAGTTGGCTGAGTGGTGAGCAGGGATAGAAGGTGGGGGCAACACAGGGTGCTGGGAGGGAAATAGCCAAAATTCCACCCAGCAGAAAGGCTCAGACCACTTTGTCATTGATTCACATTCAAGCCCTTCTGCCCACACCCCCATCTTCATTCCCTGGAGATCTCACTGAGCCACACAATCATAAGTCATTGTCCTAATGGCTTTATTAGGAAAAGAAAAGGTATTAAGATCCAGCTTAATGAAGCCAGGACTCAGAAGGCAGTAGGCAGCACACTCGTCATACAACTTCCTGTGGCCTCGTGGGACTCCACCAGAAAATGCTCAGTCTTCAAGACTGGAGCGATTAACCTCGGACAGAAGTAACACAAGCCATAAACATGTTGTGGGCTTATTTTCTTCCTTAAAGGCTTTATAATAAGAACAAGCATCTCACAGTAACATGTCATCGTGAGGCAAATAGAGTTAGGTTAGAGCGAGTGCCTGAAGCCTTCTTCCTCTCAAATCTCTGCCTTGATCAATAAAAGATCACAATGAGGCAGCTTAGAGCTTAATTATTTACTATTTCTGTGCTTTCGTATGAGAGAAATTTTCTAAAGAAATCAAACTGCCTGCTCAGTGCCATATGGAGTCAATATCCTGTGCTCTACGAGGTGTTAATGAATTAATTAATCAACTAATGGCAGTGAAGGTCTTTGGAGACCACAGATCCCCAGCTCCCAAAGGGAACACTTTTCACTCATATTGGTGATAATTTTAAATCATTCTTTCCTAAAAATCCTGGGTAATTTTTTAGCCAAGCATTCATTAGATTGTACATATTTTCAGTACCAATTATGTCGAGAATGTTTTTCTGTTTTGTTTTTCATGTCATCTTCCACTTTATAAAGCCAATTCCCAACTATCTGTGAAAATGGGAAAGTCCATGGAGAATGGAAACTCGTCCTCTTAGCCAACCAGCTGCCACAACTTCCCTTGGTTGAAGCATCGTGCTTTGCCTTCTCCCTCCCTTCTTTTTCCCTTTTGGTAATAGCACGGAAGATTAGCAAAATTAGGGGGAAATCCAGGAATGGAAAGAAAAGGAGCAGAAAGCCAGGTCCAAAATATTTCATAAACCTGTGGTCCCCAACCCCTGGGCCATGGACCAGTACCGATCTGCGGCCTGTTAGGAACTGGGTCGTATAGCAGCAGGTGAGCAGTGGGAAAGTGAGTGAAGCTTCATCTGTATTTACAGCCACTCCCCGTCGCTCGCATCACCATCTGAGCTCTGCCTCCTGTCAGATCAGCAGCAACATTAGATTCTGCCTTATGTTGAGTTGTATAATTATTTCATTATATATTATAATATAATAATAACAGAAATAAAGTGCACAATAAATGTAACGTGCTTGAATCATCCTGAAACCATCGCCACTCACCCCCCACTGGTCCATAGAAAAATCGTCTTCCATGAAACCAGTCCTTGGTGCCAAAAAGGTTGGGGACTGCTGCCATAAACTAAATTATGAATCCTCCTTGTAATATTAATAGTAACAAAAGGCAAACAAGATAGTTTCAGGTCTTCCTGATAGCAGTGAAAAATACATAACAAGATAGTTACCGGGCAGCAGGAGAAATTAGGGCTTGCTTTTAAGGAAGAGGGGTGGGCTGTAACTTGCTCTCGAGGGAAACTACAAAACCTGACTGGAAGATTTTTAAAAATAAGAAACCATGACAGCACATTGGGTGAGATGTAGGCCAACTGGAGGCATTGAGACAGCTTGACAGATTTTACAAGACTCCCAACACTTTCAGAAGCATTAGAAAAAAAAGAGATTAACCTGGTGGGAAGAAGATGGCTGATCTAGAGACAGGAGATGAAGGCTGAGTGAAATAGGTGAGATGAGGCATAAAGAAAATTATGATGGTCCTCACTTGGTGAGATGCCAATTGGGAGGCATGGGGGGCCATCAGAAATTTCACTATGATTGTTTTAAAGCTACATTTTATTGAATATTTTCAAAGTTAAGTTCTGGTCCAAGCTAGGATTTGAATAATCACCAAGCCCTTTTATCAAGATTGTGTCAGTGGTCAGGCTGTAAACAGGTGGTAAAAGCAGCAGAAATGTAATGAGCAGTGTGCACATCTCCAGCTCAGCTACCCAGTGGGGGTGGGGGAGCCAGCGAGTGCGAAAGGCTGGAGAGGGCACAGGCTGTCTGGAAAATGACAGCATGCGGTTCATGTCGGGCCAACCCATCACACTGATTCATTCTCTCCCCTTCCCTCCTCTCTCTCTCTCTTGCTCTCTCACGCTCTTGCTTTTCCTAGGCTATTTAGAAGAAAAACAGGGAAATTGGAAGGGCAAAGAGGGACTTTAGCTGCCAGGGCTGAGAGATGTGCTCTTGGCATTGAAAATAGAATTTGGAATGCTTTTTTTCATAAAAACATTAATGCAGATGGTGATTGAGCCCATCAGGAGGGCAGGGTGAATGTAAAAACAACCAGCTCTGGGGCCAGAGAGACCACAGGGTCCTAGTTTTACCATATACATGTTGTGTGTCCTTGGGCAAGTTAACTAACCTATCTGAGCTTTGGTTGCCTTTGACATAGAGAGTTATGAAAATTAAATCATTGTAATAACATAACATAAAGACCAGAGTAATGAGTCTGGCACATAAGATGCTCAGCAAGCATTGACTTTATTAGTATGGTTAATAAATAACAAGGCTACAGCACATTATGGATTATGTGTGCTTTTGGAACCGAACCACCATTGTTTCTATAAGAAAAAGAATTCTGAGTTCAAGAAAAGCACTTTTAAAAAAAAAAAAAAAAGATATACTCCCAAGTTAATTTACAAATTGGGCACTGTCTGTTCTTGTTTTTTAGCATCCTTTTCAGATCTAAAATCACTTGATACACTTAAGAACATAAATGTATTATGTATAACTTGGTTGCTCATAAAGTTATCATGTTTGATATATTAAGAGATGTGAGGACTAGGGAAGAAAAAAATTCAGAAATATGTAGGGGATTTATTTTCCTGTTTTTCCAGGTTGAGGAACAAAAAGCAAAAGGCTCTAGGAAATAAAATTTCTTGTGGTCTTCCCATCCTTACAGTGACCTAACTCCCTTCTCCCAGGCAAGCAGTATCAGCCAAGAGAAGAATCCTGCAATGTGAGACACTGTGACCCCAATCAGAGGACCAGACAAGTAGACAAGTGAAAACGGGCCACCATGAAGTTCTCTGTCAAAGAGCCCAGGTCCTTGGCATTCCTCTGAAATTTCACGATGTCTTGCTTCACTCTGAAGGAAGAGTGCCACTGACATTTATCAGTTTGCTACTTTAAAAGTGTCTCCTTATGAATCATCTAGGAGGTTTCAAAGAAAGTTTGGAGAATTTCTGTCCTCTACATCAGTGGTCCCCAACCTTTTTGGCACCAGAGACCAGTTTCATGGAAGACAATTTTTCCACAGACCAGGGGTTAGGGGAGAGGGTTTGGGGACGATTTAAGTACATTACATTTATTGTGCAATCAAACCTCTCTGCTAATGATAATCTGTAGTTGCAGCTGCTCCCCAGTGCTAGCATCACTGCCTCAGCTCCACCTCAGATCATTAGGCATTAGATTCTCATAAGGAGTGCGTAATCTAGATCCCTCGCATGCGCAGTTTACATACAGTAGGGTTCATGCTCCTATGAGACTCTAATGCCTCTACTGATCTGACAGGAGGCGGAGCTTATGCAGTGATGCAAGCAATGAGGAGCAGCTATAAACACAGAGGAAGCTTCCCTCTCTCCCCCCTGCTTACCTCCTGCTGTGCAGCCTTGTTCCTACCAGGCCACAGACACGTGCCGGTTGGCAGTCCGGGATTTGGGGACTGCAGCTCTACATGTCCTCAGAAAAAGCCAACCATTTCCCTTGCCCATTTGTTGATGGGGTTGTTTGATTTTTTCTTGTTGATTTTTTTGAGTTCTAGATAGATTCTGGTTATCAGCCCTTTATCAG
>NW_012136080.1:12353351-12361242 GCF_000956105.1 Propithecus coquereli
CCAAGGGCAACATACGTAACCTAAACATCTGTACCCCCATAATATGCTGAAATAAAAGAAAGGAAATAAAAAGAAAAAGCCAACCATTGTGGGATCCAGGTAGATGTTTGAGCTTGCAAGTGCCAAGAAGAAGAACCCTAAGCTTAGGGAACCCAAATCTTTTATAATGGTTTTAAATGTGCCTGCCCTCTGCTCCAGAGGGAAACACTATCTTATAACCTAACAAGTTACCCTGACACAGTTTCATGGATGCTGGTAGAAGACACAAGACTCCCAGGTCAGAGATGAAGGACCATTTATTACTCACATCGATAGCAGTAGCCAGAGCATCAGCATTTTTGCACCAGTTCCCTGAACCCCAGTTCCTACCAGGTGATGTAAAGAAGGCCAGAGGACACCAACACATGCAATGAGATACATTACAGAAGAACCCTGAGCTGAAGGAACTTGAATCTTTCATCCTCTAGCATACCTCCCCTTTGCTCATGAGGGAAATACTATTTCTATCTTCCAAGGCTGTTTGATATACAAATGTAGGAGCCAAAGGAAAGCTTCCCCCTTTACCCTCTGAAAATTCACTGAAAATGAAGTGACAAAGGCAGATTAACAAAAAAACAAAGCATATAAATTTATTTTAACATGCATAGTATGGGGGAATCACAGGAGAATTATTATCTAATAACTCAGTGGAGTACAGAAGCTTATTTACTATTTTTCATAGGGGAACAGGGAGATGGAGAAGTGTGGAATAAATGGTTTTTAGGGGTAATGAATGGGCCCACTGCTCAGATAACGGATAGTAAGTAATTTTCTTTGGGAATTGAACAGGACATGAGAATAGACAATATTTTGAGACGAAGTGTGTCTGGGCTCTAGGTACGTGTTTAATTTTCAGTCTCTTCCTCTGTGATATGAGTTTTAATCCTCTCTAATTAAAGAAATTTCAGGGAAGAGATTGAAGGAAATTCTGTTCCTCTTTGGAGGTCCAGTTTCTAGGTAGATAAGGGAATTTTGGAGAACAACCTCATCTTGTGCTTTGGAAGAGACAAAGGATTGAGAGACAAGACTAGGGAATAGGAGAGGAAGGTCAGAGAAAACTTGAGGCTGCTCTTCAGTTTAACATGTCAAAACACCATATTTTGGGATATCATTTTCTGAGCCCCAACACAAATAACCTTGAAAAGATAGTTCAACACAATGGGCAGTGAGTGCCTCACTCAGAATATATGTAGAAACATAGTAGGCTCATAGACAACTGTCTTCCAACAGAACGCAAATTGAGAAGACCTTACCACATCCAGCCTTGATGGGAAAAGATGGCATGATCAACTAGTGATTTCTGACACTGACACTGGAGAACGTACTTGCAGCATTTATGCCACATATTGCATATCACATGATTAGTTACCCAAAAAAATATATAAAACCATAATAACTAATGAGAGTTCAGTAGTAATTACAAAATAAATATATAAAAATAGCTTTCTAATATACCAGTAAAAACTAATTAACTAGTTAGAAAATATAATGAAAAAAAGATTACATTCAAAATATGAAATATTCAGAGACAAAATTAATAAGAAATATGCAGGACTAAATAAAAAGGACCATAAATTTTCACTAAAGGACATAAAAATAACAATTGAATCCACTGAGAAACATCCTATGTTCCTGGGTAGGAGAATTTGCTATAGTAAAGATGTTAATTCTCCCCCAAATTCATCTATACAAATAATGTATTTCTAGTCTCAAAGATGTGGGTGTTAGGGTTTGGGGAAGGGAGGTGTGGTAATCCAGGGAAACACTTGATTTTATTGATTGAGCTTCAGATTGATGGGCTGTTCTAGTCATCATTAGCTGGCCATACTATCTAGTTTGCAGAACAAATTCTTCATCTGCAACTCTCTGTGACTTAGGGAGGGCATTAATGCAATAAATTCTCTCGAATTCTGCTTCCCTTCTCCCTAAGAGCAAGCTCTATTGCTGCAGTCCCTGAATTCTTTGCTAAAAGGCCAAAGCCAAAGCATGAAGACAAAGCCCTCATTTTTAAAGGCTTGCTCTGTTGGGCTCTCCTACTGTACCCGAAGTCCCACAGTTGATATCTCTGCAGTGGACTATATGTATAATGAATCAAGGAGCAGTAGAAACGGAATTAATCATGGCTCCAGCACCAATGAATCTCTTGCAGAGGTTCGATGAGGATCTTTTAGTAGCTTTTCAGTGCCTTGCGTTTTGATTTTGTAGAACTAAAATCAGTAAAATTGTTCTAATGTCCAGCACATACCCATTCCTCAGCTATTCTTGGGTTTTGCTGACCTGAAAATAAATAATCATGAAAAAATTTGAGTCTCCTGGCTCTCCTCCTGCGATGTCGTCTATTCTCCAGATTCCTCTAATTCCAGCACAACGGCCATCCCCTCAATTAATTCCATGCCTGCCTGCCTCTCCTTTGCCTAACAGCTAATGTTGATCCAGCACCTGTGATAAGGAAGAAAAGCCCTGGGCGATGGAAAGGGATGGACCCTTTCCCACCTTCTCCACTCACCACAGAGCAGTGGAGACCATCCTATCTTTTATAATGGTCAGGAAAGCATTTTCCTGCTCCTTGGTTTCCATGGGCATTACCTCAACTCACACAAAAGCACAAACTAATCAAGTTATAGGAGGCTCCAAAAAAATCCCACGTATATGATCTGATTCCAACTCTGATCATATTTTTGCAAGATAATTTGTGGGGCCTGGTGAAAAGTGAAAACATAGGCCCCCTTGTTTAAAAATCATTAAGAATTTCAAGACAGCAGGAGCAAGGCACTGTACCAAGTGTGAGGTGTGTGCAACTGCACAAGTCGCATGTCCATGTAGTTGGCCCTGCATTTATAATTTGGGACTGCCTGGGATTTGCTGCTTAACACTGACTCCTGTTTTCTGTAGGAAACATCCTTGCATCTGTGGCAAGGATGTAAACAAAAGGAACATTAACTCCCCCAAATGCTCAAATGTGAGTTCAGACCTGGGGCAGTGCGACGTTGGGTACAGGGCAAGAACCTGTGTCCAATCCAATTATTGATAAAACAGCACGTAAGCAACAGCAGGTGGCTGCAGTGACAGCCTTATTGACCAACCCTGCTCCAGAGTTGCAGCTGTGGGGACTTACAATACCTCCAGTGAGTCAGACTTAGAAAGGACAATCAGATCATCCCATGAAAGTTTTGCTGGATAGTACCGGAGAAGAGTGTTGTGGACTAACAGCTAATGGGCCTCATACAGCTTACATACATAACATTTTTGGCTTAACGACATTTTTAAAACCGTGACATTTCTCCTTAAAATCTGGATTTCTAGCTCTCTAAAATAATTTGAAGAACTAGAATCTCTGGACCCTCATCTCCACATGGCAACTCTCAGCTGGAGTCGAGGAGCCACTGCCCTTTGATGTGGCATATGTACTCCACATCCCCGCAGTCTCCAGCCTTCCCTACTGTTCTCCATTGCCCTGACTAACACACGCATGATAGCAGTCTGGCCCTGACCTTGAGTTTATGATGCTTGGTCTTCATGGCCTCTTCTAAGAAGCCACTGCGGGCCCAGGCTCTACCACGGACCAACATTGGAGGGAGTATAATTTACTACAATTTCTATAACCAACTAAAGGCTTTCTGAATCCTACATGGACAGAGGCATAAAGTATTAATATTATGCAAGATGGTGATGATGATGATGATAGTGGTTGTCATTGTTATCAGACATAGGATAAAGATTTACTATATATCATCTCATTTAACCCCAGTGAGATGTGTGGAGCCTTGACACAGACACCATCTGACCTAAGCATCACCTACTTTCACCTAACTTCAGCCACCAGGTGAGACATTCCCTCCCCGCACTATGCCTGTGCTCATCAAACCCTGCTATGCCAGCAGGACGTGGTATAATATGCTGCCTGAGCAGCCAGGCAGTTCAACTTCTACCCCATCCCCATCTGTCTGGGTTGCTAAGTTTCAGTAAGCCAGAATCCTGGGTCCACTCACTTTGTGACCCCCCCATGATGGAATCTCAGAGTGCTACATCCACTAATTAGGAACCTACTCCCCCAATGCAACCTATCTCAGGGACTTTCCCATAACAGGGAAGGGGCACTGCCAAGGCTCAGTGAGTGGACCGTGAGAACAATCTCTGCAAGGAGCACCAAGGAGCCAAATGGGACTGGCATCCTCACCAACCAACTTCCCAGCCCTCAGACCAATAAGAACTTCCCCTTCTCTTCCCCCTGTGCTGACCTCCTCTCCATCTGCCCCAGGACCTGACCAGCTGTTGCTCAAAAGATACACCACCGGGCTGCCTCCTGAGATGCTGCTCTGCCACTTCGGGCTACCCAAGTGAGTTTTTTTCTTCTAAATCTCAAAATATTCTAGGCCCAAAGGAGCCTCCAAGGCACCCAACCAGGTAATAGGAAGGCTGAGGTTTATTCCTTCTATCTTGGGATACTAACCTGAGTAAGTCTGAGACCCTCATGCTGAGATTGCACTTAGGAATGCTTCTGAAAGATTCTCGCTCAAACATACACCCATGTTCTATTCTTTGAAGCTTTAGAAATAGATGGACATGCTGGTTCCTAGACAAAACAAGATCACAGCCCCTATTAACTCCCAAGGCCCCCTAATGAGAAATATTCTGTCTTCTTCAGGTGAGGGCCTTCCAAGTGTGACTGCACCAAAGTGAAGACCCAAAGCCCAAAATCTGTTCAACATCTGAGCAGGCTCAGGATCTGTGTCAGTTTTAGCAGAAGTGATCAGGCAATAAGAGATTGAATTATGGGAGCGGAACTCCCCAGAGAGTGATTGATAGACCAATATCCCATATTAGTTCCCAGCAGGAAGGTCATCAGTGAGAGAACTCAAGCCGGTCACCAGCACTCAGGAGGCCAAATTGCAAGTTTTCTGGGCCAGCAGAGGAACATGAGCCAGGGCAGCTGGATGTTCTTTCAGAGAATTACTTTCCAGCTCTAGTTGCTAGATGAATTGCCTTTCTCCACTGGAGGGATATTTCATTCTGAAGATCTAGTACAGATCATCTAAAATCAGCTCACACTCTTTTGGGGCAGTATTAGAGGAAATCTTTCAAATTCTTAGTATCCTGCTTTGCTTTCTCAATAGTTCTTATTAGTGGCCTTATCATTCAAAAGCCACTACCATTATGTGATCTCATGTTACAATTTCCCAGATTACTGCTTGTTCTACATTGGCTACATTTGTGATGTCTGCTTCCTGGAACATGGGCAGGGACAGCCATATCCCTATCACAATGACTTATGACTTACTGCTCTAAGCCATTGTGTTTTCATTCTTGTAACTTCAATTTCCCGGAATGGCATTTCTTAACCTTGTTCTCCAGAGGACACAGCTAGAAGGTAATGGAAAAAGACCTGGAACCAGAATTAGAAGATGTGGAAAGACAATTTCCCTGAAAAAAGTTCTGTATCTGCAGTTGTAAAATGGATATAGAAATGTCTTGCCTGCCTATCTTATAATCAAAAGGAAAAGCTCTTTGTAAAGCTAAGGTGCTAAAAAAGTGCTGGCTATCGCTTGTCTGGGGGGGAAGCCCAGTGGATTCCAGCTCGAGCACATAGGCTCTGGGGCCTTGTTCTCACTGCTGACTTTCACTGCTTTTCTTAAGCTTTGCCAGCAACATAGCGTGCCCTCCCCTCCAAACCCCTTACTACACTCTGGCAGCCATAGGGGCTATAGGTAGACAGGGATGAGGAAGGGAAGAGAGGAGATATAGAAATTAAAGCAATAAGCCTAGGACTGGCAAGTTCTTCAGTCATGATCTGTTTGGAGAAGTCTCAGTCAGCACCCCAAACACAAAGTAACACAAAAACATTGTATGTTAGCATCTTGCAAACCTAGACCCCACTGCTTATTTGCTGTGAGATCTTAGAAAAGTCACTTAACTTCTCTCAGCCTCAGAATAGAGATAAAACACTTACCTACTGGGCTCTCCTGAGGATCACATAAATTAAGATATGTGAAGTCCCCAGGACAGAGCCTGGTCTGCAGCACATGCTCAATGGACATTGGCTTCCTTCCTTATAGGGTGACACCAGGCGCCAAAAATGACAGCATCCCTATTTTAATCAGAACTAAATTCACTCACTACTCCTGGATCACAAGGCAAAGCACTCCAATTCTTGTAGCTTTCTTTAGCAGGGTCCAATTGTTTATAGTAACTAGGAACACTCTAAAACGGTATGCAAAATGTTGTGGGAGAATGAGTGTGTTCATATTTCTATGGAGAAAGTCTACAGCTTTTTAGAGTGTCCTTGGCCCATCAAAATGCCAAAGGTCTCTGCTATAGCAAATGTACCCTTCCAGAAAGCAAACATACCTCCAGCCAAGGAAGGGGTGGACCTTTCTCTCCAGACTTAAGGCTGTGCCACAGACCAGCCCACTCAGTGTGTTCTGCTTAACATCTGGCCTCTATGATTTACAAATTTCCTTAGGTAAATATAACCATTACGAGTGTTTGGGGTTGTTTTTTGTTGGTTTTCTTTGAATTGATTTGATTTGGTTTGGTTGCTGCTGTTGATTTTCAACTTCGTGCAATGATGGATGGGCTATAAGGGCATGCAGTCATTTTTCCAGCAGAGAGCAGACAATGTGTGTGCACACAAATACTCGCACACAAACTGTCTCTGAGAATACTGCATACTCTTATTTAGAGCAATGTGCTTTGGAAGAATTGGAAACTGAGGTTTGGAGTTCCATAAATTGTCTCTGAAAACTTCTAATACTAATACCCATGTATCTAGTGGATGCCTCCTGTATGCCCGGTATTTTCCTACAATATCTCTAATCCTCACCACAACCCTAAAAGGTAAGTATGATTCTCCCACCAGCAAGGCAGCTGAGATTAAGGCAATTAATATAATAACTTGCCAAAGAAGACTCAAATGCCAGTCACTTCCAATTGAGCTTAAGGGGAATTTTATTGAAAACCAACAAACACAGGAGGCTGAGGCATGAGGGCTGCTTGAGCCCAGGAGTTCAAGGCTACAATGAGCTATGATCGTATCACTGCATTCAAACCTGGGTGGCAGAGCAAGACCCCATCTCTAACCAAAAAAAAAATAAATTAAATTAAATTAAAAACGAACAAACAGCATAAAGGAAGCTATTTAAGGATAAAGCAGAAACCAAAAAAGCATGTGAAAGGGACAAAAAAAATAGGAGATGGGCATTGTACAGCACTTTAAAGTGAAAAGGAAAAAGCCTCTCTTCCAGTTACCATTGCTACCTGAAAAACCAAAACAAATTTAGTGGCATAAAACACTGACCATTTTATTATGCTCACAAATTTTGTGGGTGAGAAATTCAGAAAAAGCACAACAGAGATGGCTTGTCTCTGCTCCATCATGTCTGGGGCCTCAGTTAGAAAGACATGAAGGCTAAAGGTAACTCAGTGCCTGGGGTCTGAAACCATCCTCAGGCATCTTCACTCATGTCTGGCATCGATGCTGGCTGCTAGCTGGGATCACAGCTGGGGCTGTCAACCAGACCACCTATACATGCCTCTCCAGGTGGCCTGGGCTTCCTCACAGCATGGCAGCCTCAGAGGGCCTGACAGTCTTGACAGTTTTATGTGGCATCTCAGGGCCTCAAATGCAAGTGTCCCAGTGAACAAAGCAGAAACTGCAATGTCTTTTTTGGCTTAGCCTCGGAAATCACACAATGTCATTTCTGGCATATTCTGTGGGTTACAAGCAAATCGCAAGCACACCCTGGTTCAAGGGGAGAGGACATAGACCTCATCCTCAACGAGAGGACTATCAAAAAATTTGTAGCCATTTAAAATTAAACCCTACAATGAATGAATAAAGAAAATGTGGTATATA
>NW_012136080.1:12371672-12416693 GCF_000956105.1 Propithecus coquereli
AAAAAGAAAGAAAATCCTGTCATTTGCAACAATAGCGATGAACCTGGAGGACAGTAAGTTAAGTGAAATAAGCCAGGCACAGAAGGCAAATAAATACCTTATGATCTCACTTACATATGGATTGCAAAAAAGCCGAATAGAAACAGAGAGTAAAATGGTGGTTACCAGAGTCTGACAGTGGGAGAATTGGGGAGATGTTGGTCAAAGGAAATAAAATTTTAGTTAGACAGGAGGAGTATATTTCAAGAGCTCTATTGTACATTATGATGACCACAGTTAATAAAAATATATTATATACTTGAAAATTGCTAAAAGAAAATTACTTATCACAAAAAAATAAGTACACAAGGTAATGCATATGTTAAATAATTTGATTTAGCCATTCTACAATGTATACATACTTGAAAACATCATGTTGTACACTATAAATATACGTAATTTTTACTTATCAATTAAAAAATAAAATAAATGAAAATCCACAGCCTTCTATCCATTTTTCTAGAATACAAGATATATGAAAAGAAAAGTGACCGGAGTGGGATATTGACTGCTTCAAGTTTACTTAGGCCAAGGATGGGGAGAATAATATATAGGAGGTCCACAAACACACATAATTTACATGAAAAAAAGGTGCTGATTTGGGAAAATTAGAGTATAATAAATTCTCTATCACTAATTCCAAATCAGGGCTAGCTGGCCAAGGCTGAGTTAAAATTTCCTCATGTGCTATCAGTAACGAAAGCCTTTCTCAGCAATTTAATCATGTAAACAAGATGCAAGGTCAGGAAGGGTTTGTCTATAACCTACTTAGGAAAAACTGTTCTTAAGAACTTTAGCACTTTAATCATTTTAATTGTTTGCACGCCAATTAATCGGCGCTGCTAATTATAAATGAGTTATCTGTTCATTAAAGCAGGCTTAGACGAATGTCAACTTAAAAGCATTTAGTGGTTAGTGTGGATGGCTGTGTTATTTGCAAGTAAAAACTGCATTCCTTTCAAAATGTCTATATGATAAGTTTAAAAGTCTATAACTTATTTTTCACTAATTCTGATTCATTCTACTAGGCTGATCTAACAAGATTTTAGTTAATAAAACTTGAACTACCAGTGGCAAGAAAGACAAATCAAATGAGATAGCTAACTTTTTAACAGCTTTGAATAAAGAGGCAAAGACCCTTCATGCCCATGAAGAGAATGCCTTCTGTCCTGGAGAAGTTCTCTCTTTCCCACACGCAGGGTCCCTGGGAAACCACACGAAAACGCCATTTTGTGTTCCGGAACCAAATGCCCTGGAAGGGACAGGGCTCATAGAAATAGGATTTCTCAAGACTTACCTATTTTTATCCACAGCTGGCATCTTGAAAGGCTGGCTACACAGCAAATCTTGTTAGTGTTCGAACTCAAACCACTTGGCATTAATTATTCATGTTTGTCACTGGAATCCAGTTTGTTCTCTCCAACTGGGGGAGAAAAACCTGATTTCATGTCTTTGTATCTCTCAGACATTGTCAGGAAGTTGGGCTTCCCTCCTCATACCACCATAGCCAGCAGTAGTCAGGCTGTGTACCCAGGTTAATTCTGACGTTACTGTGCCTCCATAAAGGTGTGTCAAGCAAGTGAATGAAAGACCAAGAGAAAGGTGATTGCAACAATTCAAGTAACTTGGATTGCCTGGGCAGTAGCAGTGCGAGTGGTGAGAAGTGGTCAGTTTCTGGACATATTTTCAAGCAGAGGTATTAGGGTTTGCTGATAAATGGTATACTGAGATGAATAGTGTCCCCCCAAAATGCATGTCCTTCCTGGAACCACAGAATGTGACCTTACTTGAAAATAGTGTCATCGCAGATGTACTCAGTTAATATGAAGCATACTAGAGCAGAGCGGATCCTTAATCCAATAAGACTGGTGTACGTAGGAATAGAGAAGAGACACAGAGACAGACACACCTGGGGAGGAGAGCACCACGTGAAGATACAGATACACGCAGGGAAGACAGCCATGTGATGACAAAGGCAGAGATTGGAGTTACACAGCTGCAAGCTAAAGAACACCAGGGATTGTCAGCAAACACCAGAGCTGGGAGAGAGGGATGGAAAAGATTTTCCCTCTGAGCCCCCAGGAAAGAACTGTGCCAACACCTCGATTTTGGACTTCTGTCTTCCCCAGTGCTCTAAGTCAGATTATTTCATTTTGTGCCCTCATGTAACCATGTTCCTTTCCTTTGTCAACTTATTACAGCTGTAATTACGTAATCACATTACTATTTTACAAATTGCTACCTCCTCACCATGCTATAAGATCCAGAGAAGTGGGAGTCATGTCATTTTGGCTGACCATTGATCACCAGAACTCAGAAGAGTACCTGACACAGAGTAAGTGGTCGATAAATGAATAAGTGAATGAATGAAGATGACTCTGTCCATAATTATGATATCGACAGAAATGAGAAGAATGAAAGACATTCCAGTAGACTGAGACAAAAACAAAACCATGGGGAAAGTGTTTTGAGCTGTGTTTGAAAACTAAGGATAAAAGATTGAAGAATGAAGAAGAGAAAATAAAAAAATACCAAAGAAGACAAAGAAAGCTGGTGGAAGGTCCTAGCTGTGGTGTCTGGAATCCCTGAAGTGATTAGCCTTTGAAAGAAGCAGCCTTGTTCTGATTCATTATTGCTATGTAACAAATTACCGCAAAATTGAGTAGTTTAAAACAACCCTCTGGCCCAGCAGGGTGGCTTATGCCTGTAATCCTAGCACTTTGGGAGGCTAAGGCGGGAGGATCACTTGAGGCCAGGACTTCAAGACCAGCCTGGGCAACAGAGAGACCTGTCTCAAATAAATTAAATAAATAATAAAGTAAAATATCCTTCTTATTTTGTTCGTGTTTGGCATGGTGCATGAGAAATACAAGAAGAGTTCAATTGGGCTATTAATTTCTGATTCATATATTTTCAGCTGGGGCAGCTGGGGCTGAAGGATGCTCTTCCAAGAGAGTTTCTTCACTCACCTGTCTGGTACCTGTGTGCTCCTTGGCCTCTCTTTCTACAAAGAGTTTCATCCTCTAGCTTCTCTGCATATGGCTTGGGGTTCTGACAGCATAATGAACTCAGGATAATTGATAGATTTCTTGAATGTATCTCAGGCCTTCTCATTCTACTCTCCATGTCTCTAATCTTGCTTTGTATTTTCATTCTTTTACCTCTCTTCAAGATCTTCCAATTCACTTGTTCATTTTTCATCTTTGCCTAATCTGCTGTTTAACCGATCTTTTGAGTTTTTATTTTCAATTATTTTATGTTTTAACCTCTAAAAGTTATATTTTATTCTTTTCCAAAATTAGCTGATAGTTTCATAGGCTATCCTTCTTTTGTGTCTCTAATCACCTTAAGCCTTCATTCAGAGAATGTATCCAATAATTCTGTTCTCTGAAGCATCAGGGACTTACTTCTTTTGTTGCTTCTGCTGACTCTCAGTTGTGGTGGATTAGTTCCTTGCGTATGTTGTACCGCTGAATTGTGATCTAAAGTTTGGCAGGGTCTTAGCTGCAGGAATACTGTGCAGTCTGAATTTAAGGCATGTCCTTGCAGAGAGGTGCTCCATAGGTTTTACTAGTCTGACACCAATTCCATGTTAACTTCTTCCCTTAGATTTCCTGGATCATACAAGTAAGTATAATAGCATGGTGCTTATGAATTCTCATGAGACAATTTTTCTCCCTAGGCAAAGCTAGCCAAGTGTCCTTACAGGGTTTTTTGTTTTGTTTTGTTTTTGCCAATAGGTAGATATTTTTAAACATCATTTCACTGAGGATACAGCCCTTTGAGAGCTTCATGTGTGGAAGGGGATCCTGCTGCAGGAATTCCCAAGGCCTCAACTCCTATTCCTTTTGGTCCTTAAACAGAAGCCACCTGCTTAACTAAGACTGGCAAGCCCTCCCAGGTCAGCTGAAGTGACTGCCTACTTGCTACTCTAGTTTTCGGCTTTCTCTTCATGTTTTAATCCCTGCATCTTTCCTTTCCTACTTCCTGAAAACTCTGCTATGTATTTAAATTGGGTAACTAGTGAGATTATGGATATGTTCATGTGTTCCACTATAATAACGATTTTAGTATACATGTATCTTATAGCAGCATGTTGTATACCTTAAATATAATACAATAAAATTTATTTTAAAAAATAAAACAAAACATTCATTTCATTTTATTCAACATTCTAGGTTTTTGTTTTGTTTTTGTCATATCAGAAGAGGCTTTTCAGAGTAATAATGGTAACTTGTCATAAGTGGAAATCCCCATGGCTATTTCCTCTAACATCTTGGAAGAATGGATTATAATTTGCACCATGGCTCACATTTTTGCATAAGCAAAATTTTTAAATTAATATCTGTTAAATATATAAGGACTTTTTATTTACCAAGAATTTCCTTTTTCAAAGCACCTGCTGAAAGGAAGAAAGAAAGAGAAAGAAAAAAGAGAAAGGGAGAAGGAAACAAAAAGGAAGAAAGGGAGAAAGAGAAAAAAGAAGGAAGGAAGGATGGACAGAAGGATGGGCTGGACACCAAAACATTCTTTTCAAACTATGTTAAATAGTGCCATGGCTTTGTTTGAAAAGGAAACTGTGAACTTCCCTCCTACACTTTATTCTTTAAAAATCAAATAAAGCATCCATTGGTCCAATGTTGGTGAAGTCACTCTCAGAGTTAAGGCAACCCAGGAAATGATCTTTGGGCACACATTCTATTCCAATATTAGAGATCATAAAATAGGGAGGGGCATTGTATATTTTGTTAATAACCCACCATTAATAACTCTGAGCAAATTTAACTTTATATTACTGATGGTGAGCTATAAATCTGGGTAGACTTAATTGGTCTTCCATTTCATAATTCATTTAGTGAAACATCAGAGGTATGGATGAAATTTAACAAGGGAAAAGCAGAGATGTGGGATGAGGTTTTTGCAATAAAAAGCTGTGGATTTCACTTATTCAAATTATTTCTAATACAAGTCAGCTTCGCTCATTGAAAGGAAAGAAAATATTTCTAGCTAGCCAAAGCCTTATTTGGATTATTGATAGCTCCCACATTCCCCTTCCATCCTCTTATGCCTCACTTTTGCCATCTCCTCGCTATTTATGCTATCACGTTCTCAACTCCAAATTCTGTCCGGTTTCCGCCCCTCTCTTTCCTTCCAATATGAGAAAGAAAAAAAAATCAGTTCTGCCACTGAATTAACAGTTAAGATAAATTGCTACAGGGGCTGTGGAATTTTACCCTACAGAACCCACACAAAAGCATGGCACAACTAATTACCCATTGCTGTCTGTGCCTTGTGTCTCCAACCCAAACCCTCAGCTCTGCAAGAGAGGGAGCCAAAACCTCGTGCCTCTTTCAGGGTGCTGTGTCCGGCTCAGGGTTTGGTGCAGGCTCAAACCTGGGTGAATACTTGAAGATAATGATTGTCCTGGTCATAATCATCATTATCATCAAAATTTCTGCTATCAATTGAGCATGTGCTCTTTTGATTCTGAATGCTTTTCAGATTCAGTTTTGAGTCCTCAAAATAATCTTAGAAGTTATTATTGTTATTATTATCATCCTTTTTATACATGAGAAAGCTGAGTCTCAGAAAGAATGAGTAATTTGATCAAGGTCACAGAGACCATAAATCATGACTTTTATGACATCTTTGTATTCTGTGTATATTCTGGGCAGATAAATTTTTAAAGCATTCCCATGGAGTAGACAAATTAGAAAAATTTGCCCTTCCTCTTGGTGGATGCAGCCCCACCGGCATATAGCTTGATCAGGGGCCACTGGTGGATGTGAGCTTCCTCTTGTCCCCTCAGGGGGAAGCCTTTGTGGAGTGCCCAATCTGCACAATTATATGTTCAAACCCACAAGTCTCTGATTCCATACCCGTGGCCTTTCCAGCCTCTGTGACTGGCCAATGATGATGACGAATATTCCTTTAGTGTTTGCTACTAAAATAGTTGGGATTTTCCTTGTTTCCCCTCAGTCATTTCCAAGCAATTTGAATTTTTCTTTGTGGATCGTTTGAATCGCCTGAGCTTTAGATTATGCTACTTGACTCTCGTCATTGATCATTGTCCACTGCCAAAGAGAATCCACAATGCTCTCTTTTCCTTGACCTCAAGAGCTATTTTTGTGATGGGAATGGGTGAAGGAGTATGGATGGGGCAACACCTGCCTTTGCTGCATAGTTCTAAGTTTCACACCATTATTACAATAAGCTAACCCTCCCACAAACAGTGGCAGCACGGCTGCACAACTCCAGCCCTAAACAAGTGCTTGCTAACGGAAACCCTGACAAATCGCAAAGCATAAGCAGCAATAGCAAGCACCAGGATAATAATTTATTTTTAATGCCATGCTGTCTTTAACAGTGCAATTTCCTCCAGGGTGTTTGCTTTGAGATTGCAAGATAATTACATCTCAGAAACCAGGCTAATTACAGTTAACAGCCTGAAAACCAAAGGAACCCTTCCCTCTACCCCCCACCCCTTTTTTCCACTAGAATACTACACAAATTTCAGTTAGAACGCGCAGCATCATTTAGGAAACCAATTTGACTACAGCTTAGAGGTTCATTCTCCCTTCCTTGCAGCACATGTATAACTCGCAATGATGTGTATCAGAGGGACCCGGAGTAACACAGCCTCAGTGATTAGAATAAATAATGTTGCTATAGAAAGGAAACAATGACAGCAATTCTCCAATAGAGATGAAAGTCTAAATGTTTCTGGAGGAAAACCAGGGTGTGAATATGGATTTGTGCTAGAAAGGGGAGATTACCGGTGCCCTCCAGATATGCTTTAAAAGTCCCTTGGCATAAATAACAACCAATTTGGGCCATTTGCAGAATTAAGGACCTGAAAGGGATGTGAGAAATCATCTGGTCAATTTTCATTATTCCTAAACATCCAAAATGCAAAAAAAAATCCTCAAGAATGACCATTCCATGATGGGAATATTCACTCAGAAAACATTTCTTATCATCTCATAGGCACTAGGCTAGCGATGTACAGGTAGATTTCCTGATTTTGTAACCTCCTTCCATCAGAAAGTTCTTCCAATCCTAAATTTATCTCAATGCAACTGTCAGACCTACCTCTGTTGAGTTTGAGCTGAGATAAAGATTTTCTCAAATAGTTAGAGCTGCCCCATCCACTCCTTTGGATGGCATAACTTCTACTTTAAGTACTTCCCAACTTTTTAATCATTTGCATATTATTTCCTGATTTATCTCTAGTTTCTACTTGCTTTTAAAATGTAGAAGCCAAACATCACAACGAGTTCTGGTTCAATTGGCATCTCATAGGAGCTAGTGCCTATATTTTCTTTTGTCCATTTGTAGGGAATGGGGGACTGGATTGGAGAAAAGAAAAGTCAATATTCTGAACTTTCACATGAAATTCATTCCTGTTCCTGTAGTGCCTCCGGAACTTATCTACCTGACACCATAGTCTGAAACTTAGCATAACTAAGGCCAAGCTTCTGTGTTAGGCTTCTGCAGAATGCCAGTGGCTTTCCTCTGCATCCAGATCTAACTCAGAAAAACAACATATTGGCCCTTCCATCAGCCTCCTTGCTAGAGGCTCTTAGTTCCTAATAATGTTAAGATTTGCATGCAAATGGTATTTCTCATAGTAACAACTCCCTAGCAACACTGCCTGACTTCATTCATCTTTTTAACAAACACGTATTGAGTGCTCACCATGGGGGAGGAGACGCCATCATCTTTCCTCTTCAGCTGGTCCCCTGAAAGAGGAGGAATAGCTAGTTTTGACTAATGGCGGCATTCAGTGGGGCCACTTTATACAGAAAGCAGGGTTACCTTGCTCTAAAGATCAGCACCCAGGTGCAATGCTTCCCTTTCCTTACGGCCTCAGACCCAGGTAGGTCCTAATGCTTGAAGGGGGTCAGCCACCCCCTCATCAGCCTTCCTCTCCTACTCTGAGGGCTGGCTGGGACACGTTCCCAGAGCACCTGCGGGGAGGAGCACCTTTCTCCGCTCTTTGTCTCTTCACAGGCATGCCTGCACATTGTGGTCCTAAGACTCAGGTTAGTGGGTGCTAACGAGTGAAAGGCCCCACTTTATCCTCAAACCCAAGCCGTGTCTCCTATCCAGCTTTACCAAAGTCCTAAATTGGAGTTAGTTGCTTGCCTGAGTAGTACTTTAAATTCCTAGTTTGTTACTATTTATTATAAATTTATCTTGCCCAGGAAGATTGGGGAAGTAGAGAAGATTGGCAGGACATGATTTCGGTATCCAGGCCATGAAATCACCACATTACGCAAAATCTCACCTCCAATCTCTAAAATTTACTATGTATCATGCCTGGTGCCAGGCACCAAGGAGAGAAACTCACACAAAGCACACCCCTCCCCTTCAGGGGCTTATGATCTAGTGGAACATTTTACCTGCCTTAGAAATGAAGTTTTCATTGTCGTTATTCAAAAGAACTTTTATCCTTTACAAGAGAACATGTTTTAAAAAATCTATCTGAGGTTTGAAAGGGATTTCATTACAGAAAATGTGGGGATGTACAACAATGTAACACATTGTTAGGATTCTTTTGTTTTTTGGCTCTACCTCGGAAACACTTTACTAACTTGTAAACCAGGAGAAGTTAAATGGGCAAATAAAGGACGTAATTCCACTAAAAGCCCAAAATGTCCAGGCACAGTTCTGAAAAAGTGGAAACTACCAGGTGGGCATTGAAATTGACTGGCTTTTCTTTTCATGGGAGAAGGGAAGAGCTCTGAGCCAAGGGGCACATAGCTAGGAGAATGCCCATACCCAGGGAGGTGTTCTGGCTCCCACCACACGCTCAGTGTGGTTCCCACTCCCGAACACACTTCCGCCTCAAAATGGGAGAGTGGAGCTCATCAGAGTTCATCATGGTCATAAAGAGAAAGTTCCTACTTGAAAGAAAGTCGTGGGGGCAAATGACATGATGGATGTTTAAGGTTGCTTCCTTCAGAAGAGTTTTCATTTCCAGTCCCTCATTCTTTTGAACAAGTCTTTAGGGCAGATGAAGGGCAGGTGTTGCTGCATAACAAGAAAACTATTTCTGAATTGCTTTCATAGAGTTGAGTCAACAATCAACCACAGTCAGCCTGTACCCCATAAGCAGATAAAATCCCATCATTGGAGTCTGTGCTGGTCACATGAAGTGGGCAGGCTACAGTGGGGGGTTCAAACTAAGCAGTCCAACCACAACATTACAAGATTCAGGACGAGAAGAACCTAATAAAATCCAGAGGGTAGAATCTGAGTTGGATTAAATTTTAGTTGATACCAAGGGTGAGAAACAAAGGATTTGTATAAAATATAAAATACTCTGAAAGTACTGTATCGTATTAGAAATTTGGGATTTTGTTAATTCTCTGAATGCTTTCACTATTTCAAACTATTTAAAATAGAAAGATTATGTTATGTTCTAAATATGTCTCCTTTGATCCACATGATTTAGATCATATAACTCAATCACAAATCATCCAATTGCAGTTCACTTTAACTGTAGGGCAAATATGCAAGAGGAAAGCATAAAAGAACAGCATCCCTAAAGCTTAATATAAAGAGACGGCAAATGATATAGTTTTTAGGAATGATCCAGGAATATTTTTAGGCAAAGCATAATCAACCCTAATAACTTGTTTTTCCAAAATTTTCTTGAGTTCTTTTATAATTCTATAAAGAGATGCCCCGGCAAGTACATTCTGTTATATAATTCAGTTGTGCTAAAGCTCTGCCTAAATCAGGCTTCTCTCTGATTGGTGTCACTGATGATTCTCAATTCATTCATTCATTCATGAAAATGATTTTTCTCTAATTAAACCTCAGATGCACAGAATTGACTTCATAATAGTCCTTGATTAATGACACTTTCATCATTGGTCAGTGTGCAAACTATTTTTATTATTCGTTTATTTATTTATTTTTTTAGAGATAGGGTCTCACTCTGTCACCCAGGAGGGGGTGCAGTGGTGCAATCATTGCTCACTGTAACCTCAAAAAATTGCTCAAGCAATCCTCCTTCCTCAGCCTCCCAAGTGGCTAGAACTATAGACACACTACCACACCCAGCTATTTTTTTTTTTTGGTAGAGATGGGGGTCTCACTATGCTGTCCAGGCTAGTCTCAAACTCCTGGCCTCAAGCAATCCTCCTACCTCCCAAAGTACTGGGACTACAGGTCTGAGCCACCTCATCCAGCCTGGTTATTTTTAATAATGTATTAATCGTTCATGAATGCATTATTTAAAAAATAAAACTAGAACTTTGACAGGGTCCTACATCTAACCATACGGAACCCATTCCATCCCCCACCTCCTTTTGCCACTGAAGATAAGCATCATTTTGAATCCTAGGTTAATTCGATTGCTTTCCTTTGTATATAGTTTTATTGCATTTATATATATATATATATATACACACACATATATATATACAGCATTATGCCAAAATAAAGTTTAAAAATACACACACACACACACACACACACACATACACATATAAGGTATATACATTATATTTATATAATGTGAAAACTAACCATTGGAGAGTTACTTTTCTTTCTTAACATAATGCTGCTTAAATTCATCCATATTGTTGCAAGTTACTGTGGTTCATTTATTTTTAAACTTTCATAATAATCTGTTGTGTGAATGTTATTAATACTCTTTACTCTCCCAGTCCCCTAGTTTGGGGCATTTAAGTTGTTTCCGGGTTTTTCCTATTGTGATCATTTGTGTACATGCATCCTCTTGAATATGTGCAAGAGTCTCTCAGGTATATACTTAGGAATTGAATTGCTGGGTATAAGCAATATGAATCTTCAACTTTAGGAGACAATGTCAAACTCTATTTTTCCAAAGTTATTGTACTCCTACTTGGCTTTGTCAGATATTTTAATTTTTTCTGAATTAAATAGGTATAAAATAATAGCTCATTGTGGTTCTTATTTGCACTTCCCTGATCACTAATGATGTTGAACATCCCTTTACAAGTTTATTGGTTAGCCAGGCTTCGAGTCATGTGCCTGTAGTTCCAGCTACTCAGAAGCTGAGGCAGGAGGATTGCCTGAATCTAGGAGTCCAGCCTGGGCAACATAGAAAAACCCCAATGACAGTCAGTAAATAAATAAATAACTATTGGTCATCTGGTGATTTTTCTATTGTGGCGTGTGTGTGTTTTCTTATTGATTTGTAGAAGTTCTTTACATATTTTGATGTTAATACTTCGCAGTTCTATATACTATGAATATCTTATCAAATTTTATAACTTGTTTTTCAACTTTCTTTAAGATCGATTTAAATCTTTAATTCATTTGGAGTTGACACAGTATGAGGCAAGTGTCCAATTTCACCTTTTCCCATGTGGTTAATGCATAACCATTTTTTTTAGCTCTATTATTGATCACATTTTCTTCCTTACTATCTGATCTCAACTCTATCACATACCAAAATTTCACGTATGGCTCTCTATTCTATTCCTCCAGTCTGTGTGTCGATCCCTGTACCAATCCACGTTGTCCTCCCTCTCTGCTCTGACTTCCCCCAGCCCTTCATGTAAATTTTAAAATCATTTTATCAAGTATCGCTTTTAAAACCCTGGAATTTTAATTGGAAATATATTGAAGCTACAGATAATTAAAATCTTTAATATCTCTTAATAAGGTTTTATAATTTTCCCTGTAGAGGTCTTCCACATCTTTTATTGGATTACTCCCAGATACTTGATATTGTGTGATAATTTTGTTGCTTTGTTTTCTCTTTAATTTTGTTTTATACCTTTTACTGGTATAGAGAAATGTAACTGAATTTATATTAATCTTATACCAAGCCACTTTACCAAGCTCCCCTATTATTTCTAATAATTTGTCAGTAGATTAATTTGGGTTTTCTATGTAAATTACCATATAATCTGCAAATAATGATGGTTTTATTTTCTCCTTTCCAATCTTTATGCTTCTAATATCCTTTTCTTAACTCTCTAGAACCATAAATATAATGCTAAAGATAAGTAGCAGCAGAGAGCATCCTTTTCTGATTTCTTCTCATTCTACACACTCATTCTGGGTGATCTCTTCTAGTTCCATGGCTTCCTTCCATCACTGTCTAGAGCTCTATCCTAATTCATGTATCCAACGGTCTCTTGGACTTCTTGATCTGAATGTTATACAAACATCTAAAACTCAGCATTTCCAAAATTCATCATCTAGACTCATCTCTCAATTCATTCCTGCTCCTCTGTCATTTTCTAACTCTGTGAATGGCACCACCATCTATGTGGCCCAAACCCAAAAAATTGGAGTCTTTTTGGCCCTCTCTCTCCTACCACATATCCTATCAGCTATCAAATGCTATAAATTCTGGTCCACTAATATCACTTTATTCCATCCACTCTGCCAACCCCCACCATATCTCACCTGTCTTGCTGCCATAAGTTCCTAAACCATTTCCTGCATCCCCTCTTGCCCTCTCCTAAACCCTCGTCCATGCCACAGCCAGAACAGTTTCTCTAAAATTTAAATCTGCTTACACAGTGCCCATGTTAAAATCCCTTAGGGGTTCTCCATGATCTATAGAAAAAGCCTAAATCTTTTGCATGGGGCACATGTCTAACACTTAGGCCCTTTTTGATCTGGTCCCTGGGATGCCTCAGCTTCGTTCCTGTACTCCCTGCCCTAACACTCTGTCCTCTGGTCATCCTGGGACCCTTGCAGTTCCACAAATGCCTGGTGGGTGCTCTCTCTTTTCCAGGCTTTTATACATGCTGTTCCCCCTCTCAATAGTGTGATTTCCTTCCCCGCTTCCTTCCATCCTTGTCTAGATAGCCCCCCACCCATTCTTTAAGACTGACTTTAGACATGGTTTCTTCTAGGAAGCCTTCATCGTGCTATAATTGGCCTTGCCTGTTTTCCCCACTCCTTGAGAGCAGAAAAAGCTCCCCAGAACTCAGTGCCATGTCTGACATAAGGTAAGGGCTGACTAAATGCTTTGTAAATGTAGAGCAAATCAGTATTGCTCCCCTTGCCCATATAGCTCTGATCTCCATTTGTTAAGATCTGTCTTTCAAAACTCCTTTCAATGCTTTCCTAATCTCTCCCTCCATGATGTGCCCCATCACTTTGTTTACATGCTTCCTTGGCATACATCCCACAGAACTTGGGCTTTTGTCTAATTCCCTCTACCAGCTGCTTGAAGGCTAGGGTTGTGCCTCATCCATCTTGGTGTTCTTGCCACCTGCAGCCCAGAGCCTAGCACATAACCAATGCCAAATAGATAATCCAAAGAAAAAAATGAAATTCCCTCCTGGAGCCACAAACCAAGCAGAGAACGTGCTTTGGATTCTTCTGTGAGCTGCATTACTGTGCAAAAAGTAGAAGGATGTCCGCCAGCATCTCCACCTGCACAGCCTTCAGCCTCCACCTCCCAAATGTTTTTTCAGTTTTATAACAGAAGTCTCTGAAACAATGTTATTCATTTCATGTAACTCATCTCACAGGCAAAGCCTCTGTATCTTTCTATTCTGTAATGTGAGGTGCACCTGCACATTTTCTTGACTTCGTTTTGGGCATATTTTTAAGGAAGAAGCCTTGGTATGGCATTTAGTGTAGGTTTTTCTTCCTAGAAATATCACCCCTCTCCTCCGCAGCTGTTTATGAGTGTCACGCTCTGCCATTTAAATATTAATGTTATGGAAACAGAGGAGAAAAATCGGTCTCTCATCTGATATGCAATGTTGAGGGAAATTAAGATTAATAAATGGTGACAAGCTCTATAGAGGAAATAAAAGTTAAATTGCCTTGGACTATTTTCAGAAGTTGTTTGAGCAATGAGTATTTTATTGAATGCCCCATAACTACGATCATTTTAAAAGTCTGATTCTGACTACGGATCTCAAATGATAACTCAAACTTCAGCTTTCCCCTCAGAGCACTTGCATTCTGGAAGTTCATATGTAGGGAAATCCTTGAAGGGGTAAAACTGAGAAATGTCAAAAAATTAGATCTTCTTAATCAAATCTCAAGCAGCCACTATCCCGGGGAAAGGCAAATTTTAGGTCTAAAAATTTAACTAATAAATTTATGTAGATATCCAGGTAACTAACTGGAATTTTTCACTTCTTCAGCCATATAAACCACATCGTAGCCGCATTGGCACACCCTGGGTCATAGCTGGGCTCGGCCCAGTTAACTGCAGAGGGAGGGGGCCCTCCAGCTCCTGTCTTAGGTTTGGGTCTTACAGCCTCCACTCTGTTTAACCTGCCAGGGCCTCGGTGAGAATACGAGGCAGTGATTCCCAAAGTGTGGTCCCTGGACCAGCAGCAGCATCACCTGGGAACTTCTTAGAAACGCAGGTTCTAAGGCTCCAGCCCAGACCTACTGAATGAGCTTTGCTGGGGTGGGCTCATCAGCTTCCTTAGCAAGCCCTCCTGGAGACTCTGATGCATCTTCAAGTTTGAAAACCACTGACTCTTAACCCCGGTTTCACATTTGCATCACCTGGTTAAATTTTTTAAAAAACCTGTTGACAGGGCTCTATCCCCGGAGAGTCTGATTTAATAGGTTTGGGGTGAGGCAGTGCATTGGTATGTTTTTAAAGCTCCCCAGATGATTCTAAAGTGCAGCCTGGGCTGAGAATCTTACTCTGGGCATGGCAACAATCTCAGAAATGGGCACTTGACTGCCAGTCTTTTCTCTCATTCTGTTCTCCAACCCCCCAGGGCTTTATTACTAATCAGTTCTCAAACCTTACCACACATCAGAATCACCCAGAGGGCTTGTTAAAAATGGTTTGCTGCACCCCAACTCCAGAGTTTCTAATTCAGTAGGTCTGGGGCAGGGCCCAAGAATTTGTTTTTCTAACAAGTTTCCAGGGGATGCTGATGCTGTAGGCCAGGCTTCTAACCCATGCATTCTCCAGTCTTGCCTTGGTTAGAATGGGAAAGGTACTACCGTAATAACTTACCTTGCAGGACCTCAAGCCTCCTACAGGTCCCCTGCTCCTGACCAGAAGGCACTGTAGGGTCACAGTCAAGAGTGCAGCCTCAGGGTGCTGGCTACAGTGTTTAATCCTGCAAACTCTCTGTGCTCAGTCCCTCATTCATAAAAAGAAGGTGCTATGATTTGAAGGTATCCCCCAAAGTTCATGTATTGGAAACTTAGTCCCCAGTGCAACAGTATTAAGAGGCGTGACCTTTAAGAGATGAAAGGATTAATGTCATTATCTCACAGTGTTACCAGGGGAGTGGGTTCCTGATAAAAGGATGAGTTTGACTCCTTTTCACACACACACACACACACACACACACACACACACACACATTTTCTCTCTCTCTCTCTCTCTCTCTCTCTCTCTCTCTCTCTCGCATGCTCTGTTGCCCTTCCGCCTCCCACCATGGGATGATCCAGCAAGAAGGCCCTTGCCAGATGCAGCCCCTTGAGCTTAGACTTCCCAGCCTCCAAAACTGTAAGGAAAAATTCTTTTCTTTATAAATTACCAAGTCTGTGGTATTTTATTACAGCAACACAAAACAGACCAAGATAGGGAGATAATATGGACCTACCTGATGGGGCCGCTGTGACGATCACATGCACTAATATTAATACGTACAGCATGCATAAAAAGTACCTGGCACATACTAAATGCTCAAAAATATTTATATTAGTTAAAAACATATAAAGTTATAATTAAATATAACTTACAAATAGACAAAAATGTCTCTTTCTAATTATTTTATAGCCCGTCCCTCCCTAGAGTTCAGACACTACTGCCTGGGACCCCATGCAGGCAAATAAATCAAAAGGACACAACCTTGCTATCCATGGTTAGAATCACTCACCCCATCCTCTCCCCTCCCCCAAAACTGAGGGTCTGTTAATGGACCCCCACGAGTCTGATAAAGGGTCCTCTGCAGAAAGGCCTGACCCACTAGTCATGCTCAAGCATAGCAGCGTTTTCTGGAAGCCAGTGAACACAACCCCTCAGCAAGTTGAAGAAACTCTGAACACTTAAGTGCACATATAGTAATAACACTCATGGGCTGGTGGGAAAGGGTAGGAGGGGATGGATGGGTATATATACACCTAATGGGTGCTGTGAGCACCATCTGGGGGATGGACACACTTGAAGTCCTGACTTGGGTGGGGCAAGGGCAATATACATAACCTAAACATTTGTACCCCCATAATACACTGAAATTAAAAAAAAATTTAAAAAAAAGAAAAAACTCTGATACACATCTAAGACCAAATATGATCACATCACACTGCTTTAAATCATTCTATGATCCCCGACTACCCTAGGAATAAAAACCAAACGTTTATCATGACTTAAGGGGTCCTGGCCCCTTTTCAGTTTCTCATCCCATAATGAACCACTTGCACTTTTTCCAAAAACACCCTGCCCTATGAAGTCACAGTGCCTTTGCCCCTGTTCCTTCCTCTGCCTGGATGCCCTTCCCTCTCTTTGCACAGTCAGCAAATTTATATTTATTTTTAAGATTCACTCAAAGTCACCTCTGCCTTAGAACTTTCCTGACCACTGCCCCCACTTCCCCAGAAAGAATTGATCAGCCCCTCCTCTGTGTCATTTCCATACCCTCTGCAATCCACTGTTGTGCTGATGAGTGCCTGGGCTGCCACTGTCTGTTCACACAGCCTCTCTCCACTGCTAGACGGTGAGCCAAGCCACGCTGGAACCATGTTCTGGCCATCCTTGACCCCCACACTACAATCCCTAGCCCGTGTTAGAGGCTTTACTGTTGAGTGAATGGATGAATCAATGAAGGATGATGGAGGGAAGAAATACCCAGTGGATTCTAAGTAAGCAAACTGAGGTTAATTCCTAGAGGATCAAGGTAAATCAGAAGAGAAGAGATCCGGAGCAGGGTGCAGAAGGGGGAAGGAGTGGCCACCCCAGCTGATCCCAAAACCAGCAGGTGCACATCCCCTAGAGCTGATGGCTGTAGATCAACGGGGACAGTCTAGCTGCCTGTATTATCTAGGATAGCAGTTCTCAAACATTTTCATCTCAAGACTTCTTCATACTCTGAAAAATCACTGATAACCCCAAAATGCTTTATACATGTGGGTTACATATGTCCATATTTACCATATTCAAAATTAAAATGGAGAAATTTTTTAACAATTTCTTCATTAATTTATTTAAAAAAATAATAAACATGCAAACATAAATATTTCATTTTAAAAATAACTATATTTTCAAAAAACTTTTATTGTGAAGAGTGGTATTGTTTCGGACTGTTACAAACTTCTTTAATATCTGGCTTAATAGAAAACAGCTGTATTTGTGTATCTGTTTCTGCATTCAATCTGTTGTGATATGACTCATCATGTAACCTCCAGAAAACTCAGCTATACACTCGTGAATGAATGAGAGTGAAAAAGGCAAATAAAGTTTTAGCGATGTTATGAAAATAGTCTTGATCTTGTGGACCCTATGAAAGAGTTTCAGAGACCCCTACGGGTTCCCAAACCACATTTTAAAAATTTCTGAATCAGGATATGGGTTGTCTGTAGTCAGAAACTGAAATAAGTGACTTGAATAAGATTAAAGTTTATTTCTCTCTTGCGTTATTTCCAGAAGTTAGCAGCACTCATCAGTCATGGCACTCTTTCTGGTTGTTCTACCATCCCAGGTACACATGACCCGAAATGACTCCCCAGTACTATCTCTACATTCCAGCCAGCAGGAAGGGGAGGACATGTCTGCTCCTTTAAGTGTACGTCCCAGAAGTTGTATATATCACATCCTCTTGCATCCTTACACAAAAGCCTATTACCGAGCTGCAAAGGAGTCTGGGAAATATGTTTAATCTGGTTGACCATATGTTCTATTACTATGGAAGTCAGTGAGAACAGATATGGGAATAACTCCCATTCTCTGCTACATTACTCTTTCCCCACAACCGCTGCTAGGCACAGGCCCAGGGAGGAGCTTGGGCAAACCAGGGCTTACCTCACTACTGCCCAGAAGGTCAGGGGAGCTGGTCCTGGAAAGGAATAGAACTCACCCAGCAAGATGTCTTGGCCTGTTCATCTCCCTCACAAAAACAATGCTAACAGAAGACAAGAGGTCTCAAGGCATGTGGGTCCTCAGACAGGAAGCAGAAGCTCACATACAGAGCAACAGACAGGAGCTGGAGTTCAATTACAATCAAAACGCTCTAGTTACAAGAAAAACTGCCAAGCACCAGCCACAAACGAGGCTCTGGTTAGGATAAAGGCCAAAATCATCAACGCAGCTCACAAGGCTCTGCAGGATCCCAAACCCACCCCATCCCCAACCCCCATCCCCAGCCACATCTCATGCCAGTCACCCCCTCACTCTCTACACTTCAGTCACATTCAACTTTTTACAGCTGGAAGGATGTACGTTAGTATTTCTAAAGTACATTGTCTCAGGGTGTTTGCTTGTGCTGTTCCATCTCCTGAAACACTCTTTTCTCCACCACCATCTGACCAGCACATGCTCATTCTTCAGGTCTGTGAAATAAAGACCAACCGAGAACAAGAAAAGGCCATTTATTCAGAGCTTAGCAAGGGAGTCAGCCACCATCACTTGTGTTTTGGCAGAGACTCAGGGGCAGGGAGAGGAGTGGGAAGGCTTTATAGCAAAAAAAAAGTGTAGACTTCAGGTGTGCCCTGATTCGAGACTGTTGGCATGGGGGAGCTGTAGGTGGAATCACCAGAAGCAGGCATCCAATGTGATTGGTTAGATGTGCATATTTGGCTTTTTCCTGTTGATCCTAAATCAGAAGTGGGGACAAAATTCGGGAAGCTGTCAGTTATTAATTGAGCCCTGGCCATTTGGGGCTAATTGTTACAGGGATTATTGTTCGGCTTCCTGGGCTGATTGCTGGAGATCATGGTCTAAGTTCCTATAAGTCTGACTTATAGATAGTAGGCTGACTTCCTAGGCTGGTTACTGTGGATAATGGTTTGGTTTCCTGGGATGATTACTGCAGATTGTGGGGCAGAGTTCTGTTTTATACATGGCATGATCATTTTCCATCTGTATATTCAGCCTCTCAGCAGTCAGCTGACCACATTTCCTGCTGGAAGCCTTCCCCAACCCGCAGACCAGGATAGATCTACCTGTAATGTGTTCCTGGAGCTCCCCTGAACTTCTCTTTCCTAACTCTCAACAAACTTGTAATTATTTGCCCAATAGACTATAAGCTTCACAAGAGTAGGTACTATATTTTTTATTATTCATTTTACTATGCTCAGCCCCATGCAAAGTATTTAGCATATAGTTGGGGCTCAGTAAAAAATTATTATGTGGGTGGGTAGATGGATGGTTGGATGGATGTCAGACGTTTTCAGAGCTGAGGGCACTGTTCTGCTGCTTCTCAACTGACAAATTTCCAGGACCCTCTGCAAAAAGTAGCTGAAGGCATGAGTTCCTTCTCGGTTCTGCCCCCTGAGCATCATGGCATTCCAACAGAGCCATCACCAAGCAAAATAAGATCCCGTTCTTCCTCAGCAAAGCTGTGAGCTGTTTCAAGTTTAGTCAATTCTCTACCATTGGGTCCGACCTGAGATCTGATATCTGCTTCAGAGTCCCCATTCTGGGCTATATTTCCTCCTAAGCATGGATCACTGACAATATCCTACGAAATATTCCAGCGGTTTCTGGTGCTGCCCATTTAGCAAGGAGATTACTTGTGCTGAAGTTCAGGCATAAAACTGCCAGCTGCAACATATCTTGCTGGTCTGACCCAGTGATAACCCACAGTGCTCTATATATGGGCTGTTTTCTTTTATTTTCCATCCTCTGAAGATTGTCAGAATGCTGCCTTGCTAAGCAATAAATCCATCTTTTCAAGAATCAATTGCAGTGACTGGCTGCAAAACCTGGAAATCTAATTAACTGCAAAATAAATAAAAAATGAAAAATATACTGAAGCAATGGCATAAATCAGCTAGAAAATATTCTGGACATTAAAATAAACAAGGAAAAATTTCAACTTCATTTGTCTTCTTTTCCTTTTTTTAAACCCTGTTATTGATAAATTTAGCCTTGGTTCCAATTTTGTCTTAGCCACGATTTGTTCAAGTATAGATCTGTTGGGATGGCTATCTCTGTTCTAATTATACCCTGCAGGCACTCTCTAGAGAAGCCAACTCGGCTAGGATTACCTCACTACCATATGTAAAACTTTAGGCCGTCTCTCCCTTCATCTTTTTACACCACATGTGTTCTTAAAGGGGCATAAATCTGCTCTAACGTTGTGTGGGAAATATGAGTTATTTTGGCTTTCTGGAACATTTTGAAAAGGACAGAGTTTTCATCATTTTCATCAGCTGGCTGAGTGAAAGGCCTTCTGCCCCACTGCTGCTGAGGCCTCCTGGGCTGGAGCCATCACAAGCGGAGCCCATCGGCACTGGACAACCTTCCTGGTGTGCAGAGTGGGTCAAGTACCTCACAGCAGTGAGCCTCACTCCTGGCTGCATCCCAGGCCTCCTGTCAATGCTCTGGAAATGGCCCCACTCGGGGCCTAGGCCACCAGGCAACCCGGGGAGACCACTTGCAGAGAGCAGACCAGCAAAGGCACAGAGGGAAATGGCTTCTTGAGGTCCCATCAGTAACAGGAACACATATTTGTTTCCTGTGTGTGTGCTACAGAGGACAATCAAGGCTTATAACCCATATTCGCAACCTGGGACAGTGGGGGCAAGACAGCAGTACACAGGTCTCATGGCCAGGGTCCAGACTGGGGGCTCTGCCACTGAATCATTATGTGACCTCAGGCGGTCTTGAGCTGCGCTGGATCTCAGTTTCCTTGTATGTAAAACAGGCAGACTGAAACAGAAGCTCCCAAGGCCCTTCCAGGTCCCAATGCCTATGATTCCAAGTGGGGTGAATAAAAGCATGTTTTCTACTTAAGGAAGAATTGTGAGTATTCTTACTTTGATGAGCTATAAACCAGCTCTTCTAGCCTTCCGTGTTTCCTGAAGCCCTGGCCGTGTCATCACTGAATGTGCCATCTCTGGGTCATGAGCATCACACAGACAACAAGTGCTGGACTGTTGATGTCACCGTAGGACAGTCTACGGTTTCTCAGTGTTTCTTACAGTGAAAGCAAAATGACACAGCATTGCTTTAAAAAAAAAAAGAAAAAAGAAAAGATGCTTCCACTTCATCCTACCTCCAATCACTCCTTGAATAAAATAAATGATATCAACAAATGTGAGAAGAAACCTCTCCCAGTCTTCAAAATGTGCCCATGCAGACAGTTTTCAATTCCAGTCACAAGTTATCTGCTATCCTTAGCTGGTTATTGATTTGGTTTTACTAAAAATATTGCTTTATTTTCTAAACTTATTTTCAAAATTCGATTTACCCAAAAGAAAACAAACAGGATGACAGGAAGCTGTAACCATTGGAAACATAGTCATTACTAACTAGAGGTATTTCCATGGTCATAAACCAAATTTTCTGCCACAGAGAACAGAAAACACATAGAGTATAGAGTGTCTCCTTAAGTCTAATTGGAGAGATCAGACTTACGCAAGGAAATGACTGTTAAACAGCCTCAGTGTAACATATAAATAAATTCACCCTCTTAGTCTCAAGTCTGGCAGCTGTATTATTTATTTAATCATTTATGCTATAGGTATTTCTTGGATACTAACTCTATGCCAGGCACTGTGTTTAGCACGAAAAAAATAGCAGTGAACACAACAGGCGAAGCCTGCTGTCTGTAAGTTTACAGAGGGTGATGCATATATCCATGGGTCATAAAAACAATGGGTTAATTCCAGGGGAAACAACAAGTTATTTAGCATACTGTAGGCAAACATTGTTTTGTTAACCTATGGCTGCATTTTTCTATTTTCATCTAGTGATGTTGGCATTAAGAAGGCAGCAAGTGCCTGAGGCTCTTATCTTTCCAATCCCTCTTTCTTCTCCAAGGCAGGTAGTTACAAGTACCAAATAAGTTTCTATTCTCACTGTGGGGTTTTTTGGTTTAAAACTGTTTATTGATCAATAAAAAAGTAGAAAATCACAAAGTCATTGCCTGGGGAAACTGTACTAGTAATTTTACAGCAGGCTAGATAGTAAGGAAAGATTACAAATGTTAGTAGGCGGGAGACCCAGCTCCTGCTGAAAACAAGTCAATCCTGACAAAAATCCAACCACCACTACTGACCTTGGAGAGCCTGGACAAGGTCAATGGCAGAGTGAATATGATCATATTGGTCCTGTTCTCAGTTTGTTTACTTGCTTGAGAAAAAAGTGGACAAACATCATATGTAGTCCCATATGTTTAAAAGTAATAAACACTGTAAATAACAGACTCGAGTTCTCAAAGGAATGTAAAAAAGAACACACATAGGATTTAGAATAACACTTTAAAATAGATTTTAAAGTTAATTTTTAAAATAGGACTGTCACTAGGACATTTTGTTGCCACTGTAACTATTTATGTTAATAACTCTGAGTCACCCAACAAGTCTTTGTAAGCTCAGAGACATGTGAGTATACTGGCTGTATTCATTCATTCTTTCAATCATCCTTTCTTCCATCTGCTCAGCAAGGACTGCTGTAGGTGTGAGCATCTAGAGCATCCAGAGAAGTACCATTACCTCGTCCTTATTTCTAACAATGGCCTTAACCTCATCCAAGGAGAACATTCATTCCAACCTAGTCAGTACCTTTCCATGTTAGGTAGGTAGTTGGGATCTCTGGCTCTTCTCAGGATAAGTGTTCCCTGTTTTGGTGCTGCTTTGAGCAATTGCTCCACCTGGGAAGAAGGATAAGGGCAGGCACTCCATTTTGGTGCTGCCCCACCCCCTTAATCCTATTCCGAGCAACTGCTACACCTGGGGAAGGAGGGGTTGCTTTATCAATCTAGGAATTCTCCAGCCCAGGCATAATAAGATTTAGAAAGTGACCTAGAGTAACCTAAGGGTAATTAATGTCATTAGTTTGAATCTGCATTGTGGTTCACCTCTCCCCAGGTGGGCTTTCTTAGAAGGAGCTCATATATGCAGATAGAATTTTGAGGACACAGTTGATCATTTGTTAACATCCTATACCTCCCAAGAGCCCTCCTCCATACTGGGCTAATAAAAGGAAACAATCAGAGTAGTCAGGAAAGTGAGTGGATCAGTGAGTGAGTGAGTTGGTCTATCTCTCTCCACTCATGGAGACAGACCCGTTTTATTCTGCAGTAAAGAGCTGCTCTTGTGAAACTGCTCCCTGCCTGAGGCTACTCTATTGCATTGGCCTTGCTGGTGACTTTTCCAAGAAAGGAGTCAGAGGACCAGGATAATAGTCTGGACTTGACACTTAGGTGTGTCTGGTCATTCTTCGGCCAAGTGCACACCAAGAACCGAGAGCAGACTTCCACCCGACATCTTTGGTGCTGAAAGCCGGGATTCTGACACCTCCACCTGCTTGCCTTATTTCTCCTTAAACCTCTCTATATCCATCACTCAGATCTCCCTAAAATAACTGGGATCAAATATTTCCAATCCCTCTTCTGTCTGCTTGTACCCTTGCCTACCTCTCTTTCCTCCATGGCTTCTATCTGTCACCATTTAAACTCTATTATATCCACTATCAACTCCACTGTAGCCTACTGAATAAAGCCCTAGGCTTGATCTCCTGTCAGCCTGCCTTACTCTAGCAGACAGATAATACCGTATTATCTTAAATATTATGAGGCAAAAGTGTCTTTTCAGAGGGGCAGCATGCTCTGAGTCTGAACAGTCATCCAAGCACAAGTTTTGTTTGTAAGTATTCCTGGAGGATGGTGAAGTAAGTGAACTACATGTATGGATTGTAGGGGCTCCACTCATTTCCAGGGGAACTGTCATTTTCATATTCATGGCAAGGCTCTTAGTCTTTAGTTCCCCAACCCAAAATGTGGGCATCATGGCTCAGCTCTGATCACATTCCATCAGGAACAGCTAGCTTAAGAGGTAAGTCAACGTCATTACCATTATTCAGCATCTCAGCTTAAAGTAGTTTATCATTTTCCAGAATAGATAAACTCTTGATAGAATGGCTCCCTGAACAGGTAGGTTTTGATGGGAAGAAAGGAAGAGGAGAGACTCACAGCATCATGAAGAGTCCTAGGAGGCACATAGAGTTTAAAAACATGCCACACCTCCAGTAACAGATATTCAAGGGTTTCAGAGGCAGAGGAGGATAAGAGGCTCATAACATAGGCAAGTTCTCCCTTTTCATTTTTGTGAAAGGGAGTCTTAGTGGTATTTTTGCAGAGCATCAGGGCCACAGACATAGGGTTCAAATGCCTTTCCCCCACTGTCCCGTAATAGGAGATTTCACACTGTGGGAGCAGTGAGCTAACTGAAGGTTCTCCCTTGTGCCTTGGGCACCGTGTAATCCCATATTGGGATCTTCTAGGCCAGCTTTGACCCATATCTATAATCCACAGAGGTGAGGACTTCAACTTGAGCCTAAAAACTCAAACATAAGCAGTCAATTCACATGAAGAAATAAGAACCCCCTAGAACAAGTCCTATCCTCAGAAAAGAGAAAAGGATGTACAGAAGTTTGGTTCAAGAGTAATGGGCCAAATGGTAGTTCTACTTGTATCTCTTTGATGTATCTCCATATTACTTTCCACAGAGATTGTACTGGTTTGCAGTCCCACCAGCAGTGTATGAGTGTTCCTATCCCTCCGCAACCATGCCAACATTTATGGTTTTGGGACTTTTTTGATCCACTCATGCCCATCAATACATGAGTGAAGAAAACTCAAGGGACTTATAGAACACCATCAAGCAGATTAATATATGCATTATGGCAATCAAAGAAGAAGAGAGAAAGAAAGGACCAGAAAGCTTATTCAAAAAAATAATGGCTGAAAACTTATCAAATTTAGGGAAGGAAAGGATTCTTCCATATCTAAGAAACCCAAAAGACACTAAATAAAATGAACACAGAGAAATCCACATTGAGATACACTATAATCAAATTATGAAAAGAGAGTTTTGAAAGTAAAAGAAAAGCAACTTGGCACATTTAAGGGAACTACCATAAAATTATCAGCAGATTTTTCAGCAGAAACCTTGCATGCCAGAAGAGAGTGGGATGATATACTCAAAATGCTGAAAGAAAAAAAAACTGCCAACCTGAGACAATATTAAAGATATCCAAATTGGGAAATAGGAGGTCAAACTATCACTCTTTGCTGACAATATGATGCTGTATCTACAAAACCCCAAAGATTCCACCAAGAATCTCCTGAAACTGATAAATACAGCAAAGTCTCAGGATACAAAATCAATGTACATAAATCAGTAGCATTTCTATATACTAATAATCGTCAAGCTTAAAGTCAAATAAAAGATTCAATACCATTTACAGTAGCCACAAAGAAAATAAAATACCTAGCAGTATACCTAACCAAGGAGGTGAAAAATCTCTACAAGGAGAACTATGAAACTCTGAGGAAAGAATTCACAGAGGATACAAATGGAAAAACATATCATACTCATGGATCGGTAGAATCAACATTGTTAAAATATCCATACTACCCAAAGCGATTTACAAATTCAATGCAATACCCATCAAATTACCAAAGTCATACTTCACACATCTAGAAAAAATAATTCTACGCTTGTTTGGAACGAAAAAACAGCCTGAATAGTCAAAGTAATCTTAAGCAAAAGAACATATCTGGAGGCATCACATTAACAGACTTCAAACTATACTACAAGGCTATAGTAACCAAAACAGCATGATATTGGTACAAAAATGAAACAGAACAGAGAACCCAGACATAAAACCATCTGCCTACAACCAACTGATCTTTGACAAAGCAGACAACAACATACATTGGAGAAAAGAAGCCTTATTCAATTAATGGTGCTGGGAAAATTGGATAGCCACATACAGAAAAATGAAACAGGACCCCTACTTCTCACCACTCACAAAAATTAATTTAAGATGGATAAAAGACTTAGATCTAAGGCATGAAACTATAAGAATTCTAGAGGAAAATGTAGGAAAACTCTTCCAGATATTGGCCTAGGCAAAGAATTTATGACTAAGATCCCAATGGCTATCATGGCAACAACAAAAATTGATAAATTGGGCTTGATTAAATTAAAAAGCATCCTCACAGCTAAATGATCAACAGAGAAAATAGACAACCTACAGAATGGGAGAAAATATTTGTAAGCTACACATCCAATAAAGGGCTAATAACTAGAATTTACAAAGAACTCAAGCAAATCAGCAAAAAAAAGAAAAAAGGAAAGACAGAAAGAAAGAAGACCAAACAACCCTATTAAAAATTGGGCAAAAGATATGAACAGAAGCTTCTCAAAAGAAGAAAGACAAATGGCCAATAAAATGCTCAATGTCACTAATCATCAGGGAAATGCAAATTAAAACCACAATGAGATATCACCTTACCCCAGTTAAAATGGCTTTTGTTCAAAAGTCCAAGAACAATAGATACTGGCATGAATGCAGAAAGAAAGGAATGCTTATGCACTGTTGGTGGGACTCCAAATTAGTACAACCTCTATGGAAAACAGTATGGAGATTCCTCAAAGAACTAAAAGTAGACCTACCATTCATGATCCACCAATCCCATTATTGGGTATCTACTCAAAGGAAAAGAAGATTTTCATCAAAAAGACACCTGCACTGCAATGTTTATTGCAGCACAATTCACAATTGCAAAAATGTGTAATCAACCCAAATTTCCAACAATTCATGAACGGATTAATAAAATGGGGTATATGTATACCATGAAGTACTACTCAGCCATAAAAAGATGAAATAATACCTTTTGCAACAATCTGGATGGAACTGGAGACCATCCTGCTAAGTGAAGTATCTCAAGAATGGAAAAATAAACACCACATATACTCATTATTAAATTGGAACTAACTGAAGAGCACACATCTGCACAAAGGAAAGTAAAACTCGGTGGATATTAACCCAGGGGGAAGGGGAGAAAAGGAGAGGCAAAACCTACCTAACAGGTACCATGAACACTATCTGGGTGACAGGCATACCTATAGCCAAGACTCAAACGTTACAAAAATGATCCATGTACCCTAAAACATTTGTATCCCCTTAATATTTTGAAATTCAAAAAAAAACTGCCAACCAATAATATTAATACTATACCCAGAAAAACTATCCTTCAAAAATTAACAAGAGATAAAGACCTTCCCAAACAAAAGCTGAGAGTGTTCATCACTACTAGTCTTGCCTTACAAGAAATGCTAAAGGGAATTTTTCAAGGTGAAACAAAAAGATACTAAATAGTTGCATAATATTATAAGAAAGTATGAAACTCATTGGTAAAGGTAAATATAGGCAAATATAGAATACTGTTTTACAGTAATGGTGATGGTAAATCATTTTTAATTCTAGTATAAAAGTTAAAGGACAAAGTATTTAAAATAACTAAACTAAAAAATATATTTAAAGATACATAATATGAATAGATATAAATTGTGACAATAACAAAATACATGGAGGAGTTAAAGTGTAGAGTTTTTGTATGTTTTAATAATTGAACTTAAGCTGTTATCAGCTTAAAAGAGACTACTATAAGATATTTTATGTAAGCCTCAAGGTAACAAAAAAATACCTGTAAGAGTTAAAACAAAAAGAGAAAGGAATCAAAGCATATCAATACAAAAAAATCAACAAAACACAAAAAAAAAGCAAGACAGAAAAGATACATAAAAGAACTACAAGATTAATGAATAGTTAAAAAAATGGCAAAAGTAAATCCTCCTCTGTCAATAATTAATTTAAATGTAAATGAATTAAATTCCCCAATCAAAAGAAATAGAGTGGCTGAATGGGTAAAAAAGCAAGACCCAGCTATATACTCTCTACAAGAAACTCGCTTTAGATTTAAGGACACACATATGCTGAAAGTGAAGGGATGGAAAAAGATATTCCATGCAAATCATAACCAAAACAGAGCAGGCATAGCTATATTTATATCAAACAAAACATACTTCAAGTCAAAAGCTGTCACAAGAGATAAGGAAAGGCATTATATAATTATAAACGGTTCAATCCCCCAGGAAGATATAACGGTTATAAATATATATGCACTTAGCATCAGAGCACAAATATATAAACATTGACAGAACAGAAGGAGAAATAGATAGCAATACAATAGTAGGAAACTTCAAAACTCCACTTTCTATAATGAATAGAACATTCAAAGAAAGACCAATAAAAAAACAGAAGACTTGAACAACACTATAGAACAAATAGACCTAACAAACATATAAAAAACATTTCACCCAACAGCAGTAGAATGCACATTCTTCTCAAGAGCACACAGAACATTCTCCAGGATAGATCACATATTAGGTCACAAAACAAGTCTTTAAAAATTTAAGAAAATTGACAGCTGGGCATGGTGGTTAATGCCTGTAATCCTAGCACTCTGAGAGGCTGAGGCAGGAGGATCACTTGAGGTCAGGATTTGAAGACCAGCCTAAACAAGAGTGAGACTCTGTCTCTACTAAAAACAGAAAAAAATAGCCAGGTGTGGTGGTACACACCTGTAATTCTAGCTACTCGGGAGGCTGAGGCAGGAGAATTGCTTGAGCCCAGGAGTTTGAGGTTACTGTGAGCTAGGCTGATATCACAGTACTTTAGCCTGGGTGACAGAGTAAGACTCTGTCTCAAAAAAAAAAAAAAAATTAAGAAGATTGAAATCAATCCAAGTATCTTTACTCACCACAATGGACTGAAACTAGAAATCAATAACAGAATGAAAACTGGAAAATTTGCAAATATGTGCAAACTAAACAATACACTCTTGAACCATTGAATCAAAAAAGAAATTAAAAAGGACATTTAAAAATACCTGGAGATAAAGGAAAATAAAAGCACACATACCAAAACAAATGGGTTAGCAAAGCATTACTAAGAAGTTTATTGCAATAAATATTAATACGTGCATTAAAAAAAGAAAGATCTCAAATATACAACTTAACTTTACACTTCAAGGAGCTAGAAAAAGAACAAAGTAAGCCCAAGGTTAGCAGAATGAAGGAAATAAAGATTAGGGCAGAAATAAATGAAATAGAAAATAGAAAAACAATAGGAAAAAATCAATGAAACTAAGAGTTCATTTTTTGAAAAGATAAAGAAAATTGGCAAACCCTTAGCTAAACTAACTAAGAAAAAAAGAAGATTAGAATAAACTCAGAATGAAAGAGGAGATATTACAAGTGATGCTATAGAAATAAAAAGGATCATAAGAGACTACCATGAATAAGTACATGCCAACAAACTGGATAACCTAAAAGAAATGGATGAATTACTAGAAACATACAACCTACCAAGATTAAATGATGAAGAAATTGAAAGTCTGAACAGATCTGTAACTAGAATGAATATTGAATAGTAATCAAAAACCTCCCAATGAAGAAAAGCCCACAATCAAATTGCTTTACTATTGAGTTCTACCAAACGTTTAAAGAAGAATTGATGACAATCCTTCTCAAACTCTTCCAAAAAATTCAAGAGGAGGAAATACTTCTAAACTCATGTTATCCAGTCTGGGCAACATAGCGAGACCCTGTCTCTACAAAAAATTTAAAAAATTAGCTAGGCATGGTGGTATACACCTGTAGTCCCAGCTACTCAGGATGCTGAGATGGGAGGATTGCTTGATCCTAGGAGTTCCAGGCTGCAGTGAACTATGATCATGCCACTGAATTCCAGCCTGGGCAACATAGTGGGACCTTGTCTCTAAAAATAATACTAATAATAAACTCATGCTATGAGGCCAGCATTACTCTGATACCAAACGTAGACAAAGACACCATAAGAAAAGAAAACTACAGGTCAATATTCCTGATGAATATAGATGCAAAAATCCTCAACAAAATATAAGCAAACCAAATCCAACAGCACACTAAAAGGATCATACACCATGATTACAAGGGATTTATCACTGGAATGCAAGGATGGTTTATTATGCAAAAATTAATTAATGTGATACACCCTATTAACAGATTAAAGGATAAAAATCACATGATAATCTGAATAGATGCAAAAAAGCACTGACAAAATTCAACACTCTTTTATGACAAAAACTCAACAAACCAGGAATAGAAAGAAAATATCTGAACATGTAGAAAGGCTATATATAAAAAACCCACAGCTACTATCATGCTCAATGGTGAAAAACTGGAAGCTTTTCCTCTAAGATCATGAACAAGGCAAGGATGCCCATCTTGCAACTTCCACTCAACATAGTATTAAAAGTCCTAACTACAGTAATAAGGCAAACAAAAGAAATAAAAGGCATCCAAATTGGAAAGAAAGAAGTAAAATTGTCCCTGTCTGCAGATAATATAATCTTATACATATAAAATCCTAAAGACAACATTTAAAAAAAACTGTTAGAACTAATAAATTAATTCAGTGAATTTGCAGGATATAAGATTATCATATAAAAATCAGTTGCATTTCTATATGCTAACAATGTACTGTATGAAAAGGAAATCAGGAAAACAATCCTATTTACAATAGCATCAAAAATAATAAAATACTTATGAATAAACTTAACTAAGGAAGTGAGAGACTGTTTACTGAAAACTACAAAATATTGACAAAAGAAATTAAAGAAGACAAATAGAATTTCAAACAATTAGAAAGACATACTGTGTTCATGTATCAGAAGACTTAATATGGTTAAAATGGTCATGCTACCCAAAGCGATCTACAGATTAAGTGCAATCACTATCAAAATCCCCGTGGAATTTTTTACAGAAATAGAAAAAATAATTCTAAAATTCATAGGAACCACAAAAGATCACAAATGGCCAAATCAATCTTGAGAAAGAAGAAAAAAGGTGTAGGTATCACACTTCCTGGTTAAAGATACAATACACCCATTAAAAAGTGGGCAAAGGACAGAAACTTTTAAACAGAAACTTTTCAAAAGAAGACAGACTAATGGCCAACAAACATATGAAAAAATGCTGAACATCTCTAATCATCAGGGAAATGTAAATCAAAACCACAATGAGATATCATTTATCTCCAGTGAGACTGGCCTTTATCAAAAAGTCCCAAAACAATAAATGTTGGCGTGGATGTGGAGAGATAGGAACATTCATACACTGCTGGTGGGACTGCAAACTAGTACAACCTCTGTGGAAAGCAATATGGAGATACCTCAAAGAGATACAAGTAGATCTACCATTTGATCCAGCAACCCCATTACTGGGCATCTACCCAAAAGAACAAAAGACATTCTATAAAAAAAGACATCTGCACTAGAATGTTTATAGGAGCACAATTCACAATTGCAAAGATGTGGAAACAACCCAAGTGCCGATCAATACATGAGTGGATTAACAAAATGTGGTATATGTATACCATGGAGTACTACTCAGTCATAAAAAACAATGGTGATTTAGCATCTCATATATTATTCTGGATAGAGCTGGAGCCCATTCTAAGTGAAGTATCACAAGAATGGAAAAACAAGCAACACATGTACTCACCATCAAATCGGTATTAATAGACCAGCACTTATGTGCACATATAGCAGTAACATTCATCAGGTGTCAGGCAGGTGGGAGGGGGGAATAGGGGATGGGTATATTCACACCTAACGGATGCGGAGCACACTGTCTCTAGGATGGACACACTTGAAGCTGACTTGGGTGGGGCAAAGGCAACATATGTCACCTAAACATTTGTACCCCCATAATATGCTGAAATTTTAAAAAAATGGAAAAGATAAAAATAAAATAAAAATATATTATAAAGCTACAGTAACAAAACATCATGATACTGGCATAAAGACAGACATATACAATAGTCTACCCTTATCCACGGGGGATACATCCCAAGACCTCTGGTGGATGCCTAAAATTGTAGATAATACCAAACCCTATATTTACTATGCTTTTTCTATCTGATAACTGAGAAAACTGCTAACAGGTGGGTAGCATATATAGTATAGATACACTGAACAAAGTAGATGATTCATATCCTGAATGGGACAGAGCAGGACAGCACAAGTTCTCATCATACTACACCATGCAACTTAAAACTTATGAATTGTTTATTTCTGAAATCTTTCATTTAATATTTTTGTACCACTATTGACTGTGGGCAACTGAAACTGCAGAAAGTAAAACTGAAGATAAAGGGGAACTACTGTAGACCAGTGCAATGAAATAGAGCGCTCAGAAATAAATCCATGTATATATCTACCCTTCATCAACAAGGGTACCAAAAATACACAACAGAAAAAGGATAGTCTCTTTAACAAATGGTGATGGGAAAACTGAATATCCACATGCATAAAAATGAAGTTGTACCTTTATCTTACACCATATACAAAAATCAACTCAAAATTGTTTCAAGATTTAAATGTAAGACCTAAAACTGTAAAACTCCTAGAAAAAATAAAAGAGAGAAAAATCTTATGATATTGGTCTTGACAACAATTTCATGTACATAACACCAAAAGCACAGGCAACAAAAATAACATAAACAAGTTTACATCAAACTAAAAAGCTTCTGCACATTAAAGGAAACAATCAACAGAGTGAAGAGATAACCTACAAAATGGGAAAAAAAATATTTGCAAACCATATATCCAATAAGGAGTTAACCTCCCAAATGTATAAGGAACTTATGTGACTCAACAGCAAAAAACTTAATGACCCAATTAAAAAATGACCTAAGGACTTAAATAGACATTTCTCCAAAGAAAACATACGAATAGTCACCAAGTATATGAAACATGTTCAACATCACTAGTTATCAGGGAAATGCAAATCAAAAGAACAATGAGATACCACCTCACACCTATCAGGAAGACTATTATCAAAACAAAAAAGACAACTGTTGGTGAGGATGTGGAGAAATGCTCTTCACAGATATTAATGTCAAGAGTTAAACACCTTCTGAGTCCAACCTATAATAAATAACCAATATTTCCTCCTACCTGCATGGGGTTCACTACTTACTATTTTTGTGGGAGAAAACTTGCACACTATTGGTGGAATGCAAAATGGTTCAGCCATTATGAAAAACAGTATGGAGGTTTGGCAGAAAAATAAAAATAGACTATCATATGATCCAGCAATCCCACTTCTGAGTCTTTATCAAAAAAAAAATTGAAATTAGGAACCCAGAGATCCTCATTGCAGCACTATTCACAATAGCCAAGATATGGAAATAACCTAAATATTTATCAACAGATGTATGAATACAGAAAAGAGATCAATGGTATATACCATGGAATAATATTCAGCCTTTAAAAAGAAGGAAATTCTGCCATATGCAACAATATGGATGTACCTCGAGGACACTATGCTAAGTGAAATAAACCAGTCATAGAAAGGAAAATATTGCATGATTTCTCTTATATAAGGTATCTGAATAAGTCAATTCATAGAATCAAAGAGTGGTTTCCCAGGGTTGAGGGGAGGGGAAATGGGGAGTTACTAATCAATGGGCATAAAGTATCAATTAAGCAAGATGAACAAGTTCTAGAGATCTGCTGTACAACACTATACATATAGGCAAGAATAATGTATCAGACACTTAAAAATTTGTTAAGAGGGTAGATGTCATGTTAAGTGTTCTTACTACAATAAAATAAAGGAAAAAAACGAATGAGCCACCATCAGAGGTGACACACTCAATTGTCCTCAATTCCAGGCCCAGGCACTTACACCAAGACCTAAACAGGAATGACAATAGTCAGCATCCTAGTAGTCAGACCTGGAGAGCAGAAGGTGGTGAAAATATCAAATGCCAATGTGCTGATTTGTCCTAAGATATCCCCAGGAACTCCCAGGGCCAGCTGTGAGGACTATGAGGAGGTCTTTAGACCCAATGAACAAGGACGGAGAGCTGGAGCAGAGAATGCTGCCTTGTGGTGCTCACCACTGACGGGGCCAAGAAACATGGGTGAGAGTCGCCAGGCGAAGAAACACGGCGGCAAAAGGCCCCAATTTTTCAGCCCAGTGTATCTCTTCTGGGTACAGAAGATGTCAGAGACAGCCCTGGCTGGGAATATGGAGAATGGGTGTCAAGAGATCCTCCTAGAAAGGAAGTTCGTGACTAGGTAAGTTCTCCCCACATATGCAGGTTCTCACCTCACATGCCCCACATCACCAGTCTGCAAAAGACAACATGAAAACGAGACATCAGAAAACTTTGTCCTTCAACCAATATGGCTTTCAATAGGTGAATAGATAAACTGTGGTACATCCAGCAAGGAATATTATTCTGTGCTTAAAAACAAATGATTGATCAAGTCATGAAAAGACATGAAGGAAACTTTAAATGCATGTTACTACTAAGTGAAAGCAGCCAGTCCGAAAAGGCTACATATTGTATGATTCCAACTACATGACTTTCTGGAAAAGACAAAAGTATGGATACAGTAAAAAAGATCAGTGGTTGCCAAGGGCAGGAGTGAGAGCAGGATGAATAGGCAGAGCATGGAGGATTTCCAGGACAGTAAAATTACTCTGCGTAATATTGTTACAGTGGATACATGTCATTATGAATTTGTTGTACATATAACGTACAGCCCCAAGAGTGAACCCGAATGTAAACTATGGACTTTGGGTGATACTGACGTGTCGAGGTTCATCAACTGTGACAAACGCACCACTCCTTTATGGTATGTAGATAACGCAGAAGGCTGTGCCTGTGTGGAGGCAGGAGGCATATGGGATATCTCTGTACCTTCTTCTCAATTTTGTTGTGAAAATAAAACTGCTCTAAAATATAAAGTCTTTTTTTAAAGCCAATTTTTTTAAAAAAATGACATCACTCCCATTCTGGTACTTTTGGCTACAGCTACTGTTGATGAACTCTGATCAAAGAACAAAAAGGTGGAGAGGACTGTTAAGAAATGGAAAAACCCACATGACTGAGGAAAACACCAAACACCAAATTCCATCAGACTTTTTCATTTTCCATAAAATTCTGGCTGAATGGCTTAAGCTCTGGGATCAGAAGTTCTCCATCCTCCTCTGGAAAGTGACAAGGTCACCTTGCTCCCACCACATAACTTCACTGACTGTAATTCCAACTGCAATAGTACCTGTGAATTGCATAGGGGTTTTAAGTATTGACAGCTTTTTCCAAATTGCTTGGGGGATAAAAGAAGAGGTATTTTCTCAATACAAACTACAATTACAGCAGGATCAGCCTTTTTTTGAGCCAGAAGTGTTTCTTTCTCTTTACAGATCCTAGGAAGCTGATGCTCAGAGCAGGACAGCGATTTCTCTGAGGTCACACAGCCTGTCAGTCATCAGCAGTCTCAGAATAAGTAGCTGGATCTCCTGAAACATTTCTTCTGGAATTCTGCAAACTCCAATTAGACCTGGTAGGTTTTTTGGAAAACAACAAACAAATAAACAGTAAACATAACCCATTCATTATGTCTGAAGAATGCAACTCTCGAAAAAAAGCATCTTCTAAGAGCTTTGCTGCTACTGAAACTTCTTCAAGCAGGCCCACACATTTCTTTGGTCTTTTTTCCCAGAGGAATAATCAATTCTTTCTTCTAATTTCTACTTAATAATGTTGCAATAGTGAACTTTTTCTTTCCCTCATTAAGGTAGTGCTTGGTTGGATTAGAAGAAAGCTGATTTGAGGTCTCTGCCTTTGTAACCAAACCCTTATCTTTAATTGGGATCTCCTCCTGGTAGCATCCCTATTGCCCGTGCTAGGAAAATATCTTTGGTTGGGTCATCAATTCTTATTTTTTTACCTGAAATCTTGAGCACTCCCTACAAATAAAACTTTAATATAATTGACTTCAGTGCATCTAGGAGCCTTTTAATTACCCTCCAAAAGATGCTTAGGCAACAGCTTGCTATTAGGTTAAACAGTGTCAGCATCTGTACTGTAAACACTAGCAGGTTTATTACACTTTGCAAACCAACATTTGTCTTCTATTATTTTTTCTCTAAAGAGCCTTCTTTGGAAGTACATCTCTAATCCAATGGGCAAAGGGGACATCATGCCAATGCGAAGACCGTCTTTTCTTTTCCTTACTCCCTTCGACATTGGAGCCTGGATATTTCCAACACCATCATAAAACTGTGGGACACCTTGTGATAATTCAGGAGCTGATTACACAGCCGGCAGGCTCCACAGGCAGGTCCTCTCCCTCCCTCCTCTGGCGTCTCAGGCCTGACCATTTCACTGCTCATTAGCCCTTTTCCGGAGAGTGAGCAAGGAAAACAAAAAGAGATGAAATTCAAACCCATCCGTTTGTGCCCTCTTAGCTGCTCCAGTTAAAAGTTTAGTAGGGGAACAGCTGACATGATTAATTAATATGAAGTTTAAGGACTGTCTCTGCAGCTCTTCGTTCCTCCTGAAATCATGTACAGTACAAAATGTACTGGCCTTAGGATTAGGCTAGGAAAGTTACTGTGATTGTCTTGGCCAGAGAAAAGATTATCATGGCAAGTAACTGAGGAAAGAAAACTGATGTCAGACTTTTTTGGTAAAGAATTCCAAACTTCACGTTATCTCATATAACATTTTAGGTATTTTTATTAAATTATAAAAGAGAGTATTCTATGGCTAGTAAAAAACCAAAATAGCTGCTTTTTTGTTTATCTATTCCACTTGTAGAAACCCCATGACAGAGAAAGTCATACTTACAGAAATAATAAATCTTAATAATGCTATAGGAAAGCTGACTTTTAATGATGAAGAATTTACACAAGATACTAAGCAAACATTGCAGCAAGCTAATCTAGGCTGTTAAATAAACAATTAATAGTGATTATGCAAGATAAACCCTTCAGAAAGAAGAAATAAAAGTTAGAGCTTTTCAAAAGGAATATTTACCTGCATATAGAGAAAAACACATATTAAATCTAAAGAAATAGACAGGCTATCTCTTCCTCTAACAAAAAGATTTTTGTCTCACACTTTAATATTTGTTGGTTTATTCAGAACATTATTTTAATATTTCATCAGAAAATTCTTTTCACTCCAAGCATGTGGTTTTTCTATTATATCCAAGTGTATACTCAAGGCTGAAAGCTTTAACAGAAGGAATACATTTCTAATCTTTGAGAAACATGATAAGATATAATTTACTGAAATTCACTTTATTATCAAATTTGCAAGAATATATCCAAGGCACGAAATGAGGTCTCCCTACACATACAATACAGGCTCAACTTCCTAAGTCATCTTATCCAAAATGAGAGGACAAATCACCCATAGAGCATAGAGAAATTGAAAAACTGAACTGGAATAAAAGTCAGCTGGGTTCTAGCCCTGCCTGTCACCCATCAGCTGTTAGACCAGCCACTTCCCTCCCTGAGCCTCTGCAACAAATTGTCTCAGTATATCCTCCAACTCTTACTTTGTGGTCTATGAGATGAAAGATCAGGTCAGATCAGAAGAAAGCCCAGGTGAGTTAAGGAAGTATGAACTCAAAGTTTAATGGAGGATATAAATGGTACTACATGACAGATCCAGGGCTGGATACCCCTAATTAACTGGAGATGGTGAGGATGTCGGGTTGGGAGGACTCTCAGTCTAGAGTCTAGAGCTCAGTACTGCTGTTTTATAAATTTTATAATTGCACCTAGATATAACTAAGTTTGAAAAACTGTTTTTGCAAGGGTGAAAAGATTTATAAGCCAGAATGCCAATCTATTAACCTGCCTAATGGGGACAGATATTTATAGTGACTGAAATACTCCTCATAGCTATTTAGAGGAGTGACTGTTCCTGTTATTAAGGTAACTAGAGCCCCGAGCCAGTTGTCAAAATGTTACCCGGCGAGCAAGAATCAGTTAGAGCGGAGCTGGTGCTGAGACAGAATAACATATGGAACTTCTAAGGTCAGGTTAAAGAAAATGTTCTTAACCAAGGGTCTCAGACCTAGGCCTAGGCTTCAGTTGATCTGTGACCCTGCTGAAATTGTATGTAAAATTGTATGTGAATGTGACCATGTATATTTTTCTAAGAAGAGTGTTCATAACATTCATAGCTTCTCAAAGGAGTCTGTGATCCCCAAATATTTCATGAACCACTTGGAAACACAGACTAGACTCAAAATAGAGAGGGAGGTCCAAGGCAGGTCTGAAAAGTCTGAAATCAGGAGCCAGAGCTGAGTCACACAGTGAAGACTCTCCAAGAAGACTCAGATCAGGAAGGAGGGCTCAAGCGGTGGTCTGGTCCACACCAGACGGGATGCCACAGCACTGACTCCAGGGATCCCTCCCTACAAAGGTCAGGTCCATGGGTCAGCCACAGTGACTCAGGAGTCCCTAGAAAAGGCTTCCCTCACAGGTGGAGCCCAAGGCCTGCCAGCTCACCAGGGCAGGGCTCCTGTAAATCCTGCTGAAAAGGACATCCATTTCTGCAGAATTACTCACAGTCCAGCTCGTGACCAGCCCCCTCCGATTGAGTACTGCACCCCCAAGACCATCCCTCGATTTCTCCATGAACAGAGAGGACACCACGGGAAGAGAGGGTAGGTGTGACACCAGGAGGCCAGCAGAAACACATGAGTATTACCTCTCACAAGAGCTTTTGTCAGAATAGGTAGTTGACATGTTGGCCCGAGGTATTCATTCAAATTTAAAGTTTAATTGACTAAAATTAAATAAAATTTAAAATTCACTTCTTCACTCACACTAGCCACATTTCAAGCACTCACTAGCCACGTGTAATAGTGGCCATTGTCCTGGACAACACAGCTATGGAACATCTCCATCATCACAGGCAGTTCTTCTCCATACAATTCAGCACTGACGTCTATGACACAAATAGTAACTCGGAGAAAGGAAGAGCCCAAAGTGAACAGAAATTGCTATAAAGAGCTTCATGGAGGAAATGGGACTTGAGCTGAGCCTCGAGGGATGAGATGGAAGCATAGGAAGGGGCATTTCATCCCTAAGCCATGGTGAGAATTGGGAGAAGAAAACGGGGGAGGACCTGGGTGGAGCCTGGCACCTGTTCATGATGAACACAGATGGCAGGAATGGAGGGAGGAAAGAAGGGAGGAAACAGGTAAGTAGGCGGGGTATGGGCAGATTGCACAGGAATTTCAATGTCTGGAACAGTAATGCGGGCACCACAATAACAGCTACGAACACTGGCTATCACTTACTTAATTCTTACTGTGTTTCAAGCTTTGTACCAAGATATTTGTATAAATTATTAAATTTACTCCTCGCAGCACCAAGAGGTAAGTATTTTTAACTCTATGATGAGAATGGCAAAAATTGATTTTTGGAGAGTTTAGATAACATGCCAAGGTCACGCAGTGTGGAAATGGTGGGCAGTGACACAAACTAATACCCTTGTCACCGACGCCTTCACTTTACACTTTCATCCTCCCTGCCCATCCTCCAAACGTCTTTCTTTTTAATTGGGAAGGGCTTTTGCCTCCATTCTGTAGCATAAATCCACAGTGTCCAAGGCATCTCTTCTAGAAATCTCTTTACCTTTGTCTGATGCTTAGGAGAAAATACTCTCTCAACAGGGAGTCCTTGGTAGGTTAGAATGCCTGGCGTTGGCAAGAGCAGGAATGTGGCAGGAGGGATTAAGAATATGGCAGGGATGGGCCCTACAGCGTGAGTAAGAGGCATGTAGAAAATGAGGCCAGCATGCTAAAGGCTCCCCAACTTTTCAACTGACGTCGTTGCTGAAAGTCACCTCGCTTACTTTAGAGCCCCATCTGTCTATCAGGCGTGCAAGGCGGGGTTCCTGGCTCCATGGGCTTCTGGCACCTTTTTGGCCCCTCTCATTGTCTCTCATTCTTCTAAGAAACTTGCTTGTTATGTTCTTTCGTAGGTTTGGGTTTCAGAATTTGCACATATGGATTCCTCCGCCCTTGTAATCATGACTACCATTTGAGCTGGCTGCTCCTGGGGCAGATCCATGACCACAGACTGAAACAAAAGGCTTCTCGCAGGAGAAAGGGAAGTTAACGTTCTTCCCATGCCTCTGTGCCTTTTTCTATAAAAATAGAATACTTTATTAAGTTAACAAAGCATAACAATTCATCTCAAATTATTAAAGATAAAAATTGATTACAGCATTTAGAGCAAGATTTAAAGAAATACATATACCTCGTTACTACCTTTAACTGCTCATTCACTGCTTAATCGGATCTTGGCACTTGCTCAGCACTTAAATTGGAATTCACCCTGCGTCTTTCCTTAGAGTTAAAATCCTGTGTGGGGTTGATACTTGGCTCTTTTTCTTCGGGGCATTAGAGATTCTGGCACCAACAAGTATTCCACATGGTTTCTCTTCAGCTTTTTACAATTTTAGCTGCCTTCACACAGCTGATCGGTGAGAAGGTGCCCTGTTACAGTCTTAGCATTCTAATTAACAGTCCTGCCGTCTAATCACTCTGCTACGTGAGAGAGACTGACCTTCTACTCCACACCGTTGCCAACAGCCAAGAAGAGAAAGTGATTACAGCCCAGCTATGTAATATCCATGGTGTGGAACACATACACACACACACACACACACACACACACACACACACACACACACACACACACGACAGCCTATCATGTGAAGTCCCCAGGGCGGGGGTGGGGGAAAGGGTGGACCGACCAACCCTCTCCCAGATCTTACCCCTGCTTCATTTCCCTCAGCCCCCTCACCCCTCTAATGACCACTCCCACCATCATAACTGCTTCTGGTGGCGGTTTGCTCTTTCAACCTATCTTGGCTTGGATTTTAATAAGTGTCTTATTGATAAGTATCTTTAATAAGTCTCTGAGAGAAAAGTGAAATTTTTTTCCAAATTTTTGTCTTTAAAATACTATAGGGAGAAATAAACAAAAAGAATAGAAAAATAAAGTCACAAGTGAGGTTATAGGCAGATATCTCATCTTTAAATTACCAAAGGTTTAAAAAAATTATTTGGCCAGCGCCATTTACTGAAAACACCCAAATGCACCTAAATTCACCTCACTTCTGATTTATTTGATTTTCCCAGAGTTAATATGCCTTTACCTATTTTTCTGAGCAAAGTTTGGGCCCAGATTCACTAGTGACTACATGACCTGTATGGGAGGTGCCATCAGTCCCGGATTCTCCCTGCCTCATACAAACGACCTCTCTTCCCACTACGAGTTGATCATACATGAGGTATAGTTCCTCATTCCATGCTCATAAGAGCTAAGTAGATATCTTTAGGTCTTAATGTAAGGTGGTGACACTTTTGTCCTAACTCATGGATTATGCAAGAATGAACTACTATTAAGTTTGATTGATTATAGATGGATTTTGGTGAGGTAAATTAGAAGATTATTAAAGGCTACTTACAGTACTCAATAAAAATCTTTATTCTTTTAGTTTAAAAAAAAGTCTGCATGCCATTGAGCCAGTAAGTTCCTGTTTATGGTCTATGCATGGGCCTGCCATCCTCTGTTTATTGATAGAACAGAGATGATAGACATGCCCAGGGCCTAGTGAGCTGACAAATCCTCCCTGGGTCAGACGCCATCTCTGCCCACTTGTGCAGGTGCTCCTGAGGACACATCCAAGGGCTCATCCCCTGCCCCTTTACCACTGCCACATTCCCACTACTACCCACACCCACCCCTTCACCTCCACTGCCAAGGGTACGTAGTGAAAAGGGAAAGCTCTCTATGCAATAACAACGCATCTGACCCAAGAGGGGAAGCCATTCAATCCCAAAACTCTCCATACCCAACCTGGCATATGTTCAATCCTAGGTCCCTTCAGTCTAGCTTTCCAAGTAGTTTATTTTTTGTCTTTAAATCTAAGTTGAGCTTATATTATTAAGCCTATTAGAGTAGGCTAATTGCTGTAATATACATATCCACAGATGTAATAGTTCAAACACAAAAGAAGTATAAATTTGCTCACATAATAGTCCAAGGCAAGCATTTCTGGGTCATTGGGAAGCTCTTCTTCACATACTGATTCAGGGATCCAGGCTGCTTCTAATCTGTGGCTAAACCATCTCATACAGCCTCATCACCCTCTGCATCCAGCTGGCAGAAAGGGAAAGACCGTAGAGTAGGCCCACCGGCCTCTTAAAGACCAGTGCACAGAAGCTGTACACATCACTTCACTCACATTCCATTGGTGAGAACTGGTCATGTGGCCACAGCTACTATAAGAGAATAGGGGAAGTGTGGTCTCTGGCTGGGCAGCTGCTGCCTGTTACTAAGTTTCAGGGGAGAGCAGATTTTGGTGGGCAGCCAGCAGACCTGGCCACGGACCTTAAACAAAGAAAAAGGAGGAGGTTTAATTAATAGAAATTACATAGGCAAACAGAACTCTGAAAAATCTTTCTTTTGAATTACTTTTGCCTTTTGAATTATTTTGGTGGGTTTTTTTTTTTTTTTTTTTTTTTTTTTTTTCAGCATATTATGGGGGTACAGATGTTTAGGTTACGTATGTTGTGCTTGCGCCCCCTCCCCCCCAAGTCTGAGCTTCAAGCGTGTCCATCCCTCGGATGGTGCACATCGCACACTTTGTGTATGCATATACCCATCCCCTCCTCCCCCCTCCCAGTGGTGTTTTTTTTCCAAAGAAATTTATGCCTTGCAATTATGTTCATATACTTATTTGTATTCTTTTTTCCTACTACAATTTTTGAGGCAGGTACTAAATCCAAAGAAGAAAGAATGTTATTGACTTTTGTTCAAGGCCAGTGCAAATATTGTAAGCCAAAATGCTTTGCCAGACAAAAAATCAGAAAACTCTTGGTTGTCCCATGGGTGTGGTCCCTGAGTACCTCTTTAACATCATTCTCCACCCATCGCCCCCTCATGAACCACACTCTAGCCTCACTGCCTTGCTTACTCTTCCCAGAAGAACCCTACCCATTCCTGCCCTATGATATTGGCATCTGTTCTTCCCTCTGCCTGAAACACTCTTCCTCCAGATATTTATGTGGCTGTCCCCTTATTTAATTCAGGCACCAAACAAATGCAGCCACTTTAGAGGCCTTTCCTGACTTTCCCATCCAATATAAAATGGCATCCTCTCCCCAGCCCCTTATCACCTCTACCCTTTCACTCTGCTTTTTCGTCATAATACTTATGACTACTGCTTTAAATTACATATTTATACATTTATTTACTTATGCTCATTTTTCTCACTAGCATGTAAGCTACATGTAGTCAAGGACTTACTTTATTTATTGCTGTATCACCATCAACTTAGACATACTTGGCACAAAATAGATGCTCTGTATTTATTGGATGAATGAATGTATTTGATTGGGTACGAGAAAAGCCATAAAAATAAATACTGTTCAAAAATATTCAAAAAGTTCCCACCAAAATCTTTGTTGTTCTAGTTTTCTTATTTTTCCATTTTTAAAAGGTAAAATGAGTGACAAATTGATATCCACATGCAAAAGAAGAAAGTTGGACCTTTTTCTCACGCCATACACAAAAATTAACTCCAAATTGATCATAGACATAAATTTAAGAGCTAAAACTATAAAACTCTTAGAGGAAAGCAAAGAAGTAAATCTGTGTGATGTTGGATTAGGCAATGATTTCTTAGATGTGACACCAGAGGCATAAGTGATAAGAGAAAAATTAGATACACTAGACTTCATCAAAATTTTAAAACCTTTGTTCTTCAAATGACACCATCAAGAATGTGAGAAGACAACCCACACATAATGGGAAAAATATTTGCAAATCATATCTACGATAAGGGACTTATATGTAGAATACATAAAGGCCGGGCGCGGTGGCTCACGCCTGTAATCCTAGCTCTCTGGGAGGCCGAGGCGGGCGGATTGTTTGAGCTCAGGAGTTCGAAACCAGCCTGAGCAAGAGCGAGACCCCGTCTCTACTAAAAATAGAAAGAAATTATCTGGACAACTAATAAAAATAAAAATATATAGAAAAAATTAGCCGGGCATGGTGGCGCATGCCTGTAGTCCCAGCTACTCGGGAGGCTGAGGCAGAAGGATCACTTGAGCCCAGGAGTTTGAGGTTGCTGTGAGCTAGGATGACGCCACGGCACTCACTCTAGCCCGGGCAACACAGTGAGACTCTGTCAAAAAAAAAAAAAGAATACATAAAAAAGAATACTCTTACAACTCAACAGCAAAAAGGTTAAAAACCCAATTTTTAAAATGGGCAAAGGATATGAATAGACATTTCTCCAAAGACGATATGAAAATGGTATATGAATTATATCACAGTTTTAAAAATTAATGGGCCCTTTTTTGAGTGTCAGTTTCAGAAACAGACTTTAAATCCACATCACACCTACATTGTCGATACTTCACTTAAACCACATATGATGTTCTAGAACTATAGTTCTCAAAGTGTGGTTCCTGAACCAAAGGCATCCGCATCCTCAGGAATCTGTTAGCGAGTTCTCTGGCCCCACTCCAGACCTACTGACCCAGAAACTCTGAGACCAGCAACATGTATTTCAATAAGCTCTCCAGGTGATCCTGATGCTCACTAAAGTGTTAGAGCCACTTCTCCGGACAAGGAGGAACAGAGATCTCTTTACTGAGGACACATTTGTACAAAATTCCTACCCCATCCCCACCATCGGGACATTGAATGGGCCCCATTCTTTATTTTTACATAATAGACAGGGCTACTCTACTCTCTCCCATTCTTCTTTCTCCACACATGCAGCCACACATGGCCTGCTCTGTATATTGCTACCCACTCCCACCTCTCTGATTTTCTTTCTCCACGTAGCCAGCTTGGTAGAGGTGATATTGCAATATTTAGGTTCAGAGTGCTAGGAGAACCCACTTCCTAGTCTTGAGACCTTAGACTCATGGCAAACTCAGTCTCTTACCACAGTACATCACATCAATGTATTGGGTATTTGATTCCCAATTTATTATTGTCCCTTGAGTATACAGCTCCCTTAAAACTCTGTGGGCAGTCTATCAAAAAAACACAAAACAACAAATGTTGGCGAGGATGTGGAGAGACAGGAACACTTCTACACTGCTGGTGGGACTG
>NW_012136080.1:12417488-12456484 GCF_000956105.1 Propithecus coquereli
AAAAAAAACTCTGTGGGCAGCCTTGGCAACATAGCAAGACCTTGTCTCTTAAAAAAAAAAGAAAAGAAACAAAGAAAGAAAAGAAAATTAGATAGGTGTGGTAGCACACGCCTGTAGTCCCAGCTACTCAGGAGGCTGAGGCAGCAGGATCCCTTGAGCCCAGGAGTTCGAGGCTGCAGTGGGCTATGATCAGGCCGCTGCACTCTAGCCTGGGCAATAAAGTGAGAGGCTGTCTCAAAACAAAACACAACACCACAAACCAATCTGTGGGGTAAAAGAGTACTTATTAGGCCATAATGAGGGCATTTTGAATCCCTGCCTGAATTACTTCATAATAGCATTAAAACTTCACCCTGAACCCCTAGCACCCCCCAGCATAACATTTATCCTAACTTCAGGGCTTATACCACATTTACCCCGCTTAGCAAACACCTAGCCCTCTTACATCAACCTACTTTGTTTACCCACACCTCCACCTACATGAACAGCGTGGTCAGGGAGCAACCGCAAGTATGGTCTTTTTGTGCTCATTAGGGTTCTCTGGGAAGCTCGAGGTCGAGATCAAAGGCAGTTCATGTAGGACCTCTGAGAGTCAATGGCAGAACCCTGTGGCCTTAAGCAGCATAGCTCCAGGCCCATTTCCCACAAGAAAGTAAGCCCCTTATCTAAATATAGGTCACCTGCCCTCATGTGGGTCATACCTGGGGTAAACAGGTGACTTCTTTCAGCCATGCTCAATGTGCATGCATGTGTGTACATATAATACATCCAGACACATGAAAATAAATCCCTCACTGGCTCCCTTTCTGCAACAGAAAACAGAAATAGAGACAAACTTAACTGCAAACCCAGAGCCAAGTTATCAGAAACCAAATTAAAGCTGTTGGGTATTTTTGTTGAAACATCTCTACCTCTGAAATCTAATTTCTTGCAACTTTCCATATAGGATCCTGTGTTGTATTATTTATAAGAAAATAATATTCTGCCCTCCCTTGACAGCATTTCCAGGCTGCAAAAACCACTGCAGCCATGAAGTAACAGAATAATTTTGGTAATGTTTCCATAGCTACCTTGCTTCGAAGTGAGGTTTATTCTGTTTTAAAGTCTACTGACCTATTCACAACCTTATTTGAAGTATTTTCAATCTAATCCCTTGTCTACCTATTATTGTCTAATGTTCTTGTGATTCCTGTATTTAAGGAGGTCTTGGATGCATAAATATATGGTAATCAGGCCTTACAGTTAGATATCACAATATGATGATTTTTTTTTTTTCTATTCCTTTCCAATGTGTATTCATGCTGTCCTTCCCTTGCAAAGCTGGGAAGCCTTCCCGAGGATTTAGGAGGAAAACGCTGTTTAAGATACACTGCTGCCCTCTTGTGGTCACTCTGGCCTTGTGGTTTTTCTTCCCAGAAGCCTCTTAGACAATTGATTTTACAAGAGGTTAATGAGAAAGGATACCTCAAAATGCCATTGCTAATTGCCATGGGTGTCCTTGTGTCTGTGTCTTTTGCCCCCTGCAGACATGAGGGTCTGTCTAGAAGGACAGGCAGCCTCTCTTGAGTAGCAATGTGGCCCTGGGGTTTGTAGGCCTCTGCTCTTTCCTCCAAGGCAGGCTTCATTAGTCAGGAATGATGTTCAGGGGTTAGGCTGTGGGAAGTGACCTGGGACACACCCAGGAAGGAAGACAGTGGACCAAACAACTCTCAGAAAGGCTCTGAAGTGAAGAAAATCGACCAAAAGAAGAGACAAGGCTTCACCTCAACAAAACATAGCCCATCAAAAAGAGAGCAAGGATTAATAAAATGTGGTCTATGCATACCATGGAGTACTACTCAGCCATTAAAAAAATGGTGAACTAATGCCTCTTGTATTAACCTGGATGGAACTGGAGGCCATTCTTCTAAGCGAAGTATCACAAGAATGGAAAAACACCCACATGTACTCACCATTAAATTGGAACTAATCGATCAACACTTATGTGCACATATGGAAATATTCATCGGAAATCCAGCAGGTGGGGGGGAGAGGAGGGGATGGGTAAATTCATACCTAACGGGTACAGTGCACACTATCTGAGTGATGGACACACTTATAACTTTGACTCAAACAGTACTAAAGCAATTTATGTAACCACAATGTTTGTACCATGTAATATTCTCAAATAAAAAATATATTTTTTTTTTTAAAAAAAGAGAGCAAGGAACAGCTTTTTTAAAAGCTGAAAATATAAACTCCTCTTCTGGGTCAGAAATCAAGACAAAACAATCAGTAAAATTCTAATTAATTCAATATGACTAGTTTCTATTCAATAAACGTAAGAAGAGGTGAATAACATATGGTCCCAGCACTGTCCAGTAGCACTTTCCGCAATGATGGAATGTTCTGTATCAGTGCTATGCAGTACACTGACCACTGACTACTTGAACTATCGAGCACTCGAAATGTGGCTGGTGAAACTGAGGAAGTGGATTGTTAATTTTACTTCTTTTTAATTCATTTCAATTTAAATAGCCACATGTGGCTAGTGGCTACCGTATTGGACAGCCCACGTCGAAGGAGACAAACAACTACAGTATAAGCAGAATTTGTAGTATAGGCAAGTACAAATAAAGTTCCATGGGGGGAGGGAGGAGTAGGGATGATCAGAGAAGTTTCAAAAAAGAGAAGGCATTCAAGCTAGGTTGATCTTATTAGGCAGAAATGGTAATGAGAGCATTCCAGGTGTCAGAAACAGCACACACAAAGGTTTGGAGGTGAGAAAATGAATGAAGCCTAGAATGTCTTGAAAGGTGTATTGTCTAAAACCAACAGGCAGTAGAACCTGCAACAATCCCTCCATCAAAAGAGTCTTGGAGCCTGTTCTAACAGGAAGGAGTCTGGGTTCTCAGGAGGCCGGGGGCTCTGTGGCAGAAGAAAGGAGGGAAGAAGGCCTCAAGGCAGAGGATCACTAGGAAACCTTTGCAACAGTGGGGCCAGTGAGAAACAGGGAGAGCCTTACCTTAACAAAGAGAAGGGACTGAGTGGGTCCCACCTGGGCCCACTTGTCTCCCACACATGCACATGATGCATCAGAACTATCACGGCATTGTAACCCTAGTGAAGCCAAACACCAGTCAGAGCAGTGTCACGCCCTAAGACATACCATTCAGCAATGAAAAAGTAATTTCAAAATAACTTAAGTTCTTGCATGTCTCAAACACGTTTGGGCTGACTCAGATCATCCCCAGCACCCTGAAGGCCAAGGTCCTCAAAGAAATTCTCTTTCTTCCCTCACCACTTCCTTCATTCCTCACAGCTGCTCCCATACCTCTCCCCAGAGCAGCCTAGGAAACTCCTCCTGCATTACTAGGCCCTGAGCCTCCTGTCCTTCCTCCCTCTCCCTTTCCTCTCACCTCTCCAGCTCTCTCCATCCCCCAGGGTCCATATTCTGCCCCTCTAAACTCTAAGAATCGGGTCCTCCCTTTCGTAGGGGAGAGCAAGAAACAGAATGCGCAAGCCCAAAACAATCTTTAAGTGGCAGGGGAGAGCAAAAGCTGGGGATTTTTATAGAATCACCCACCTCCCACGCCCAAAAAAGGGCTGTCCCATATGTGAATGGATCTCTTAGGGAATCCAGTAGTTCATGGACCCCTCCTTCCTCCCACTGCTGTCTCTTTCTGTAATAATTTCAAAGAAAGGTCCTCAGACCAGCAACATTTCATCAGCCCGAAGCTCATCAGAAAGGCAAATTCATGAGCCCCACTCCAACCTACTGAATTACAACCTCTGAGGAAAGGGTCCAGGAAACTTTAAATGGGCCCTGCAGGAGACTCTGATTACATCAAATTTTAGGAATCACTGTTTTAGCAGTTTGGGGAGCCATTACTCTCTTTTGCCTCTGGGGGCGCTGCCGAGTGAACTTGGCTGGATCCTATCTGTCCTAATATAGTTTAGGACTAGGTCATGGAAAGTTTCCCCGGGCAGAGACATGTCAACATTCACACTTAATCCCCTTCCCTGCAAGAGTCAGGGCTAGGACAGTGTTTCATAACCTCTTACACACCATGGCTCATGAGAAAAACGAGCAGATTTGGAGGCACACTGGAGTAAACCCAAGGTGATAGCCACCAGGAGCACTAGGTGGCTCTGGACTATGGAGAGGGAAGCAAGCCTGGGGACAAGATTTCTCTGTTTGCCATAAAGAAAGCAAGTGTGAGACCATTTCCTAACACCCCAGTGTTGGGTTCTGTCTTACCCACACTGCAGCCTTGAAACACCAGGAGCGAGAGGGTGAATTGCTGCTACAGTCACACCGGTGGCCCATTCTGCTACACAGAAAGCATATTAGAGGGATGCAGTTTGTAGTTCAGACCCCAGCTGAAGAGGAAGAGAGGGTGTCTGTGGATGTGGATATTATAATCTGATTCTTTTCCCCGATTGTGAGCTCAGTTGAGGATTTTTCTAGGGTAAGGATGAAGCTATATCCACATCACTTCCTGCTTCCAGATCCAGCCCCAGGATCTCGGGTCTATACTTGGTTACTTAATCCTGCTCCATGGTAACTGCTAGTCTGGGTTCCCTTTCTCTTAGTAAAGATACTACTAACCAGCAGGAAGAATTGGAGCAAGCTTCCAAGTTAGTATGAAGTCCAGTGTTGTTACCCTGACTGACCCCTGTATACCTTGGTTCTCCTGCCCCTTAGCAGGCTGCCTGCTGCAGGACTTATTCTAGTTAGAACGCAGGGCAGAGCATACTTCTTGATCATTGGTGCATGTTTATGAATCCAGCACGGAAATTGCAGTTGTGGTCCACCTTGCCATAAATCCATTCCAGAGTGGCAGGGCTGTCCTGCCCAGAAAAGTATATCTTAATCACCGTGGGTCTTGAAAATCCTCACATAGAAGATGGCATCTCTGCCTTCTAGCCACCCCATCCTTAACTCATTTCGGACATATCGTATCTGCATTATAGCTCAGTTATAGTATTTCCTATCTTCATGATTTCTTCTGCCATTCACAAGTTACTCAGACATATGCTTTTTAAATTCCAAAATGTATGAAAGTTGTCAGTCACATTGTTACAGATTCCTAAGTGAATTGTACTGTGATCAGAAAGTGCAGTCTGCCTATAAAGTTTTGGTATTTGAGAGTTGTGAGCCACATGAGGTTAATTTATATATATCTATATAGAGAGAGAGATAGATAGATTAAGTTTATTAATTCTATTGTTCAATCTATATCTTTTACTAAATCACTGTGTATTTCCTCTATAAAATACTATTAAAATCTATTGTGATTTTAGTTTTATCATGTTCTTCTTATAATTCTGAAAATATGTGATTTATATAATTTGAGGTTATGTTATTAGGTACATACAAGTTTAGAATTATTTCTTCCTAGTGAATTCTTTTTATCATTACATAGTGGCCCTATAACAGTATGTTTTTCATGGAATCTATTTTGGTTAATTGTTCCTCTAGCATGTTTTTTTAATTATTTTCATCCTTTCCCCATCCTTATGTTTTGGGTATGCAACTTGCAAACAGATATAGCCAAATTATAACAATTGATGATGTCTTAAACAAGTTTGGTTCACACTCTACATTTATTGTGATTACTGATATAGCTGCCTTTATGTTTGTCATCTATTTTGTACTTCTGTTTATCCTTTTTCTTTTATTAATTTTCTTCTCTCCTGTCTTATACTGGATTGACTTTTGTTTATTCTGTATTTCTCCCTCCACTGCTTTATAATTTCTATCTTTTGTTGTTACTATTTCCTTTAAATTTTAAATATCCATACTTAAAGTCTAAAATTAATATCTGTAGCCTCATCGCAAAAATACAAAGACCTAAAAATTATTTAATTATGATCACCTCTATTATTTTACATGTTAAAGTTGACCAGTATTTTAGATCCCTCCTGGTTTTACCCTCAAAGGTAGTCAGTATTATTATTGCTCTAGATAGCTGTTGCCTACTTAGATTCAACTACATGCTTACCAGTATCTTGCTTACCATTCCTTTGTATTTTTTATACTTTCCTTTTGGGTTTTTCTTAAGTTCTTCTATTTGTAGTTCTCTCACCAAAGATCTATTAGCGGTAACTCATTCAACATTTTTTGTCTGTATCTTCAATTTGTCCTCATTGTTGTATTGTAATTTATCTGGACAAAGAATTCTAAATTAACAGTTAGTGCCTTTCAGCATTTTTATAGTGGTAAAACATATATAACATAAAATTTACCATTTTAACCATTTTAAGTGCATAATTCAGTAGAATTAAATACATTTGCAACATTGTATAACTGTTACCATATTCATTTCCAGAATTTTTCATTATCTCAAACAAAAACTCTGAATCCATTAAATATAGCTTCCTTTACTTCCCTTCCCCCAATTCCTGGTAACCTCTATTCTACTGACTATCTCTATGAATTTGCCTATTCTAAGTATCTCAAATAAGTTGTATATTATTTGTCCTTTTGTGTCTGCTTTATTTCACTTAGCATAATTTTTCAAGGTTCATCTATGCTGTAGCATATATCAGAATTTCCTTTATATGGCTGAATAATATTCCATTGTGTGTGTATATATACATATATATTTGTCAATTTTTTATCCATTTATCTGTTGATGGACACTTGGGTTGTTTGTCAGCATTGTTAAGCTTATTCCCCCTTTGTTTTCTGGTTTCCCTTGTAATGGTTAAGAAGTCTGCTGTCACTCTATCGTTCTTCTGTGGGTAAATTCTATTCTGCATGGTTTCTTTCATACTTTCCTTAATATTCTGCATTTTCATGTATCTAAGTATGGATTTTTCTTTTTGTTTATCCTCCTAAACACTCCTGTTTCCTCAGTCAAAAAGACTCCTGTCTTTCATCAACACTAGAAAATTCTGAGCCATTACCTCTTCAAATGTTGTGTTTTTCTACAATTTCTTTTATTTTAACCTCCCCCACTCCTCTTTGTTTCTGGATGTGTGTGTCTTAAGGTCTCTTTCATGTTTTCTATGTCTTAACTTCTCTGTGCTACAATTCACTTCATCAACTTTCTCTTCAGTTCTGTTTAATGTACTGTTTAACCCATCCATTAAGTTTTTAATTTCAATAACTGTGATGTCATTTTTAGAAAGTAATTTAATTCTGTCTTTTGGCTTTCTTTTTTAACATGTTTCATAAATTTCTCTTGTATTTTATTGCTTTTTTAACATCTTTAATCATAATCATCTAGGAATTTATGCAATAAACACTTCTTAGGAGCCCAGTATGTACCAGTTACTATGGGAATTGGAAAGTGGATAAGACATTATTTCTATTGTCAAGAAAGTATAAGTCTAGTGAGGAAAAAAAACCAGTACATAAATTATGACAAAATGTGTAAGGACTAGGGTAAATATTTGTGCAGGATATTATGGGAAAATCAAGGAGAGAATCTGACTGAGCACAAGAAGGTCAGAGAAAGCTTCCATAATGATGTGAGGTCTGGACTAAGTCCCCAAAGACTAGGAGAGATTAGTTAGGTGGACAGGTGATGTGGGGAGAGACAGCATGAACAAAGATAAGAAGGGGAACATATACATAAAGAGTGTCAAGAACCACCCTGGCTCATATTTCTAGAGCTTAAAGCTCTGGAGCTGGATGGGGGAATAGGGATTCGGGAGTAGGCAGGGACAAGAGATGAAAAACAGAGCTATGATTATGGGCCAGGCATGGGAGGCCTGGTAAGACCTGGTGAGGAGCTCAGATAGTATCAGGTGTTCAGTGGGCAACTAGAGTAAGTGAGGGGATGCAGAGGAGCGTGAGGCCCACCACAACTGAAAAATTCTCCAATGAAAAAAAAATGCCAATGTTAGATGAAGTTGCTATTGTATTAGGTCATCTAGAATAGATGCACTTCTCTGCTCCAGCCAGTAACATAAATATGTCAACAGATCGGAGAGTACATGTCCTGACTAAAGGCATTCAAATTTAGATAGATAGTTTAGATAGATAGATAACACCAAATGGACACCATACTGGCCAAACAAACCACTTGATAGCTCTGACTAATCATTTGTAATTAGTGTGTCAAAGAAAGTACTAAATTTTCCAGGACCTAACTTTTGGGATATCTGTAGTAATTCTCTGGGTACCCAACTGCAGCCTTGTATCTAGTGCCATGTTAAAGCAAATATCAACGTCAAGTTGAAGGAAGACAATGCCATGTACCCTCTGGAACCCAGCTGAGGTAGGGGTAGAGAATAAAGAACCCTAAGGGGTTGGCTGTCAACAGCACCTGAAGAGTCCATTCACTTTCCCAAAAGCTTTGGCCAAGAGCAGGACACCCTGAGGTATGACCTTGTGGGTGCCCTTCAGGTGCCAAGAATTCTTAGAGGATGTTGGGCAACAGAAAATAGTGCCATTTACTTACTAGACAAAACTGCAGACACATTCTTCCCTGCCTGGAGCTTGAAGGCAATCTTAACAAGAGTAGCCAATACTTCCTGAGTGCTGACCATGGGCCAGACTTAGTTCTATGAACTTTACATGCATTATCCCATTACTCTCACAACATTCCAATGAGTTAGGTATTTTTATTATTACCACTTTACAAATAAGGAAACCAGATCACAGAGAGGTTAAGTAACTTGCCCAAGATCACACAAGGAAGTGACTGAGCCAGGATTCCAACCCAATCATTCTGGCTCTACAGCCTGCACTTTTAACCTCTATGCTCTGGTGACTCCCATGAATTCAAAAATGCTACCATGGGCACTGCTACAAAAGGAAAAATAGTGACATCTGTCACAGCACTCACTGGTAGTCATCTGTACTACTCCAGAAGAGGTGCATCTCCCTGTCTACAGAAAAGCTTCACCTAAATTCTCTAAACTCTCTAGTATGAAGCCAGGAGGAGGCAACCTGATCCTGCCCATGGATCTTCTGGAGCAGTGGTCCCCAACCTTTTTGGCACCAGGGACTGGTTTCATGGAAGACAATTTTTCCATGGACTGGGGTGGAGGGATAGTTTCTGGATGATTCAAGCACATTACATTTATTGTGCAGCCCAACCTCTCTGCTAATGATAATCCATATTTGCAGCCACTCCCCAGCACCGGTGTCACCACCTCAGCTCCACCTCAGACCATCAGGCATTAGATTCTCATAAGGAGGGCACAACCTAGATGCCTCACATGTGCAGTTTACAGTAAGGTTTGAGCTCCTATGGGAATCTAATGCCTCTACTGATCTGACAGGAGGTGTAGCTTATGCGGTGATGCAAGCAAAGGGGAGCAACTGTAAATACAGATGAAATTTTGCACTTGCCCAGTGCTCATCTCCTGCTGTGTGGCCCAGTTCCTAACAGGCCACGGACAGGTACCAGTCCACAGCCCAGTGGTTGGGGACCACAGCTCTGGAGGACATCACTGGGGACAGCTTTTCTCCCACTGCCACTCGGTGTATTCTCAAGGATTGGCCTGGGAATATGGAGTGCTATGATAGGCAACGTACTTTTGAATTCTTTAATCTGACTGGTTTTAAATATACAGCAGTTCTAAGTGGAATGGTGGTTTACTAAGCTTGATAGAGCGACAAAACACTGCATCCAGTGTGAAGTCGGAGCTTTCTACTTATCCTCCCTTCATCATCAAAGTGTCAACTTCCAACCACTTCCTTCCACTTTCCATCTCTATGACTCCTCCTCCCTTCTCCCCTCACTTCTTCCCTCCATTATTCTCCTCTTCCGTTTCCCTCCACTTTCATATTTTTCCCATGGAGGAAAAAGTTACTACATTAGCTGGCATGGAGTGGAACAAGCGCCAGACTTGGAATCCAGCTCCGTAGACTGAAAGGTCAACTCTCTAAGCTTCATTTCACTGTCTATAAGATGGAGGTAATAATGCTTTTTCTCAGAGTTCATAAATATGTACTTAATAGCTAGAGTACACTGTGCTATCCATTGGGGATACATCAGTGAGCGCTAATACAGACGATCCCTGACTTACAATGATTTGACTTAAGATTTTTCAAATTTATGATGGGTTAATCAGGATGTAAACCCAACATAAGTAGAGGAACTTCTGCAATTATATGCCAACAATTGTGAGGTGCAAAGAAAGATGATACAGAGTGCTATCACAGCACATAGCATGAGGCTCTGTCCTTTCCAGGAAGGGGCTTAGAATTACCACATTAAAATAAAGTTCATGAAAGAACATTGTAAACTATAAAATCATATAGAAATGTAAAATAATAATTTATGTGCTGATTTATTTCTCCTCTCTCATTTCCTCATTTCTTTTCCTTCCCTTCTTTTCTTTTTGTGCCCCAAAGTCAACTCTAGGCTATCAAATAAAATAAGAACTACAAGATGCTTATGTAATCAGAAAAACTCTCCGTAAATATTTAGGGGGGATGGAATGGAATGTAGGGTATAGAAACAGAGATGAACCTTAAAGGATTTTTTAAATAAACTAAATATTTATTCAGCATCTATTGAGTATCCACATCTGTCAAATGCAATGTTAGGCACTGAAGATACAGTGAAAAGAGACACATCGCTACCCTCAGGCAGCTCGCATCCGGAGAGGAGGCAGATGAGCACTCGGTCCAGCGTACAAGTGCTTTAACCGGCAAGGGCCGTGGGAGCGGCACAGAGGAGAGGCTCCAAAACCAGCCTGGAGCATTAGTGGAAGATTTACAGAGGGCACAAGGTCTGAGCTGAGTCCAGAGGACAAGTAGGAGTTACTCAGCTGGTCCAACTGAGGGAAATCCACATCACCTCAAAGCAGCAGTATTAGCCATGGAGCAGTAAAGGACATCAAAGGAACACAGGGAGCGCATTTCAAATCAAGGACCAGAACTTCTCTCTCTTGCCTAGAAAAGCCACAGAGGGAGAACACAAGATGGCAGTGCTGCGATGGGATGGAAGGCCTGGAGGCATCAGACAGAAACTGCAAATCATAATAGCAGTTGGCAAGAAATGGGCACTCACATGCCTCATGAGACTTGCGAAGTGGAGGGCACGGCAGCAATATGTATCAAATGCCTTAAAAATGTGCATGGTCTTTGACCTAGTAATTCAACCTTTAGAAAGTCATCCTAAGTGAAGATTTTCATACAGGACGTCTACGATGGCATTATTTTCAAATGGCAAGGAGCTGGAAACAAGCCAAAGGTCATGGTTAAATGAACTGTGGCACAATAAAATGCCAGATGGCCAATTACAATCATGCTCTTAAACAGTGTTTAATGATGAGGAAAATGCTCATATTATGTGCAAAATATGGGATATGAAACTGCATATACAGTATAATTCGCATTTTACTTAAAATTTATCTATATATATGTGTGTATGTACACAAAGAAAAAAGACTGGAAGAAAAACATCAAAATGTCAGCAGCAGTGGAATTACAGGCAGTTTTTATTTTATTTTTTAAGTTTTTTCTGTATTTATAATACATTTATAATAAACATTCTATTCTGAATTTATAATAAACATTATAAAAGAACATGTTAACAAAGGCTAACTCTAGGAAATGAAGTCAACGTTGATTTTTTAAATTATTTATACTTTCCAAAATATTTTCTCAAATTTCATGCTATGACTAGATATTGCTCTTTAAAAGAAACAAATAAAGAGCCTTTTACTAGGAACGCTTTTTTTTTTTTTTTAGATTTTTTTTTTTTTATTTCAGCATATTATGGGGTACAGATGTTTAGGTTACGTGTGTTGCCCTTGGTTCCCCTCCCCCCAAGTCCGTGTTTCAAATACGTCCATCCTTCGGGTAGTGCGCATTGCACTCCTTGTGTACACAAATACCCGTCCCCTCCTCCCTCCTCCCCCCTCCTCCCACCGCCCTCCCCCTTCCCCAGCATCCAATAGATGTTGTCCTGATATGTGCTTTTATGTGTTGACTAGTTAATACCAATTTGATGGTGAGTACAAATGGAACCCGTTCTTTTGCTCTTGTGGTGCCCCACTTTGGATAATGGGCTCAAGTTTAATCCAGGAACGCTTTTTTACTGGGGAATGAGCTGCTATTTTAGGGATTAGTGATTAAGTCTCCTACTGGGAACAGGTGTCAGGTTAGCAGAGAATGACATGGGGGCTCCCTCCCAGCCCCCAGGACCAGAGGACCTCCTATTGCTTTCCACCATTTCTGTTCCATGCAACTACCTTTGAGAATGAGAAATGGGCAGAGCTTTTGACCTTGGTCTGTAACCTGCAGGTTTGACTCCGTTATGCCATATCTCCATAACCTGGCATTAAAAGGGTTTGCTAGTGAGTGGGCAAGGCCAGCCTATTAAGCTTTACGGATACTCCCTAGAGTGCTGGGAGAGGATAGTCCACATAAAGAGGATCTTTCTAAAATAAATACTCAAATCCCTTCCTATAAAGATCTCTTTTATCTACTCACCATTCTTCATTTTTTGCACCAAGTTAACTAGCAACAATTTTCCGGCAAGCACATCCCTGACAGGTAAGTATCTGGAGCCTGGATCACTTCTCCTATCTTTCCTGGGTGTATTTGTTGGACTATGTGGAGCTTTGAAAAGAGTCCTCTTGCTGGAAGAGACAGAAGCAACACTGAGAGGGTGTAGTTCTCGCCTGGTCTTTCTCATTTGCAAACATTGCACTAAATTTCTCTAACTGCAGGCCTATACCTTGCATGTTCTCCGGGCTCCAAACATAGCTTTTTAGAAACCTTTTGCTTGTCTTTTTTTTCCCCACAAGCTTTGGCTTGTTCTGAGTGTTAGCCTTCCTGACACTCTTCTGGTAGGACAGGCCTGGGCCAGCCATTGATCCCCATCACACCCCATCCCCATGGGATTATGTTTACCTCACTGTGTAAAAATCCTAAATACATTTTGTTTCTAAGATTTTGCACCCTACTGTACAGCTTTATGCACACTGTAACCCATTTCCTGGATGCCTTCACCTGGAAGTTTGTTTTCATATTTCTTTTGCACTATAGTGGTTATCTTCCTAGATACCTGGATTCGTGCTTTTATTAGACAAATTTCTTCCCACCCCTTCACATTTTGGGTGGAATCTCTCAGGTAGGTAGGTGTTTCTTGTCAAACAGGTCTTCCCAGATTTAGTGTAAAGCACTCGGTAATCTCTGCCAGAAGTGCTGGTATCAAAAGCCACAATCTAGAAAACCGAAGCCTGCTAGTTAACACCAGGTGTGGCCAATACTTCCATTTTCAAGATTTTCGTTTCCTCCTTATTCCTCACAAGTGGCACCCTTTAAAATGGAGTGTGGCATGTTTATGGCCTCTGCCCACCTCTATTCTTAGCCTCCCATGTTCTTCATAAAAGCCTCCAAAGCCAGCAAAGATGTACAACAGGGTTCTTCTGCCGCTGGTGCTCACTCCTTCATATGTAAATGCTGGTGAGTATTGATCACCAGCACCCATACCTTCTGGTGGGTGTCAGCCACATCCTGCTTGCCTGCATAATGCCTGCTTGCCTCCAGCAAGACAACTCACCCTGCTGTCTGCACCAGGCCACTTGGTTCTCCAGAAGGGAGTTGGTCACCAACTGCCATGACTCACGTCTTCCTCACTGGGCGGGAACAGCCTTGCTCACTCCTGCCAGTGCCCGCCACTTGGCCATGCTCCCCGACTGTTGATGAGTGTGGGGCGCTGCTGGGCACACACACAAAGCCTCTCTCTTTGGCCCCAGGAAGAAATACTTCTCCAGCAGCCCCTCCTGGACCGCTGTTTTTCTCTCAAGCCTCTTGAAATTGGCTGAAGTTGCCCTCCCTTCTTAGAAAGGCTTTCTTTCTGGCTTCCTGCCTAACACGCATCTCCCCCTTGTCTAGGCCTCCTTTCCCCTGTGCAGTGTTGGGGAACATCCCATCCAGCCTTACACCCTCTCTGCAAGCAGGGAGAACTGATAGTGCTTGCTTAGGTGGGAAGCTAAACATGGTGCAGTCTGCAACAATTCTGTAGGAATTCAGTCTTCCTAGGTCTAGAGTCCTTTGTGGCTTTCCCTGCAAAAAAGTACTTGTTCACCAATTGGTTCCCTAGAAAGCCTGTTCATAGTTTTCCTCAGAGAACAGCTCTTAAATCAGAAAATAAGCTGAATTGGGGTTTATCAGCTGCCTCTCATTGTTAATAATAATTAAGTCTAGCAAGTTCTCAGCTTTAAACGTTTAGGAAGCAACAAACACAAAACACACGGGGACGCCTTATGCTCACGATGGTCACGATTCTCCTCTCACTGCTTCGCGCCCATGCCTATTTGCTAGGTCTGTGGAACCAGACACACCACAGGGGGTCTGCAGTGCCCCCACCCTCACCTACTGCGAGCCTGACTTTTCCTTCCAGGTCCTCAAGGCTCACTCACCTCTACGGCCATGGAACTGGAGATGCAGAAGGGAATTTGGAGACAGTCTCATCAGCCCCATTTTTTATCTGTAGCAGGTACAAATTTTCACTCACAGACTCAGATGTGAAAAATGTGACTTTATTACATTATAACTGAACTGAACTTAGTTTTTAAATTCTCATTTCTGCTTAATCTTGCCAAGGCAGGGTAACTTAGTCTCTTTCAGGTTTTTTCTCTCAGGTCCTCTTGGGTTAATATTCAAGCAGTTCGGGATCCGCCCTCTGTTTTCCCACACCCCCGATCTAGGTTCAGGTGGAGTTCGTGTGAGGTGCAGCTTATGCTCCACCCTGGCATTTGAGGAAATGGGGTGTCCTTTGGGCCCACACTCATGCCATCTCCGTGAGAGTCTCTGGCTCAGTAGCTGGCTTCTCGCTCAGTCCTCACAGCCAGGTGTCGGCGAGTGCTATCAACGGTCCTTCAAGGCCTCTAAGTCACCAAGTTCAATGGGCCATATTCTCCTCACCAAAGGATGCCAGATTTAGCAAATAAAAATATAAGATGCCCAGTGAAATCTGAATTTTAGGTAAATAATGATTTTTCTTTTCTTTTCTTTTCTTTTCTTTTTGCCTAACACAACCAGCCACCTCCCAATACTTTCTCACGGAAGTAGAGGAATCCAGACGTCCGGGTCTCCATCATGGAGGCAGGCCCTGACACAGCTGATCCTTCCTGTCCTGCAGGTGAAAGAAAAAGCCAGAGAGAAAGCAGTCCTTGTGTATGTGACATTCAAAACGCTGTGCCGTCTTCCTCTGGGAAGCAGGGGCCTAGTCTACACCCTGGAATCCAGTCTAATTAAAAGTCGCTCTTCACCTTTAATGGGTATAGAGTTTTAGTTTAGAATTATGAAAAAGTTCTGGGATGGATAGTGGTGATGGCTGCAAAACAATGTGAATGTACTTAATGCTATTGAATTGTACACTTAAAATGGTAAAGATATGTATCTTACCACAATTTTTTTTTAAGTCCCTCTTCATGGAGGGAAGAGAAGTAGGGAGAGGACAAAGACTGCCTTCCCAAATTATGGATTAAAAAGTAGGATGGGCTGGGCCTGGTGGCTCACACCTGTAATTCCAGCACTTTGGTAAGTCAAGGCAGGAGGATCGCTTGAGGCCAGGAGTTTGAGACCAGCCTGGGCAACATAGCGAGACCCCATCTCTACAAAAAACTTAAAAATTAGCCGGGCATGGTGGCACATGCCTGTAGTCCCAGCCTCTCAAAAGGCTGAGGCAGGAGGTTTGCTTGAGCCCAGGTGTTTCAGGCTGCAGCGAGCTGTGATTGTGCCACTGCACTCCAGCCTGGGCAACAAAGCGAGACCCTGTCTCTAAGGAAATAAAAAGGTAGGGATATCTAAAGCTTGCCTTTGGGGACTATATAGTTGTTCTTAGTTATATTAGTTAGGATGCATTTGCCTCCTCTGCCCTCCAGCAATGCCCTCGTCAGTGCTTTGGCTTCCTCCTCAGGATGAAGGCAAGATGCCTACAGCTGCCCTGTCCTTACAGTTCTGTGTGCAGCAACAGCTGCAGGAGGAAAAAGCCAGCTGCTGCTAGGAGCTCTAGTAGAATTTGAAGTTCCTCCCTAGAAGTCCCAGCAAACCTCTCCTCACACCTCATTGGCTCATACTGGGTCACATGCCCATTCACTAACCAACCCTTGACAAAGGGGATGAGCATCCCATAGTACCAATCAGGCCCAACCCTGGAATTGAGAGAGGATTATTTTCCCTTGAAGCAGTAGGCTGTTGGGGAGAGGTGGCGGAGAGATGGATGCCTGCATAAAAGTGGGTCTGTTGGGAAGGGCGAATGGGGACATGGCTGCACTGGGTAGCAAATCCAACATCCAGTACACAGGAGGTAGGTAGAGCAGAATGGCACTTGCATTGTCTGGTACTTGAGTGTTTCCAAGACCCTCGGAAGGAGAGAAGAGAGAAGAGTAAGGGAGAGAAGCTGAGAAGCAGAAGCCAAGTACTCCAAACATAACACCTCTTGTGACCACCCGCCAACACGCACACACAAATAAAAGTCTTCAGTAAATTCTCCTCAACCAATTGGTGTAAGCTCTGCATGGCTGAATCCTCAGATGCTGTAAGCCCTGCTCACTGTACCCCAGCCACCATGAAGCCTGTTTTGCTCAGCAATCCCTGGTGGTCCCTGAGAACAGTAGTGATGCCTTCTATGTCCTCAATTAAGAACACCTGTTAGGCCAATGTGGTTAGTAAAGGAAGTCCTTTTTAATTCTAATAACATAAACATGCAGTTAGACTGGATCTTCACTAACCATTTAGAGTGAGGCATGGGCCAAAGCTATATGGATTTGGGAAATACTTAAAATGAATGTAGGAAACTAAAATGTTATGACTCACTTAGAAGCAGTAAAATAAACTGGATAACGCAAGTAGGATTTAGTATACAGTGTTCTTCCAGGTCTTGGGACCCCCAAGAAAGAAGTTTTTATAAGAAGTTTTGAAAAGCCAGATGAAACAGATTCTTTCTAAAATAAGAAGTGAAAAATGTGGCTTGCCTAGGGGAAGGATGGAACCTTTCTAATAATATTTGAGTTTAAGTTCACAGGTGCAGAAATTGAAGGGGACCTGGAAAAGGTAGTTAAAATTGCCACGCTGTGCAACAAACAAAACAGATGTGAGGTGACATTTGTCTGAGGGACTTTGTGCCCTACCCCCTCCAGCAAATATGCCACATATCATTTGAATAAGCTTTTTTAATGTTTAAAATTCCATAATTTTTAGATAGTGTGTCTATGACATGGTGATGTGCACTTATCTATGTTTGGCGAAGTATGTCAATCATTTATTCAGCAAACATTTCCTAAGCACCTACTTTGTGCCAGGAACTGCCTTGATATGTGTGTAAGTCTCATATGTAAATATGGTATTATAAATATTTAAAAACCATCTGAAGCAAGAATATATTTTTTTCACCCACACACACTCTTTAAATATGTTCCTACCAATGCATTGTGATTAGTTTTACCTGCTTCTTTAATTCTTTACCGAAAAATGGACATCAAATTGTTTCTAAATTAATTTCAAGGTTTGCAGCAAAAGTATAGCTTTTACAGACATCAAAGCAATAGCTCAGAGTGATTGTAAAATAATAAGTAAATAGACTAAACTAGGAAAAGAATATGGCCATTTTTAATCGATTGTTCTTGTTCATTATTAAAAAGAATAAATAAATTCCCATATCAGTCACTTCTACTTACAAAAAAAGTGATTGTGATAATCTTCAATTCTGCCTATTGATTACTTTGAAAAACTGGTGTTTTATTATCATTGTATTAAATTCTTTTCAAACAATGGAAACCTATTTCTATATGCTATCTGATCTATACTTAGAAATTTGCCAAATTTTACTGTGCTACTTTAGTAACCTTTCATAAATTGAATTTTTCATCTTCAAATTTAATCAATTTGAATTATTTATGCTATAATTGTGTTAGGAAGGTGACTGATGTTAAAATTTTGAAAAGCTGGCCATAAATTGAGCAACATTAGTTTTAAATGGAACTATTCCACTGTGGATTTTATTGTTCAATCGTATGAGTAGTACTGATAGAAATTATCCATGGTGAGCACAATTGCTTTTATTTAATTACCTTTTACCTTTGTGGATACACAATGGCCACTCCTCTTTAAATATAATGCACCTATAAAAAAAATACCATTCTCTGAACAGCTGCGGGTGCAATTGTGCAATCTTTATGCTATGGTAAGCCAGGAAAAACAACATGGAGTATTTAACCCATGGAGTTTGGGTGGATACTTGCAACCAGAATAAAATTGTGCTTGGGTGTTTGTTGCTAACAAGTTTCACTGCTATATCTAGATCTTTAAATGTAGCTCTGAGACTGTACCACTAAGGTCTGAGAGTGCAATCTGGCAGGAATCAGAACACCTGGAGGAAGAACCACAGCCTTGGTACCTTTGGAGGAGAGAAAATTGCAATCTGATGGAGGCTGTGGTTGGATTACTTAAGGATTCCATTTCATCCTTATTTTGACATGTGGTTAGTAAGTGATGAAAGAGGATCAAGGAAGATCTGTTGGATATAAGAGGTCTATCTACTTTCCAACACATACTGCCTTGGCTATGTGTGACAAAGAATTCATCCAGGTCACAGACAACATGGATTGGAGGTTCATCCTTCTAACTGCCTGTAGACCCTATGCCCAATATCAGACTATGTACTACAGATAACTCTCATCTCCATCTTTCCACCTTAATTTATATACCTTCTGTCCTCCACAACATCTCTCAAATTACCCTCCTCTGACCTACTCCTCTGATTATTTCTAATTCCATTGGAAAATTAACCTTTCTCAGTTAGGATTTCATTGGTAATGGGGTATAGTAGAAAGAATACAGCATTTAGCTTTTTATTATCCAAAACACTGGGATTTGGATCCCAGTTCATCCCACTGAATCTTAGGCAAATTACCTTACTTCTTAATTTCCTCATTGACAAAATGGGAATAATAATATAGCACCAGACTGTGAGTGCCTTTGCAAGACAGGTCACAAGGAGTGCTGCTGAGGGATCCAGGCAACACCACGCACTTTGCTGAGAAGGCCACCCTTTGTCCCTCTTTACTGCAGGCAGCTAAGCAGCTTTGACACTCTGAGGACTTGGAGCAACTACGAGGGAGAGTGTCTGTGCCTTGCACATCAAAGAAGAGCCTGGAGCAGCCAGCAAAGCAGTGGAGGCCCTCTCTCAAATGCCTATAGGTGCTGCATCTTTGGGCAAATGCCCATCTATGACCAAACAGCCACATCCCCTTGTTCATAGCTAACAGAACTGCAATGTTGTTCTGGCAGCCTTGTTCCCAGCACCCATGGATGAATCATGTCTGGACAAAGCCCATCGTGGCAGTTGCAGTTCCCCTTGGCCAGTGCTTGGTCTAGAGGTGGGCAACATGACCCAGCTCTGGCCAATTAGTTGTTGGGGGAAGTCTGATGGAGGGTGAGAGGGGTTCTGGAAAAAAATTATCTTGCCTGATAAAAAGGCACCGCCTTGTGAGAAGAAAGTCCTTTTCTCCCTGACCATTTTTCCTACCTTGAACATGGGTATGCGTGGACATTATACTTGGAGCTGTGGTTCTTCCAACTCGTGTCCACAAGGCAATAGGCTAAGGACAAAAAACAATTTTCCCAGGTTGGCAGAGTGGAAACATAGAAAGAGCCTGGGTCCTTGATGATTTTGTTGAGCGAGCTAGTGCATCACATCTGGAACTGCCTACCTCCAGACTAATAAGAGACAACTAAATGTCTTTATTATTTAAACCACTGTTGGTGGAGTTGTTTTATTACTTGCAACTGAAGGCATTTCTAACTGATATATCCCTTAAAAAGCAGAGAAGAGCAGAGCAATGTGGCTTATTCTTGGCTTATTCTTGAGTCAAGAGCTGGGAGAGAGAGGAGGTCAGTAAAAGCTAACCAACTAGCAAAATCTAGATATTGATATGAATGTGACCTCTTTCATACCCATAGGCAGCGAGACCTAGAGACAGTCAAGTTATACCTACAAAGTAACTTGAGAAGAAATGACATTTCTATACAATACAGTCTTCCCTTTAAGGAAGATAGTGTATTTCTCCATTATGTAAATCTCTTCAATTCCTAAGTTTTCTATTTTTTGTCATATGTGCTCCACCTATTTCTTGCTGGATTTATTCCTTTTATGTTTGCAGCTGTTGTCTCTCTCAAGATGTCAGGGTTCTTAGGGATCTGTCTTCTGCTCTCTTTTCAACCCACAATTGCCCTCAATGACACCACCCCTCCTGCCCCTCCCCCAGCTCCTACTTCAAACTGCTCCTTCTCTGTTCCGAGCAAATACACTGAACCTCCTAGGTACATAGACTTTTGCTTGGACTGTTTTTTGGAGGTCATCCAACCCTGATTGACAGGAAAAGGTAACATTTGAAATCTGGTGAGCTTGAGGTTAAAATATGTCATGTCAGCAATTGCTAAACAACAGTACATCAGATTAGGTCAAGAATTTGTGAAATGTTTGTGCCAAGTGAAATGTCAAAGCACAAAGTGTGTGAAAGAAAAAAATCTCTGTGCCAGTCAAAATGTCATTCTGTCCTGCAGCAAGTAATTTATTCCCTTCTGTCATCGCTGTTCTTGTTTCACATGTATTAATGCTGCCTCCAAATAATTGAAATTAATAGTGGCATTATCAGTGGTTTAGGGTAAAAACCAAAGAGCTAATTTAGAATCCCTCAGTCAATTTGGGCTCATTTTGAAAGTGGAAATTATTGACCCAACCTTAAAAATAAGCCCTTACCTGATGGTCCAAAGCATTTATACTGCAGCCATTATTTGTTCCGTTAATTTTGTAATATGTATAAAGAAGGCACAGAAGATAGTAGAGAATGAACGTTTTTTTAAATGCTGTATCTGAGGAACTGCAAACAAGATAGAAATGCTGTAGATAGGATTACTAAATCTAGGTAGCCTTCAACAAATGGAATGCCAGTGGCTCACTGAGTTGATTATGAAGCAAAACTCCATAATGTTCATCCTCATTTTCCCACTGGTTTTAATTTCTAAATTGGCAGAGCTTTCCAGAAAATGGCTCTTCTCCATGCCATTTGCTTTCTCTAAGAGCAGTTTTTTGTTGCACAGTCATGGCCAAACAGTGGGGAACTGGTCCTGCTCTTGATGCTACAGCTGTCCGGTTAATAAACCAAAATGCTTCTCTGTAGGTATTAGACAGAGCTGGGACTAGGGTGAGGCTAGCAGGCGGCCAGAGCACAACATTTAAGGAAGCACTCACTCTCAGGTGCTGACCCTACATCTGCATGACCCTGAGAGTGAGTGCTTCCTTAAATGTTGTACCCTAGGCACCTCACTTGCCTCCCTCTAGTCCTGGCCCGGGCAGGCATTATTGCTGCCCTTGGAATTGAAGAAAGGGGCTTGGAAGTAAAGAGGGACTCTATGAATCTTCTGACAATAAAAACTGGCTTCCTACCCAACTATATTAATTCCACATACCAGAAATTTTAAAATTCAAATTTGAAGAGTAAGAAGAAGCATGTATTGCTAAAATCAGAGAACTGCTTAAAAAGGAGTCCAATTAATTGCTCAGAATGGGCCCAACAGTATCAAAGGACCACCGTGTTACAGAATTTGAGATCAAATTTTCAGGTTTGAAGCTCTACTTCATCAGCACAGAGAGAGATGGTGATGGTCAGACTTGAGCAAAATTGGATAAGAGAATTAATAAAAAACCACCAATTTACTAAATTAGAATTATAGATATTTTCCAGTGACAACATCCCCACGTTCAATCTTGAGGACATCTTTCCCCAGACCCAGGTATGCAGAACAAAGCACTAGTCCTCACATGGCTGCAGGTGAGCATGGCAAGAGCAAAGGGGGCCAATGGCAGGATATTCCATCCAGGCCAGAGAAAAGTCCTGCCTTACTCCAGAATGTTTCTCTCTGTACATCCATTCATTCAACACCTATAAACTGTGTACCTAACATGTGCTCAGCAAACCCTGCCAGGTCTACCTTTCAAAAGAATCTAAATCCAGTACTTCACACGACCTGCATAATAACCACCTCATAACCACCTCATTCAGGCACCATCCTCTCATGCCTGGAGTAATGGAGCAAGCCCCTAACTGGTCTCCCTGTTTCCATTCTTGCCCCTCTACAGTCCATTCTTCAGCCAACAGTCAGGTTGATCCTTCCGAAATGTTAAGTCAGATCATGACGCCTCTGCTCAAAACCCCCCATTGGCTTTCTGCCTCTTAGAAAAAATTCCCAAATCCTTGTCTTTGGCTGCAAGGCCTATGTGATCTCACCCCAGCTCTCTCTCTGACCTCATTTCCCACTACTACATCGTACCTCACTCATTGCACTCTAGCTACAGAGGTTCTGCAGAGGTTCCTCCTACTCCCGGCACACACCTCAGGCATGCTTTTGCCTCAGGACCTCTGCACATATCACTCAGGCTTGAATAATTTATTCCCAGATATCTGCATGGCTCCCTATGCTTTGAGCTTAAATGTCATTTTATCTCAGAAGCTTCCATGATCGCCCTATCTAAAACAGCATCTTTCTATCACTTTCTATAATTTGCTGATGTATTTTTCTTTAACCATCTAACAAGTTTTCTGCTCCCCACAATAGAAGTAAGCTTCATAAAATGTTACCTGGTTTTGTTCATTGCTATACCCCCAGCACCTAGAACACTGCCCGCAATGTGGTAAATGCTCTAGATACATTTGTTGAATTAAAGGCGAATGCATATAGGTTATGTAACAATTCTGGTCACTAGAGGGTAGTATTCTTTGGTGACTCAGGACTTTTCCCTGGCCTGGACAAAATAGCCTTTTAGGACTCTCTCTCTCTGCTTTCTGATGGACTAGATGAGGTATGTGAGAGAAACAGAGGGATCGAGGTGAAACCAAGATTTTTAGCTTGAGCAAATGGGAGAATAGAGTTCTGTGTATTGAGCCAGGGACAACTATGGAAGGAGCATATTTGAGGTCTGAAAATCAAGAGCTCATTTTTGGACACAGTAAGCTTAAGATGCCTTATGTATGTCCAGGCAGAGTTGGTGAATAGGCGGTTGGATGCAAGTCCACAGTATGGAGAGGGGTCCAGGCAGGGCATATAAATTTGGCAGCATAGGGAAGGTATTTAAAGTCATGGAACTGTATGCAATCCCCTGGCGTTGAGTGTAAACAGAGTAGAGCTCTGAGGACTAAACCCTGGGCACTTCAGCATTTAGAATTCAGGGAGATGAGAAAATACCAGCAAAGGACACCATAAAGGGCAGCAGAGAAAAGAGGTAGTTGAAGGAGGATAGGGGTCTAGGAGAAATATTTCAAATATGAGAAATATTATGGAATATTTGATACAATGGAAATGATTCCATGAAAAGAGGAAAATTAATGATGCAAGAGAGAAGGACAGGCCGGGCGCGGTGGTTCACGCCTGTAATCCTAGCTCTCTGGGAGGCCGAGGCGGGAGGATTGTTTGAGCTCAGGAGTTCGAAACCAGCCTGAGCAAGAGCGAGACCCCGTCTCTACTAAACATAGAAAGAAATTAATCAGACAACTAAAAATATATAAAAAAAATTAGCCGGGCATGGTGGCGCATGCCTGTAGTCCCAGCTACTCGGGAGGCTGAGGCAGGAGGATCGCTTGAGCCCAGGAATTTGAGGTTGCTGTGAGCTAGGCTGATGCCACGGCACTCTAGCCTGGGCAACACAGTGAGACTCTGTCTCAAAAAAAAAAAAAAAAAAAAGAGAGAAGGACAACTGCAGGAGCAAAGTTCTAGAGTAGAGAAGAGGCTGGATGCAGAGCAGAGCTGGTGAGACTGACCTTAGATAGACGCACAGACAGTTCCTCCAGTGGAGCAGAAGGAATGGCAGAGTCTATAAGCACAAGTGCCAGAAGGTGGATGGATGTGATGGTGACAGCTCTTGGAAGTTCTTTTCCGGTTGCTTCTGTTTTCCTCAGTGAAATAATGGATTGGAGGTTTCAATGGGTTGGGAGAATAATAGGGAATCAGATGTTCGGAGGAATGTATTGGGTAGTGGTGAGAAAAAGTGGGATGTTTTAATGGTGATGTACGATGTTTTGAGTGGTAATGCAATCCTTGAAATGACTGAGTTGAGGGTGTGACCATAGAACTGGTGATTGAGGTAAAAATAGAAACAAAATTACACAGATGACTGGTCAGGGGATTGATGGATGGTCTTTTTTGATGTAACCTCAAGCTGACAAATGTATAACAACATCAGCTACTGTTTCCTAGGTGCCAGACAACCTGTGCAATTCTCTCCTTTAATCCTCACAATTCTACAACAACCCCAAGAATTGGAGATTGTTGTCCTCTGTTTCATCTGCATCACAGATGACAAAAGCAAGCCTGAGCAAAGTTCATTAACTAGCTCAGGGCAACACATCAATGTGGATGCAGGATTCAAACTCAACTCTTCTAACCCCAAATCCATGTTCTTGTTCTTGGCCTTCATCAAACCATCTCCAAGCTTTAGTTCATAGCCACCAGTCATGAGTAAATTTGTGAAGGAAGTCTTTCTTTTTTTTTGAGGCAGAGTCTCACTGTGTCACCCAGGCTAGAGTGCAGTGCAGTGGCGTCATAATAGCTCACTGCAACAAGCTCCTGGTCTCAAGTGATCCTCCTGCCTCAGCCTCCCAAGTAGCTGGGACTATAGGTGTAAACCACCACACCTGACTGAAATTTTTTATTTTTAGTAAAGATGGGTTCACTGTTGCTCAGGCTGGTCTCAAACTCCTGAGCTCAAGCAATACTCCCACCTCAGCCTCCGAGAGTGCTAGGATTCCAGGCGTGAGCCACCATGCTTGGCCAGCCATTGGAAGTCTTAAGTCTCAACTTCTGTTGTTTGAGCCTGGGGCAGAAGTCTGATGCTGAGGCTGGATGCTTCAGTCTCCTGAGAAAATTGGCTGGGTGCGGTGGCTCACGCCTATAATCCCAGCACTTTGGGAGATCCTCTACAAAAAAAAACAGTTTTAAAAATTAGCTGAGCATGGTGACGTACACCTGTAGTCCCAGCTACTCAGGAAGCTGAGGCAGGATCATACTCCAGCATGGGCAACAGAGCAAGACCCTGTCTTCAAAAAGGAAAGAAAGAAAGAAAAGAAGCCTCATTTTCCTCTTCTAGGTTAGAATTCCCTTTAGGCATTGGAAACCAACATAAGGAGGCAAGTCTAACCACCATACTCTGTTTTGGTTTTTCTTCACAGGGTGACCTATTGGCATGCCCCAGCAGCTTCCTTTGTCTGACTGTAGCAGAAGACTCTTGGAAAATCCTGCAGTCCAGGCCAGAGGACTTCTGGGTCATTCACCATGTGGTAACCCCTCCTTTATCTGGGAAAAAAGTGAGGCCTGATACCCTGTCACTGGTATTCCTAGAATGTTCTACTTTAAGGGCAAGGTTTCTATCCCCAGGAGATAATTTATACAAGTGATAAGTGAAGAAAGTAGAGACATGAAATTTTTCACAAAATTCATGTATTTTTTGCTACAGTTGGGAGAAATTTGCATTTTTTTGCTTTGTAATAATTCTACTAGAGAGTAGAGAAATGCTACCTCTCAGTGTCCCAAATAAGAAAAAAAACAGTTGCAACTGAATGCCATCCCTGTGAACCATCTAGACCAGAATTGGTCTAGTTGTAGTTCAATAAAACTTTCTGCAATAAAGGAAATGTTCTATACCTGTGCCTTCCAATTCAACAACCATTAGCCACATGTAGATTTTGAATGCTAAAAATGTAGCTAATACAACTAAGGAACTAAGTTTTCAATTTTATTTAATTTTAATTTAAGCTATATGTGGTTAGTATGTGGCTAGTAGCTACCACATTGGACTGTGTAGATCTAGATTATATAGATGTAGGTTTTCCACAAAACCCTTACCTGGTCAGCTCCTCCTAAGAAAGGAGGTCTCTATTAACGGAAAAAGATCCAAAGTCTATAAAATAATTTAAAGAGGTTAATTCTGAGCCAAATGTGTGTGACCAGCCCAGATCATATGGCCTTAAGAGGTCCTGAGACAACGTGCCCACAGTAGCAGGATTTGTTTGGTTTCATACATTCCTAAAGACAGAAATTACACGTAAGACCCTAGATCAGTATGTGGAGCGTGTACATTGGTTTGGCCCAAAAAGGTAATACATCTCAAAGGCAGGAGGCAGGGGCAGTGTTACAGGTTATGGGTGAATTTAAAGATTCTTTGATTTGTAATTGGTTAAAGAAATGAAGCTTGGAATGTTTTTTTTTTTTTCTTTTTTTAGGGACAAGGTCTCATTCTGTCACCCAGGTTGGAGTGCTGGAGTGCAATGGCATGATCATAGTTCACTGCAGCCTCGAACTCCCGGGTTTAAGGGATCCTCCTTCCTCAGCCTCCTGAGTAGCTGGGAATACAGGCACGCGCCACCAAGCCTGGCTAATTTTTTCTATTTTTAGTTGCCTGGATAATTTTTTTTTCTACTTTTAGTAGAGACAGGGTCTCACCCTTGCTCAGGCTGGTCTCAAACTCCTGACCTCAAGCAATCCTCCCACCTCGGCCTCCCAGGGTGTTAGGATTACAGGCGTGAGCCACCACACCTGGCCAGGCTTGGAATGTTTTAACTTAAAATAACGATGTCTGTTAAGCAGAGACCAGCCACTGGACATTTACCACAACTCAAATGATCTGTTAAGTAACTGGTGGCCTGCAGGTGTGGTTTAAGCTTTGTCTTACACAGCCTTAGACCTGTTAATGAGTTGTTCCAAAGGATATCTCCCAGAAGGGAGGAGGGCATGAGAGAAGTCCATCTAACCTCCCTCCTCATGGCCAGCAACTCATCTTTAGGGTATTTCTGGAGTCCCCTTGGCCAAGAGGGGGTCCATTCAGTCAGCAGAGGGGTGCTTAAGATTTCACTTTAGTGCACATCTCCATCGCTCACTCCTTTTCAAACAAAAGACAGAAACCTCACATAATCATTTTCGATTACTGCAACAAATTACCACAAACTGAGAAGGTTAAACCAACATATATTTATTTTCTCACAGTTTCTGCAGGTCAGAAGTCCATATACAGGGAAGCTCAAGTGGGCTCTCCGCTTAGGGTCTCCCAGGCCCAAGTCCAGGTCGCAGCAGGGCTGTGCTCTTCCGGCTCTGGGGAAGAATCCACTATCCAAGCTCGCTCAGCTTGTTGACAGAATGCAGTTCCTTGCTGTTTCAGGACTGAGGTCTTGTTTCTTTGCCAACTGTCAGCCCGGGGGCTGCTCTTAGTTCCTAGAGGGCTCTGTCCGGTCCTTGCACGTGGCCCCTCTAGCTCAGATCCAACAACAGCAGGTCAAATCCTCCATAAGCTCAGAATCTCTCTGCTATCCTCCTCTGCCTTTGGCTAGGAGAAAGCTCTGCTTTCGTAGGTTCAGTAATTACATTGGACTCACTCAAAGAATCTCTCTATTTTAAGGTCAGTTGATTAGTAACCTTAATTTCATCTGCAAAGTCATTTTGCCAATTAACATAACTACTGGAGTAACACTGGGCGTGAAAGTCTGGGGACTGAAATTCTGCCTATAACAACCCAATAGCAGAGAATGGGGAAACCAGCGAGACTACAGCTGGTAATTACTTGTGCCTGCTCAAGTAGAAAATAAAGTGGGCTTGTTGAAAAAGGTAATTTTAAAAATTCTTCTGATTATTTTCCCTTTAAGTCCATAGTCCTTTGTCTCACTTCATCATTACAAGAAACTGGCAAAGTGGTGGCCATCCCCGACCTCTGTCAAGGATCCCCAAACATCTCAGGTTATTCTCCTTGGCAGGTCTTAATATTTGAAATAGCTTCCAGCAGAGAAAAGAGAGATGTTACAGCTTTGGACATCCTTTCCCATCACGGGAGCACACACCAGCAATTCTGGTTTAGCCAGTGCTGAGTTAGATATTAAGTCCTGATAAGGACAACCTGGCCTGGAGGCTGTTAATTAATGAACAAACCTTGTATGCAAACTAAGCTACTCAGCTCCAGTTAGCAAATTCCGATAAGAAAATGAAGTGAATGGAAAACTACTTCCTTCTAATTAGGTGAAAAGAGACACTGAGTTTTCAAATCCTAAACAAAGAGCTGTTTTGTGCCTGTCCTCCTCCCGGAGAGAAGGGAGGAAGATACCCCTCAGCCAAGAGTTCAAAGAGAGGGAGAGAGAGAGAATGAGAGCACTAGTGTGAAGGACAAGCTGATGGGGTTTCCAAGAATAAGCATGCAGGTGGTCTGGGAAGTTCTCCTGAGAGAAGTCACTCAAAGGGCTACAGTGTTGAGAAAGGGGAAGAACCAATCACTGGGTTCGGAAGGTCACCACTCTGCTCCAGAACTGCCCTAAGCTGTCTGAGTTCCCTCACCTCCTCTGCCCATTGTATCAGGAACCACTTAAAATAAATACACCTGCAAGTTAAGCCCCATTCTGGACTATGGGAACCAGCTGTCTTTTGACAGGGGCAATAAAAATAGGAAAGGAAAATCTACCTGGCTGGCTCCAGAATTTCTCTTAGAGAAGAAACTACCTTGTTTAAGAAAATACCTTGAAAAACTAGGTGGGAGAAGAGGGTGAGCCCTGGGACTGGGGTTGGCAAGGATTTACAAAGAAGCAACTAAATTTCTCTGCTCAGAAAAGGAAAGGGGACTTGGAGTGGGAGAGAGTGAAGGAAAGAGGAAGGATATGGGGGAGAGAGGAGAGAAGGAAAGAGTCAGGCAGCGCAGTGGGAGTCTGGAGTCTGGGAGTTGGCAGAAATGGCAAAAGAGATGTTTAAGAACAGGGTTGTCTGATATTAACTCTATGTCATCCACAGTCTAGCGCTGATTTGTAGCTCCTGCCAGCAGTTAAAGTTCTCCAACATGCTGCTAACTGCTGTGAGAGGTGCTTTAGGCAGAAACCAAAGAGAAGGAACCAGGTCCTGTGATTAGGTCCACATTGGGAAGAACTCAGTCAAAGGTTAGAATCAGAGCAGGAGTGACTAGGAAACTGTCAGACCACGGGATTGTGCATGAACCTGGGGAGGGCACTGTTCTGCCCCCACAATGGGGCTTGAGCCAATCTTAGCAGATACTAAGGGGCAGAGTGACCTCAGCTAAAATCCGAGTTATATAAAGAAGATTAAATCATCCACTCACTGATTCAGCATTGATTTATCTTACTGCTTTTCCTGTTTTGATTTAATATCATGGTTTTCCCAAAACCTCAGCGTATAGTTTTTTCCCTCTTGGACTAAGTTCCCAGCTTCATATCTAAATCCCCAGTGACTGGCCTCCTGCTCAGCACGGAGTTGGGGAGGTGTGGTCACTCTGGCAATGGAGAGCAGGTCTCCGGAAGACCCATTGCTGTCGTGATGAAGACTCTTAAGAGCAGCTTTATTTTATGGTCACCAGGTCAAGCTAGTTTGGCCAGAAATTTTAGGGCTGAATTCTTCTTTCCCCTAACCTTGAGGACTCTATGGCTGAGGCCTAATGCTTTCCATGGGACACCAAGAGATGAGGGCATGTCACCAACATAAGGAAAAGTTTGGCTAATTTGTCAAGACCTGTGTGAAGATGTGCTTCACAGGAGGCCTTGGAGCATATATAATTAGCTTCCTTTTGATTCAGGTCTAACAATTCTACCCTTCTTACTTGAGGCTCGCTCATGCTGAAGCACAGAATAGCCTCATAGTCGTGTTGCATTCATTTGAAGGCCTGGGCAGAGGCCTCTCATTGCTGCCCAGACCATAAGGGTGGGTAGCACCTAGCCTCCGACAACACCTGGCAACCTCTCTGCATGGGCTTAGAAACTGCTGATGCCAGAGGCCCAGACACACTCTCCAGACCAGTTGATACTGCTTTACCTACCTCTCCACTGTGGCGTGCTTTGCCACCACCCTAAATGCTAACCATTCTGATGACCCATCTTCTTCTGTTACCGTCACCTCTATCCTCCCCTTGGCTCATGCTCCCCCTTTTCCCTCTCCCACAACCCAACCCTTTCTGCCAGCCCTTTGGAGCCCTTGTCTATCGGTAAACTCCCTTCCCTATAATAGAAGACTTTCTTATTGGGCTACTTTCTCTCTCTTCCTACCTTAACTGAAACAGGACTCTGAAGCCCCTGGGAGTGAGGATGTGTTATTCTTCACACATTCTAGAGCTATTTAGGGAAAAGGACATATTTGCTTATCTGAGTCCACATTACCCTATCCAAACACTTATATCTTCATTCAGTTATAAAAACCCTCCACCCTTTTTTGTGGCCATTGGTGTCATCTATCCTGCTCTTAGTCATTTGCTCTACATTCGCCGGACTTCAGTCGAACTCTCTCCCTCAAGTCCTGCCAAGGTTACCAGTGGCCTCCACCTTCTGTCCACTGCACCAGCCATTCTCATGGCTTCACTCTGAATGTGATCATTACCCAGAACTATTTCAACTCTGTCAATTTAAACTCTAATATCCCACCAAAAACCACTACCAGTCCACTTTTCAATTCTCTCTTTTAAAGAAAACAAAAGTAACAACTCTTTGACCCCATTTAGAGCACTAGTCCATGGATCCCTCTATTTGGTCCTAATCTATCTCCATCTGCCTTCACTATCTCACCTACGTAGGCCCTATGTGCTATCCATTAAACTGTAATTTTACCACTATCTTTTATCAATCTATTCAAAGATAGAAACACTCGACAATAGGCAAATTCATCTATTAATGAAACACTAAAAACAATGACCAGTGTTCTACATAAAGGAAACACTAATAAAATAATACATACTAATGTTAGCATTATCCAGACAATCTTAAATTTTCTACCAGGCTCTGGCTAATATTTAATAAGTCTGAACACAAGCACATCAGATGCCTATAAGTAACTCTGCTTGGATTTAGATAGACCTAAAGATGTACATTACCTCCCAGTTGGATTTGGAGCAGTATTGGAGCAGTGGAACTCAGAGGATCCTATCCAGGAACGATTTATTATCCAACAAATATTTCTCCTCTCAGCACTGTCCTGATGCCTTTTTTTTTTTTTTTTTTTTTTTGAGACAGAGTCTCACTCTCTTGCCTGGGGCGAGTGCCGTGGCGTCAGCCTAGCTCACAGCAACCTCAAACTCCTGGGCTCAAGCGATCCTCCTGCCTCAGCCTCCTGAGTAGCTGGGACCACAGGCATGCGCCACCATGCCCGGCTAATTTTTTCTACATACATTTTTAGCTGTCCAATTAATTTCTTTCCATTTTTTGGTAGAGACGGGGTCTCGCTCTTGCTCAGGCTAGTCTCGAACTCCTGAGCTCAGAACAATCCGCCAGGCTCGGCCTCCCAGAGTGCTAGGATTATAGGCGTGAGCCACCGCGCCCGGCCTCTTTTTAAAGAATCATTATAATGGTTTCAGGGAATTATCTTCATTTCAACCCAATTCTCCAACCATCTTATATCACTTTTCTTCTTTTATTATAATGTATAAATATGTCTTAATATCAAACTATAAAAAATCACTTATACCCAATATTCTTGCCAAAATGCATTAATACTAACCTTCAAGTCAACTCTCTGCAGGAAGCTTTGGCCATGACAAATGGGACTTGCTTGTCAGGTGGAAGATACCCTTTTTCCTCTTCCTTCTCCCCTCTGAGCCGTGAGTTGAGATCCAGAATCTTATAAGAAGACAACTGTCAAAGTTTGCATCCAGAAAACACTTAGGAAAAGGGTTGCCAGGAGATTGTAAAAAGGAATAGGAATGTAGGGCAAAAAATGCCAGAGATGGGGGAAGGGTGATCCCTGAAGGGGATCAACAATAAAAGACAAAAATCTGCGCCGAATGCAACAGGCTTGACCCAGTTATAGGCCAGGGACTGAGGGGCCTCAGGAAGGACCCACTCACATAACTGGAGAAAACAGAGTGAAGGGCACTTGGTAGAAGGGGTTCACTGAGGCACAAGGGGAATGAGGCACAAGATCAAGGTATGAAGCAGACCCCTTGCACCTGGCTGACACACAACGACAAGGCTTTCCATCGTGCCCCACAACACCACCTGGGACTTGAGCACCCAGGCACAAGAGGGCTTGAGAGAGATTAGTCCCCTCCCTGATGGAGGACGACTGCAGAGAACCTGGCACCTCTGCCTATTTAAATGTGGCCAAGAACTTATATCCAAATTCCACAGGTTTGTGGGACTAACACTATTGATGTGCCAGTTTGTCCTTGAAAGGGGTGACACTCATGAGAACAGCTTTCACGGTACATTGGGGTAAGACAAATAATACTTGACTCATTCATTGATCATTTACTGAAAACTTAATATATAAATGAAACACAACGTCAGCCCCAGAGCATCTGCAAGATTATAGCTGAGGTTTGCATTGAGTTTGCTACCCCCAGGTGAAGGGAGGACCTAGAGTTTTCAAGCAGAGCTAAAGCAATCATGTCGCTGCTATGTGCCAGCCAAAGTGACTCACTCCCAAACCTGTTTAATATGAAACAGCATTAGGAGACTGTACATAGCCTCAGGGAGATCAGCTGCTAACCAGCTCAGATGATAGCTATAATCCCTCAAATGTAGCCACTTAGACGTCACGTCTTCAGAGGCACATAGCACTGTGTACAGGAAAGAGATTGTCGCTGAAGTCGAGAGATCAAAGTTCTGGTTCCCATTCTGTAGCAGTTTGTCTTGTGACTTAGGTCAGCCTCATCTGAGAAAAGAAGCTGAAGCCTTGTCCATAAAATGGGGCAACACCTTCCCTGTCTACTCCCTGTGTAGTTTTGAGGATCGAGTGAGAAATACTACAAGAATTAAATGAAATGATGAAAATGGCAGACAGCTATATACCCAGGTATTATATTACACACTAGTATCATAAATCTCCTTTTACACTTTCATTGGTACTAGAGGGAATTTCTTTAAATGGCAGGAATGAGGAAATCAACACCACAAGACTTTCGCCTCATACCTTAATATCAGCAGCATCCACAGCACCAATTTAGCTGTTTATTGTGGACTTTTTTCATCCCAGGGAGTAAATTGGAGTCTTTTCAAAGAGAAGACTAGAGCTCCCTCTTCAGTGTTATCTGGGGCTATCAATTAGAGCATTTCTGGTATTTTCCAGCAAGTACTTTAAAGAGATCCCTGTTTGAGAAATGTCTGCAACTATTTCTCCCATCTGTAGTTACATGGGCAAAAAAATAAGCAAAAAATGTCTTTTTTTCTTTCTTCACCTTTTCTGCTTTTTTTGTATCCATGTCTCTATCTCCCAGAGGAACTAGGGTGCAGTGGGTGAAGTGAGGAAGGCGCTTTCCTCAAGTGCAAAATTTAGTGGAGAATCCAAAAACTCAAAAATCAAGGTAAATAATATTTAATACAATATTTTAAAATAAATGCCAAAAACCCATAATGAACAAAATATCAAAATTTTAAATAAAGATCAGTGACAACACCATGCTGAGACATATTGAAGCCTAAGGCAAAAGGAAAAATCAGTAATGCTGATCCTTTCTTTATTTAAAATTTGGTATTGTATTCATCATAGATTTTTGCATTAATTTTGCAAAGTAGCAATGTTTTTCTTTCTTAGTGGCATCTAAAATTGTAGTTTGTTTTAGTATCAACGGCATCTTGGATTTGGTTAAATGCTTTCCAGGTAGTATGTGAAACAAGCGTGACTCCTGGCAATCAAAACCCAACTTCACTTTGTCTCCCACTGGTTCTTTTGAACATTTGTTCAGTGAAGGTCACTTTCCCTGCTTCTGAACGAAAACTCGGAGAGTCCCATGGCTTTTCTGTTCACTCTTAAATAATGGGAAAGTTTCATGGTCATTTTAAGTCACAAACACAGTCTCAGTTTAGCAATTAGAATGCTACTAAAAATAGAAAAATTAGCCAGGAGTCATGGTGTGTGCCTGTATTCCCAGCTACTCAGGAGGCTGAGGCAGGAGGATTGCTTGATTCCAGGGGTTTGATGTTGCAGTTAGCTACGATGGCGCCACTGCGTTGTACCCAGGGTGACAGTGAGACTCTGTCTCAAAAAAAAAAAAAAAAGAAAAGACAAGAAAAAAAGCATAATTCTTTGAAATAGTCAAAACTCACAATTTCACGTAGTAAATCTCTCCTCTGCCAGCTCCACCTAGAAGACTGCAGGAGGAAAGGGAGGTAGGGCCTTCTGCTCTCTGCTCTTCCCGCTCTCTCTCTTCCACTTGATGCCTGCTGTTTTCTTCTCTCCAAAATGATAGGAGCTTGGCAAGGAGGAGAGGAAGGGGATAGACCAGTTATTATCTGGCTTTGTGGCTGCATATCCTCTGGGCCAGGAAGATGACTAACAGGGACACTTTCTTTGTGGACATCTTCATTGGCGCATCAGAGCTTCCTGATGGGACCTTCTACCCTCATTGTAATGTTTGTCTTATCTGGGTGGTGGGTATGTGGATGTTTATTATATAATTGTACTTTTCTGCATGCTTTATATATTTTAAATTTTCTTAATTAAAAAAATAAGAATGGTGAGAAAAAATAAGGGGAAAGAATTCTAACTCTACATGAAAACAAACTTTGCTGGGTGGAAACTTGTCTTATTATCAGTGTCTGTCTGTCTGTCTCTCTCTCCTACCAACCATTTCTTCTCTTCTGGCCTTCATTTTTATCACCTTCATAGGCCTATAAAAATAAAAGTTTATCTAGATTGAGATAAACTCCCTTACCCTGTCACATGCTAGTTTATTTCTTACTCCTTCTGAATAAGCAGAGCAATTCCCCACTGGTTTCTAATTTCTTTAAGAATAAATGCCCCTGGCCAGAATCCAGTCCACTCCCAGTCCCCTGGGACCTTGTCAAGAGAACTGGAACATCTCTGCCCTCAACCTCCAGGGCAGAAATCAACAGGAGTCCCACAGCAAGAAAATCACTATGAAAACAGCAGTGTTGCTAAAGGCAGAAAGCACATCTTGTTCTTACCACTCAGAGCTTCACTGTACTGCCTGTCTCCAGGCATTGGAAATGAAGAGAGAGAAGAATGTTGCAGAGGCTAAATAATTGTTCCTACTTTAATAAAATAATTGCCTTCATTGTTTAGCTTCACAGTACCAACAATATATTACTTATATCCTTAAACACTCCTTTTCCATAGCAAAGTCTTCAATGTGCTGATTTATCAGTACTATTTAAATGCATGGTTCTATTTTGCCTCTAGGATCTATGGAAGTTGGAACTGGAAAACAATTTGAGTTCTCACACATTCCAAAGGTCCTGCCCAGACTCAGGATGTCTAAAGCAAAACACTTTCACAACATGACAAGTTTCAGGATCATAAGGAGAGAACTAGCTATGGGTAGGTCATGTAGATAAATCAACAAAGCACAGAGGGAAAGCAATGCAGAGTCCACGCCCTCTGTGACTAGGGCTCATCATGGCTGGGAGTTACTTGCAACCGCAGGGTGGACCGAGGAAGGCAGAGCACTAAGTGTGGGAGGGAGAGGTATGGAGGGCAGAATGGCAGGCATCAGTCCAGGAGTCAAGGTCTGCGCTTACCCATAACCTTTACTCCCCTCAACCTCCTGCTAAAGCGTGCCCCTGGGGGCTTAATACAAAGGAAATGAAAGTGGTAGTGGATGAGACTAATCAAAAAGTAAAACATGAAAAGGATGCAAGATCTCACAGAACAGAAATAGGTTTCCATGAAGCCATGAACTCAGATGGAGAAAAAAAATTGCATCTTTATCTTCACTAACCTGTGATTGAAAATCTAGCATTTCCTTCATTTATGAAAGGAGGCAATAAAACACTTCAGTATTCGTAGTACCGATGACTGTCGCCAATAAAATTCATAGATATTTTCAATTAACTTTGTGGTGTTACAGATATCTTGAAACATCATTTGTGTTCATCATTTCATTGAAATTATGATAGTAATTAAATGTCACTAGATTTTGAGATTTAATCTATTAATAAAAAGCATATATAGTCATGCACACAATTACGACATTTCAGTCAACGATGAACCACATATGCAATGGTGGTCCCAAAAGATTATTGAAAGGTGGCTTTACTAATAACCTATCTAACAGAGGAAAATAAACTATCTGACCGAAAGTAAGAAAAATAAACTCACAGCACACAATTGTCCCTTGGAAGACAAAACTCTCAACACAACTACTCCCTTTGCTTTGTTTTAATTAAAACACCTGTGGCCTAACTCATTATCTCTAAGAGTTTTGTTTTCTCAGCCTTGAAGAGTCCTAAGCAGACAGTAGGGGTGTGAACCCCCCACTCCAGCTCTCTGCCTCAATTCCTGCCAGAAACACATTTCAAGGACTCAGATAAGCTGACCTCACAGAGAAAAGAGAAAAAATAAAGAGCACCTGCAACAGCTTTGCAGCTGCTTCTGTTATCAGTCTGCTGAAGCAGAGGGAAAAAAAGCCATTTTCACCCTATAAAACTGCAAACAGCTTTTCCTCAACTGCCCAGTACTTCCTTTCTTCCCCCACGTGCTGTGCCCACTCTCTCCTCTTCTCTTTCTCTCTCTCACTTTCTTCCTTGGAAAAATAAATAGACTTTTTACTTTTATATATCCTATTCTCTGCATGAGAAATCCTTCTCCACCCATGGTGTGAGCACCTAGTGAGCTTTCCACCCTTACAATTATAATGTAGCTGAAAAATTCCTATTGCCTGATAACATCGTAGCCATCATAGTGTCATAGTGCAATGCATTACTCATTTGTTTGTAATGATGCTGGTGTAGACAAACCTACTGTGCTGCCAGTCATATAAAAGTATAGCACATACAATAAGTATATAATACTTGATGATAAATACTGTTACTGATTTATGTATTTACTACACTATACTTTTGTTACTTTGGAGTATATTCTTTCTACTTATTTTTTTAAAAGTTAACTGTAAAACAGCCTGAGGCTGTCCTTCAGGAGGTATTCCAGAAGAAGGCATTGCTATCATAGGCGATGGCAGCTCTAAGCATGTTATTGGCCCTGAAGACCTTCCAATGGGACAAGATGTGGAGGTGGAAGATAGTGAAATTAATGATCCAACCCTTTTCAGGCCTAATGTGTGTGTTTGTGTTTTAGTTTTTAACAAAAAAAGTGTAGAAAGTAAAAAAGAATTAATACACTTTTAAAAATATAAAAAGCTTATAGAATAAGGGTATAAAGAAAATATTTTTGTACACTTGTACAATGTGTTTGTATTTTAAGCTAAGTGTTATTACGAAAGAGTCAAAAAGTTTTTAAAAATCTAAAATTTTATAAAGCAAAAAATTACACTAAGCTAAGGTTACTTTATTATCGAAGAAAGAACAATTTTTATATAAATTTAGCTTAGGCTAAGTGTACAGTGTTTATAAAGTCTATAGTAATGTCCTAGGCCTTCACATTCACTCATCACTCACTCACTGACTCACCCAGAGCAACATCCAGGCCTGCAAGCTCCATTATGATAAGTGCCCTATACTAGTGTACCATTTTTATCTTCTTTTTTTCCTTTTATTATTATTTTTAATTGACACATAATAACTGTACATATTTATGGGATACAGTGTGATTTATTTCTGAATTTATTTCTGGATTCTCTATGTGGATTTATTTCTGAGTTCTCTATTCTATTCTATCGGTCTATGTGTCTGTTTTTATGCCAGTACTGTATTGATTTGGTTACTATAGCTTTGTAGTATATTTTGATGTCCAGTTAGTTCTCTTTTCTTTGTGTCCTTGTCTGGTTTGGTATCAGGGCAACGCTGGCCTCATAGAATGAATTCGGAAGTATTTCTGCCTCTTCAATTTTCTCAAGAGTTTGAGTAGAATTGGTGTTAGTTCTTCTTTAAATGTTTGACAGAATTATGCAATGAGACCACTGGGTCCTGGGCTTTTCTTTGATGGAAGAATTTTTACTACAGATTCAATCTCTTCACTCATAATAGGTTTGTTCAGGTTTTCTATTTCTTCTTACTTCAACCTAGATAGGTTATATGTGTCCAGAAGTTCATCCATTTCTGCTAGGTTTTCTAATTTGTTGCCATGCACTTTTTCTCTAATGATTCTTTGTATTTCTGTGGTCTCATTTGTAAGGTCTCCTTTTTTGTTTCTGATTTTTTAATTTTATTTATTTATTTTTGAGGTACGGTCTCACTCCATTGCTCGGGCTGAAGTGCTGTGGCATCTGCCTAGCTCACAGCAACCTCAAATTCTTGGGCTCAAGCAGTCCTCCTGCCTCAGCCTCTGGAGTAACTGGGACTACAGGTGTGTGCCACCATGCCTGGCTAATTTTTTCTAGTTTTAGTTGTTTGACTAATTTCTATTTTTAGTAGAGACAGGGGTCTCGCTCTTCCTCAGGGGGGTCTCAACTCCTGACCTCAGGCACTCGTCCCATCTCAGCCTCCCAGAGTGCTAGGATTACAGGCATAAGCCATCCTGCCTGGCCTCTGATTTTTTATATTTGAGTCTTCTCTCTTTTTTTCTCAGTTAGTCTAGCCAATGGTTTGTCAATTTTATCTTTTCAGAAAACCAACTTTTTGTTTCATTGATGTTTTGTATTGTTTTTTTATCTCAATTTCATTTATTTTGTTCTGACATTTATTATTTTTTCCTTCTACTAATTTTGGATTTGATTTGTTCTTGTTTTTCTAGTTTCTTGAGATACATCATTAGGTTGTTCATTTGAAATTTTTCTGCTTTTTAGATATAGCCATTTATTGCTATAAACTTCCCTTAGTACTGCTTTTTCTGTTTCCCATAGATTTTGGTATGTTGGGTTTCTATTTTCATTTGTTCCAAGAAAATTTTAAATTTCTTTCTTAATTTTTTCATCGACCTATTGGTCTTTCAGGAGTATGTTGTTTAATTTCCATGTAATTGTACAATATATGGAAAGTTCCTCTTGTCATTGATTTCTAGTTTTATTCCATTATGGTCTGAGAAGATGCTTGATATGATTTTGATTCTCTTAGATTTGTTAAGACTTATTTTGTGGCCTAACATGGTCTATACTGGAGACTATTAGACATGCTGATGAAAAGAATGTGTTTTCTGTAGTTGTTGGATGAAATGTTTTGTAAATGTCTATTAGGGGCTGGGCGCGGTGGCTCATGCCTCTAATCCTAGCGCTCTGGGAGGC
>NW_012136080.1:12456844-12532304 GCF_000956105.1 Propithecus coquereli
TGGAGTGTTGAAGTTCCCAACAATAGAGCTAATATTATTTGTTTTATATATCTGGGTACTGTGATGTTGGGTGCACATATATTTATAATTACTATATCCTGTTGCTGAATTGATCCCTTTTTCATTATATAATGATCATCTTTGTCTCTTTTTACTCCTTTTGATGTAAAGTCTATTTTATATCAGTATAGCTGCTCTTCTCATTTTTGGTTTCCATTTCCACGGAATATCTTTTTCCATCCCTCCACTTTCAGTCTATATGTGTCTTTACAAGTGAAGTAAGTTTCTTATAAGTAGCATATAGTTAAGTCATGTTTTTTATCCATTCATCCAGTCTTTATCTTTAAAGTGGCAAATTTAATCTGTTTACATTCAAGGTTATTATTGACAGGTCAGGACTTACTCTTGTCTTTTTTTTCATTGTTTTCAGGGGTTTTGTTTATGTCCTTTATTCCTTTATTCTTGTCTTATTGTGTATCTTTGCAGTTTGGTGGTCTTCTGTAGTGATAAGGTTTGATTCTTTTCTCATTCTCATTTGTGTATCTGCTCTACCAGTAGGTTTGTTTTTTTTTTTTTCCTTTTTCATGTTTTCATGATAGTGATTATCATCCTTTTGCTTCCAGATGTAAGACTCCCTTGTGTATGTCTTGTAAGGCCAGTCTAGTGGTGATGAATTCCTTCAATTTTTGCTTGCCTAGGAAAGACTTCATTTTGAATGATAGTTTTGCTGGGGTATAATACTCTTAGCAGGCAACATTTTAGCTTTCAGTGCTTTGAATATATCATTCCAATCTCTCCTGGCCTATAAGGTTACTGCAGAGAAAAATGCTATTACTCTAATGTGACTTGACACTATTCTCTTGCTGTTTTTAGAACTCTCTCTTTGTCTTCACCTTTTGAAAATTTGACTATAATGTTCATGGGGCGGGGAAATCTTTTTGGACTGAACCTGTTTAGAGATTTTTACGCTTTCTTGATCTGGATGCCCACATCTCTCCCCAGACTTCAGATGTTTTCAGCTATTATTTCATTAAGTAGATTTTCTATGCATTTTTCCTTTTCCTTCTGGAACTCCCATAGTATGAGCATTTGTTTGCTTAAAGTGCCCCGTATGTCTTATAGGCATTCTTCACTCTTTTTTATTCTCATTCCTTTTTTTTTTCTTCTCTGTCTGGTAATGTCAAACAACCTGTCTTCAAGTTTAGAGATTCTTTATTCTGCTTGAATAAGTTTGATGTTGAAACTCTCTATTGTATTTTTTCATTTAATTCATTGAAGTCTTCAACTGCAGAATTTCTGTTTCATTCTTTTTATAATTTCTATCTCTGTTGAATTTCTCATTCATATCATGAATTGTTTTCTGATTTTGTTGAATTATCTATCTATATTTTCTTGTATCTCATTGAGTTGTCTTAAGATTATTATTTTGATTTCCTTTTCAGTAGTCTCTGTTACTAGAGAGTTATTATGTTCAATTAGTGGTGTCATATTTCCTTGCTTCTCCATGTTTCTTGTGTCCCTGTGTTGATGTCCATGCATCTGGTGGAACAATTGCCTCTTCCAAACTTTCTAGAGTAGCTTTCATAGAGGATGACTTTCATCTGTAGTTGGGAAGGGTGTGGTGACTGTTCCTGGATAGATGCACTGGTATAGTCTCTGTACAGCTTCTTCAGCTGTGTTTAACATCAATAATATCTGTGGGCACCTCAGTGGCCTAGGCTGTAGAAGTTTGTAGCTGTGATAGTGGTGATGTAGGTTGTTAATGTCCTCAGTGTCAAAGGCTTTTGGGGTCCTCCTATTCTCATTTTCCCCACAATGGGAAGATTTAGTAAAGGGGATCCCCCTTGGTGTCAGGTCTGACATGGCCTGAAAGCAGCTGCAGCTGTACTGGGTTCCCAGTGCAAGTGCTCAGAGCAGTTGTGGGACCAGGGTCTTCAGCTTAGGTTCTCATGAAACTATTGCGGCACCTGGGGCTTAAGGTGCATGTTTTCTCTCTATGGCAGATTTGGATGAGGGGTGCCCACAGAGCCAGAATCTGTGCCTCTGAGGTATCCCCTGGAAGCTTGGGCCCAGGGGCCCTGGTTGTAACTGTGATTCTACCCCTGGAGGTCAAGGCACAACACTGGACTGACTCCAGGGAAGAAGGAGTCCTTTGGAGGTTTGGGCCCAGGGATCAGCATATGGCTGCAGTCTGAGGACCTGAACCAATACAGTTCAGTGGCAACTTGGGTCCCAGAGGATAAGGCACTATGTGGTAGTGACTCCAGACCCTGAAATGGTGGGGCTCGGCAGTATGCAAGACTCTGTGAAGCCAAGTGCAGTGGTAGCAAGTACCCCAGAATAATGGAGCACAGCTGTTGTTTGGGCCCATGAGGGGACAGGGAACAGCATAGTGATGACTCCATTCCCCAGGGAGAAGGGTATCTCAGCAGCTCAGACTCTAGGGGGCTAGTCCAGGCTCTAGCGATGCAGGGTACTAGAATTATTTGGCCTGTCAGACAGAGTGTCTAAGCTCAGGCATTGCTCTGTTTCCTTGACATATAAAATACTATATTAGCTCAACCCAGGCATGTGCAATTGCTCAGCTCTGCCAGGGTAGCAATTCCCCAGGGGGCAATGTGCTGCTTCAGCTCAGGCATGGGGGGCATTACTGTTCGAGGTGGTCTAGACACCATTCTCCTAGGATGCAGGGCACTGCTTCAGCTTAGATACTGGGTTGCCTGCTCTAGGCAGCCAAGGCACTATTTCCTGGGATGCAGAGTGCTGCTTCAACTCATGCACTAGGAGGCATGACTGCTTTGAATAGTCAAGGCACTGATTTCCTGAGAGGCAGGGTACCTCTTCAGCTCTAGCCAAGGGGCCAAGAGGAGGCATAGGTGGAGTGGCTCCACCTCCACTTGGCCCTATGGGGAAGGATATATGTAAGAGCTGCTCACAGCTTGGCTTGGTGATGTCAGTCCACCAAGCTGGGTGGCATGTTGGCAGCTTAGCCTCAGGGGTGAAGGGGAGCCATGGCTACTCATCCCTAGAACAGACATGTACCAGTTGTATTTCCAGTCCCAAGATGGGGTAGCACCGTAGCTGTGTGGGCCATAGCAGGTGGGGTATAGTGTCGGCTCCTTCTCTAAGGGGAGTACAACTATATAGACTCCGGGAAGCTCCCTCAGCTGGGCTTAGTTCCAGTGAGGACTGCAGGGGACCCCAGTAGTGAGGTTTATAGTTGTTCAAGGCAATGATGGGGATTGCTAGGATCCTCTTGCTTACCTCCTTACCATATGGAGAAGTACCCCTGATTCCCAGCTGATCCTGGTTAGGGAATGCGGTGGTGGAGGCCTGCATTTTCCTTCCATTCTCCATGTGGCCATGATAAGTTTCTGTGCTCACCAGGGTTTCTGTTATTCCTATGAGCACTCTGGTTCTCTCCCTCAGTTATTTTCATTAAAATGTAGTTCTGTATTTATTGGTCTAATATCTTTGTCAGGGAAACAAGCATTAGGGGCTTCTAGTCAGCCAACTTGCTCAAATGAAGATTTTTATTACATTTCTGAGAGGGGTGCATGCTACATCATACAGAGCCACGTGGGGAAGCACCAACTACAGGAGCAGAAAATAGCCCCATTTGTTATACCACATTTTTACTGTACCTTTTCTATATTTAGATATGTTTAGATACAGAAATACTTACCTTTGTGTTACGGTTAACTACAGTATTCAGTACAGTGGCAACAGGCTATACGATATAGCTTAGGCATGGAGTGGGCTATGCCATAGGCTTCATCAGACTTCCAAAGAGGTCTATGGGGGGAAGAAGGTTAAAAATCCTTTCATGAGGCAGTTGCAGACTAGTTGGGGGTGGAGGTAGGGTGCAGCATCCCATCAACCCCAATTCTAAAATGTTGTGAAAGAGGTTTCGGTGAAAAAATTGGGGGAAAGGGTGAAAATATAACTTTGGGGTATGCCTAAGGACCATGCAATTCACTGGGTTATAAAACAAGTTAAATTCCAGCTGAAAGACATGTGTTTGAGGATTTTCTTTGTACAAAGCCCAGCTATAAAAGAAGCGATTTAGTTTTTCAAAGGGTGGTTCAGGAGGAATAATTCTAGAAGGTGAACCTGGATCCAGTGTTCAGTCCCCTAACCCCCAAAGCTATAAATATACAGTAGTCCCACATCTTCTCCAAACAACTGATGCTAATTCAGTTGGGTATGTGTCCTTTCAACCCACAGAAGAAACCCAGAGATAAAAATAATAGAAATTTTTATAATCAACTTTTACTTAACTAAGTTATTAACGTAACTAATAATCTCTATTCCTTCTGTAAAACCTATCAATTTGTCCTAGGGCATTCTGACCACTTGCAGCCAATGGGCTTCTCTCTTATACACTGGCATTTTCCCAAAACTCAATAGTAAGAAAACAAACAACTCAATTAAAAATGGCCAAAAACTACTCCAATATCAAGGCCTACTGGATAGCTATCCCTCTGACAATACCACACAGTAATCAAGACAGTGTGGTACTGCTCAGGAGGTTAAGAGGGGAGGATCCCTTGAGCCCAGTGTTCAAATCCAGCCTAGGCAACATATTGTAATAAAACCCTGTCTATTAAAAAAAAAAAAAAGACAGTGTGGTATTGGCAGAGGGATAGCCAATAGATCAATGAAACAGAATAGAGAACCCAGAACTAGAACCACACAAATGTGCCCAACTGATTTTTTTAAAAATAGACTTTATTTTTCGTAACAGTTTTTTTTTTGTTTTTTTTTTGTTTTGTTTTTTTTGAGACAGAGTCTCACTCTGTTGCCCGGGCTAGAGTGCCGTGGCGTCAGCCTAGCTCACAGCAACCTCAGACTCCTGGGCTCAAGCAATCCTCCTGCCTCAGCCTCCCGAGTAGCTGGGACTACAGGCATGTGCCACCATGCTCAGCTAATTTTTTCTATATATTTTTAGTTGTCCGATTAATTTATTCCTATTTTTAGTAGAGACGGGGTCTCGCTCTTGCTCAGGCTGGTCTGGAACTCCTGAGCTCAAACAATCCGCCCGCCTCGGCCTCCCAGAGAGCTAGGATTACAGGCGTGAGCCACCGCGCCCGGCCTCCGTAATAGTTTTTGATTTACAGAAAAAAAGGGTTCTCATATACCCTCTAACCAGTTTCCCTTATTAATATCTTACATTCATATGATACATTTGTTACAATTTAGGAACCAATATTGAAACATGATGATTAACTAATGATTATAGTGTAGTCAGATTTCCATAGTTTTTAATTGTCCTGTCTCCTTAACCTCATTTTGGCCGTGACAGTTTCTTAGACTTTCCTTGTTTTCTGTGACCTTGAAAGCTTTGAGGAATACTGGTCATATATTTCATAGGATGCCCCACTATGGGAATTTGGTGTTTTTCTCATAATAAAACTGGAGCGATGGATTATTGGGAGGAAGATCACAGAAGTAAAGTGTCATTTTCATCGCATCATATCAAGAGTACATACTATTAATGTGATTTATAACTGTTGAAGTTGACTTTGATCACTGGCAGAGATAGTGTTCCTAACGTTTCTCTCCTGTAAAGTTACTTTTCCGCCCTCTCCAGAGTATTCTCTGTGGAAGTAGGTTACTATGGGCAGGCCATACCTAAAGAGTGGGGCGTTATGTTCCCCTCCTTGAGGGAGAAGTATCTGCATAGATTATTTGGAATTCTTCTGCATGGAAAATTTGTCTATTCTCCCCAGTATATTTATTATTCAATCTTTTTATCTCCGTATGAACTCATGGGTATTTATTTTATACTTTGAGCTACAATCCAATACTACTTTATTTTGTTGTTCAAATTGCTCCAACTTTGGCCATCAGGAGTTCTTTCAGCTCCTGTGCTCCCTTGACAGACCCCCATCATTGTGGATTTTGTTGTTGTTATCACTCCTTACTTTCTGATACTACTATATGCTCCAGGATCAACTTGTCTATTTTCTGCCTCAGTCCAAGCATCAGCCATTTCTCCAAGGAGCCCTAGTTCTTTTCATTGGAGAAACCGTGACCTGGGCACTCGATCTGCTCATTGCGCTTGGGATGCCCAAATTATTTTTGGCAAACATTCAAAAGCTGGTCAGTAGGGGAAGGACAATCATTTCAACAAACAGAAATTGAATATCTACAAAGAAATGGACCATGACCTAAAACTCATATCTTATGCAAAAACTAACCAAAATGAATAGTAGATGTGATATAAAATGTAAAACCATAAAAATTTTAGAAAAAATATAGTAGAAAGCCTTTGGGATCTAGGACTGAACAAATAGTTCTTAGTCTTAACACCAAAATCATGATTATAAAAGGAAAAATTAATAAATTGGAACTTGTCAAAATTTGAAACTTTTGCTCTGTGATAAAACTATCATGAGAATAAAAAGACAATTTACTATAAACTGGTAGAAAATATTGGCAAGCCACATATCCCACAAAATACTGGCATGTAGAATATATAAAGAACTTTCAAATTCAATAGTGAAAAAACAAACAGTCCAATGGGAAAATGAATAAAGACATGAACAGGCATTTCACCAAAAAGGATATACATATGGTAAATAAGCACATGAAAAGATGTTCAACTTCATTAGCCATTAGGGAAATGCAAATTTAAACCACAATGAGCTAGCACTACACAGAGAATGAAAACTCATGTTCACACAAAAACCTGTACATGAGTGTTCCTAGCAGATTTTTCACAATAGCCTCAACTGGAAATAACTTAGATGTCCTTCAACAGGTGAATAGTCAAATCAGCTGTTGTACATCCATACTATGAAATACTATTCAGCAATGAAAAGGAACAAACTGTTGATACACACAAGAATTGATGAATCTCCAGATAATTATGAAGAGATAAGTGATTTCTAGGAACCAGGGGTGGGGTGGGGGTAGAGGGATTGATTACAAAGGAGTAGCACAAAGGAATTTTGGAGGGTGATAGAAATATTCTATATCTTGATCATGGTAGTGGTCATTACATGATTTCAAGCCTTTGTCAAAACTCATAGGACTATACATTCAAAGGAGAGATTTTATTGTATGTAACTTGTGATTCAATTTTTAAAAACAGAAAAATAATAGAAGCTTTTTAAACCAATGTCTACTTAGCTCAATTACTAAATTAGCTGACATTCTCCATTCCTTATGTAAAACATACCAACTTGTACTCAGAACATTTACAATTGAGTACACACAGCTAGTAGATTCCTCTCTAATATACTGGCATTTTCTGCTGCCATCAGTTGAGCACAACACATACCAAGAATCAGGTATTCTCAAACCTTCAGATGTTAGTTGTATTTGTTATTATAATTACCTAATTTAATTAAATATGACATAAGCCCATGAAATATGAATGTGGAAAGGGAAAGTTATTGTGTCATTTCTATGAAAATTGGAATAAATTTTCAATAGAAACAATTTCAATAAAATTGGAATAAAGACTTCCTAATGGCAACTTGCTAAAAAAATTTTTAAAATAAAAGTGGATGAGTCAGCTATGAAAAATTGCAAGGAAATGTAAAAATCCAAAATCAATTTACATTTACATTGCTTTGCAGTGGCTTAAAATTTTTGCTCCATTTTAACATAATACAAACTGGAAATTTTACAGGATACACCATGAGAGTGGTTTATGCAATGAAGTCTTGGAACTCTGATTAACCAATTCATACTTAAAGAAAGGTATGGCAAATGAATGTATATTTATATGTTCTAAACTAAATATTTATATGCTCTAAACATTTAACTTGAAATTTTAAACTATGTATGAAGTATTATTTATGATTTCCTACTTTAGCTGAATTTTTCTATAAACCAAACATATGCAGGGTCCAAATAAGAGTGAAGAAGTGATTCAAACCCAAGAGTGAACACTTTTTGTGTTAAGTTCAAGAATAAGTTCTTTTTTAATCATCTTGGGAATTTAGGTGTATTTTGTTTTACAGAGTATTTGAAATGTTGAATTTAGACTTGTGATTTTAATTTGAAATGTTTAAAAGAACTTCACTGATGATAGATTGAGGATTTAAATTTGAGATGTGTAAAAGTTGAATTGATTATGTTTGTAAATTGCATTTTAATTTTTCAGAGAATATGAGGTATTAAATCTACAGCTTTTAAGTTATTAGGTTTGTAAATACAGTTCAAGTGCTTAGGAATATTGGTTTATTAGATTTGTAAGCTTGCTCGTTGAGTGCTTGAAGTACTTTAGAGAATCAGGTACATTGCATTTATAATTGTGGTTTCAAATATCTAAGAATTGCATCAAGTTAATAAATAAATGGTTAGGGAATTTAATCTATCATATTTATAAGGTAATTTTAGGTTATAACAGAATATTGTATTTATAAACAAAATTATAAGATTTAAAGTTAAGTTTAAAAGCCTAGTAAAAACTAGATTTCAAATGAGATAACTTTAATAAATTTGACATTAATTAAGAAAAAGTGGCTTTAAGAGTTTGTGTTTTTTTTCTTTCTGTGTATAAAAGCCTACCTCATACATTAAAAAATTCAAATGATGAAATGATGAAAGGATCAACTTCTCCCAATCCAGGCTCTCATTTAAAAAGCACCTCCTTAACCTTCAAGCAAAGCACTTTAAACATAGAGTTACCATATGACCTGGCAATTCCACCATTACATATATACCCAAGAGAAATAAAAGCATATCCACATACAAAGAATTGACCTGAATGTTCATAGCAGCCTTATTTGTAATAGCCAAAAACTGGAAGCAACCTAAATGTCCATTAGCAGGTGGTGGATAAACAAACTGTAGTAATAGCCACGCATTTATTTAGCAATAAATAAATAAAGTACTGATACATGGATCAGTACACATAGATGAAGATTGAAAACATTATGCTACATGAACAAAAGAAGCTAGACACAGAAGGCACATACTGTATGACTCCATTTATATGACATGTCCAGAATATGTATCAATACAGAAAGTAGTTTAGTGGTTGCCTACAGCTGGGAGGGAGGATGGGTGGAAATGAAGAGTAGCTTAATGAGTGTGGCGTCCTTTGGGTATGATGGAAATATTCTAAAATTGATTTGATGATAGCTACACAACTCTGAATATAGCAAGAACCATAGCATTTTACATTGGAAAGAGGTGAATTATATGGTATACGAATTATGCCTCAATAAAGCTGTTACCAAAAAGGAAGGAAGAAAGGAAGGGTGGGAGGGAGGAAGGGAGAGAAAGAGAGAAAGAAGGAGAGAAAATCCATTCCTCCTGCAAGGAAACATTTCCAGGATTCTCTTGCACATGCATCTAATGACTTTATTCTGTTGTGGATGTCCTGTTTCTTCACATTGTGCTCTTCTTAGAGTCTTAATGAGGTGCATCTCATTGAACCTAGGTCATGTACCCTCCTCTAGCCACAAAGGAGGTGGCAAAAGTGAGTTTTGGCTTACACCTTGGGCACCAGGACTCCTACCAGCAGAGGTCCCTCAACTATAGTAAGTATAGAATATCTTTCCATTTTTTTGTGTCCTCTTCAATTTCTTTCATAAGTGTTTTACAGTTGTCATTGTATAGATCTTTCACTTCTTTAGTTTAATTGATTCCTAGGTATTTTATATTTTCTAGCTATTATGAATGGGATTGCTCTCTTGATTTCCTTCTTTTCTTTTCTTTTCTTTCTTTTTTTTTTTTTTTTTTTTTTTTAAGACAGGGTCTGACTCTGTTGCCCAGGCCAGAATGCTGTGGCATCAGCCTAGCTCACAGTAACCTCAAACTCCTGGGCTCAAGGGATCCTCCTGCCTCAGCCTCCCAAGTAGCTGGGACTACAGGCATGTGCCACCATGCCCAGCTAATTTTTTGTTTCTATTCTTAGTTGCCCAGCTAATTTTTTCTGTTTTTAGTAGAGACGGGGTCTTGCTCTTGCTCAGACTGTCTCAAACTTCTGACCTCAAGCAATCCTCCCATCTCAGCCTCCCAGAGTGCTAGGATTTCAGGAGTAAGCCACCATGCCCGGCCATTGATTTCTTTTTCAGATTGTTCACTGTTGGTGTATTTATATGCTATTTCTGTATGTTGATTTTATTTTTTTACATGTACAGTCATCTTTATTTTTAACTCATAAAAACATTAGTTTAATATAATAGTTTAGATGGGTTTTGATAGGCACATTACAATATTTACATTAGATGAAATCAAAACCAACACATCTCTCTTTAACACATTGACTGCCACACTAGAAAAAAAATTTTTTTCCTTAGGGCCACAGTGTTTTATTATGAATATAGAATAAAAACTTTGAAAACAAAATGATCCTTTCTAATTTAATGAAGAATTTGTTATTTTTTTATTGTTTTCTGTGTGTGAGGTATATGCAACTTGAAAAATAGTTCACGTGGCTCCCAAAGTAAAGAGACGTGTGAGTTACATATGCTTCATGAGGCCCCAGGCTCAAAACTAGTGTGAGTTAAATACAACTTACATGGAAGTTAATGTGTTAATGATATCTAGCTTATGTTTCTGCATATTTTGTACTAGTCATTTAATTACTTGGAAAATCAACTGTACTTGTGAATGGGTATTTGTGAATGGGGAAAAAAAGCTAAGCAATCTTAGTGTCACGACTAGTTTCAACTTCACAGGCACTCTGACCACATTTTCTTAACAAGGCTGCCAATATCCAGTCCCTTCTGGAATTGGGCAGAAGGCCAAGTGAGTCATGTGTCAGCTGTCATGGGGTGACATGAAAATTTGAATTTGTAACCAACTCCCATATGAATCCAAAGTCTTTAATATGAGAGTAGCAGACTTTTCTCTTTAAAGGCCAGTTTTAAAAAAGGTGTCAAACTATGCCCCTAATTTTTCCAATCATGGGCCAAAGATTCAAACCCTCCCTGTTCAAAAAAAAGAAGTCAGTTTACCAACTCTTAGCTAATTAAAGAATGCAAAATTAAGTATTATTTGCCAATGCCCAATAGTGAAGTGCAGCTCCTCTTCCTTCCCCAAAAAGTTATTTGGAATCGTTAATGAATTCAAGCTGCAGAACCGATGATTGCGAGTCACTTTCCAAAAGGTATATGTTGATTTTATATCTTGCAACTTTACTGAATTCATTTATCAGTTGTAATAGTTTTTTGGTGGAGTCTTTAGGTTTTTCTATATAAGATCATATCATCTGCAAACAAGGCTAATTTGACTCCTTCCTTTCCAATTTGGATGCCATTTATTTCTTTCTCTTGCCCAATTGCTCTAGCCAGGACTTCTAGTACTACATTGAATAAAAGTGGTGAAAGTGGGCACCCTTGTGTTATTCCAGATTGTAAAGAATAGGCCTTCAGTTTTTCCCAGTTCAGTACTATGTTATTAATAGCTGTGAATTTGTCATATTTGACCATTATTATTTGAGGTCTGTTCCTTCTATACCCAGTTTGATGAGGGTATTCATCATAAAGAATGTTGGATTTTATCAAGTGCTTTCAGGGCATCTATTGAAATAATCATATGGTTTCGTCCTTCATTCTGTTAATGTGATATATTATATTTATTTATTTTCATATGTTGACCCATCCTTGCATCCCTGGGATGAATTCCACTTGATCATGGTGAGCAATATTTTTAATATGATGTTGAATTCAGTTTGGTAGTATTTTGTTGAGGATTTTTGCTTCTATGTTGATCAGGGATATTGACCTGTAGTTTTCTTTTTTTGTTGTGTCTTGATCTGGTTTTAGTATCAAGGTAAACCTGGCCTCGTAGAATGAGTCTGAAAGTATTGCCTCCTCTTCAATTTTTTTTGAAGAGTTTGAATATAATTGGTATTAACTCTTCTTTAAATGTTTGGTAGGATTCGGCAGGGAATCCATCCAGTCATGGGCTTTTAATTGATGGGAGACTTTGTATTACAACTTTGATCTCACTACTCATTATTGGTTTGTTGAAGTTTTCTTTTTCTTCATGGTTCAATCTTGGTAGGTTGTTGTGTCCCGGAATTTATTCATTTCTTCTAGGTTTTTCAATTTGTTGGTGTATAGTTGTTCATAATAATCTTTAATGATTCTTAGTATTTCTGTAGTCTCAGTTGTTATGTCTCCTTCATTTCTGATTTTATTTATTTAGGTCTTCTTCCTTTTATTCTTAGTCTAGCTTAAGGTTTGTTGATTTTGTTTGCTTTTCCAAAAAACCAACTTTTCATTTTGTTGATCTTCTGCATTGTTTTTTTAGTCTCAATTTCATTTATTTCTTCTCTGATTTTTATTATTTCTTTCCTAATTTTTATTATTTCTCTCTAATTTTGGGTTTGGTTTATTCTTGATTTTCTAGTTTTTTGAGGTGCATAATAAGGTTGTTTATTTGAAGTTTTCCAACTTTTTTTGATGTAGGCATTTATTGCTATAAACTTCCCTCTTAGTACTGCTTTTGCGGTATCCCACAGGTTTTGGTATATTATACTTCCATTTTCATTTGTTCCAAGAAATGTTTTAATTTCTTTCTTAATTTCTTCATTGACCCCTTGGTAGTTCAGGAGCATGTTGTTAATTCTGTGTGTTTGTGTAGTTTCCGAGGTTCCTCTTGCTATTGATTTCTAGTTTTATTCTATTGTGGTCAGAAAAGATATCTGGTATGATTTTTATTTTTTTGGATTTTTTCAGACTTATTTTGTGGGCTAAGAGATGGTCTGTTCTGGAGAATGTATTCTATGTGCTGATGAAAAAAGATATGTATTCTGTAGCAGTTGGGTGCAATGTTCTGTAAATGTCAGTTACGCATATTAGGTCTAGTGTGTAGTTCAACTTGGATGTTTCTTTGTCGATTTTCTGGCTAGACGATATGTCTATTACTGAGAGTGAGGTGTTAAAGTTCTCTACTGTTATGGTATTACAGTCTATCTCTCCCTTTAGATCTATTATTATTTGCTCTATATACTTCAGGGCTCTGATGTTGGGTGCATAAATGTTTATAATTGTTATATCCTTTTGTTGATCATAACTGCAGAACCAGTTTAATACTTTAGCATGGTTCAGCTTTGTCAGTAACAAAATGTAACTAAGCAATGAGTTGTTTTTCAGCTACAACAGATCCCCTCAGGTTGCAGGTCACGTAACCTGAGCATGCCCAGATGAACCCATCATGCCCAATTCATGACCCCAGAGTGGGCTGGAATGAAAAAGTCAACTACAGGTGAAACTTAAGTACTCAGATGAAGGAACAGGGACCAAATTAAGAAGCAAGGAATGCCCTGTTTTGCTGCCCTACAGACTTATAAGCCAATGACTCAACAGCACCTCTTTGCATGGCCCAATCAGATCATGCCTCATTGCATTTTCCTCTCTCCCATGGTTACTCTCTGCCTATAAAACCTGCCCCCAGACCCTAACTTGGAGAGAAAGATTTTCTTTTTTCTTGTGAGACAAAGTCTCACTCTGTCACCTGGGCTAGAGTGCCATGGCGTCAGCCTAGCTCACAGCAACCTTGAACTCCTGGGCTCAAGCGATTCTCCTGCCTCAGCCTCCAGAGTAGCTGGGATTACAGGTGCATGCCACCATTCCTGGCTAATTTTTCTATTTTTAGTAGAGACAGGGTCTTGTTTTTGCTCAGAGCTGCTGTCAAACTCCTGAGCTCACCCGAAGGATGGACATATTTGAAACTCGGACTTGGGGGGGGGGCAAGGGCAACATACATAACCAAAACATCTGTACCCCCATAATATGCTGAAATAAAAAAAAAAAAAACAAAAAAAACAAAACTCCTGAGCTCAAGTGATCCTCCCGCCTAGGCCTCCCAGAGTGCTGGGATTATAAGCGTGAGCCACGGCGCCTGGCCAGAGAGAGAGATTTGAGTGTTGTCTCTAGTCTCTTTGCCAGTTGATTTGCAATAAAGCTTTTTCTTTTCTTAAAAGCCAATCTTGGCTTCTACGTGCATCAGGAAGTGAGCCCATGCTCAGTAACAATTTTGGAAACCCCAATGGGACTAAATCCTACCAGAGGCACTGTAGCTCCTTGGCAGGGTGTGGGCCCACCTAGACTAGTTTTTTCTGGAGGTTTGGCTGTGAGGTACCTGCTTTTCTGCCAAAGTACTTCAAGCTCCCAGGTGCTACTTTCTCTTTTGCTTCTGGTTCAAGATGTCTTTCAGGGTGAGTACCTTATAAATATTCACTTATACCTTAAAATGTCTTTGATCTCATCATAAGAAGTGTGCATTTGAATTGCACCCTAGGTAAATAAAAAGCCAGTGTCATAATATTGGCTTCTATGAGCATCAGGCAGCAAGCCCATTGCTTGGTAACAAATTGACCCCTTTATCATTACATAGTGATCTTCTCTGTCTCTTTTTATGGTCTTTGATTAGTAGCCTATTTTATTTAATTAAGTATAGCTATTCCTGCTCTTTTTTTGTTTCCAATTACATGGAATATCTTTTTTCACCCTTCCACTTTCAGTTTATGTTTGTCTTTATAAGTGAAGTGGGTTCTTGTAGACAGCATATAACTGGATCTTGTGTCTTTATTCATTCAGCCACTCTTTGCCTTTTAATTGGAGAATTGAGTCCAGTTACATTCAGCACTATTATCGATAAGTAAGGACTTACTACTGCCATTTTGTTGGTTGTTTTCTGGTTGTTTTGTAACTCCTCTTTTCCTTTCTTCCTTTCTTATTGTCTTCCTTTGTGGTTAAGTGATATTCTTTGGCAGTACATTTTAATCTGTTGCTTTTTATTTTTTAGTGAATCTATTGTTGGTTTTTTGCGTTGCAGCTACCATGAAGCTTACAAAAAAATCTTATAGATATGACAAACTATTTTAAAGAGATGACAGCTCATCTTAGATAACAAACAAAAGAACAGACCCAAACCAAAACAAAAAAAAATTCTACACTTTAACTCCACCCCCACCTTTTGACTTTTGCTTGTCTCAATTTACACAATTTTATATTACCCATCTCTTAGCAGGTTGCTGTAGATATTACTAGTTTTGATAAATTTATCTTTTGGGCTTTATACTAGAGTTGTGAGTGGCTTACACACCACAGCTATGTATTTCAGTATTCTGGGTTTGTCTGTGTATTTAATTTCACCAGTGGGTTTTATATAATACCTTCAAATGTTTTGTTCATATATGTTACTGTTTTTTCTTTCAGATTGAAGAACTCCTTTTATCATTTCTTGCAAGACATGTCTGGTGGTGGTGAATTCTCTCAGCTTTTGTTTGTCTAGGAAAGACTTTATCTCTCTTTCATAATTAAAGGATAACTTTGTTTTGGGTACAGTATTCTTGGATGGCAGATTTTTTTTTTCTTTTAACTCTTTGAAAATGTCATTTTACTCCCTCATGGCATGTATGGTTCCCTTGAGAAGTGTGCTGCCTGACAAATTGGAGCTCCTTTATCTGTTATTTATTTCTTTTCTCTTGCTGCTTTTAGGAGCTTCTCTTTGTCCTTTAGTTTTGAGAGTTTACTTATATGCCTTGGGGTAGTCTTCTTTGGGTGAAATCTGTTTGGTATTCTCTGACCTTCCTGTATCTGGATATTTATATCTTTCTCAAGTTTTGGAAAGTTTTCTGTTATTATTTCTTTGAATAAGTTTTCTACTCCTTGCTCTTATTCAACTCCCTGTTAAACACCAATAACTCTTAAATTTGATCTTTTGAGGTAATGTTCTGTATCTTGCAGGCAGTCTTTGTTCCCTACCATTCTTTTTACTTTTATCACCTCTGCCTGTGTATTTTCAAATAGCCTGCCTTTGAGATTACTGATTCTTTCCTCTGCTTGATCCATTCTGTTCTTGAGAGCCTCTAATGGATTATCCAGTTCGGCAATGTATTTCTTGGTTCTAAAATTTGTTTTATTTTTTTAATTTTAATCTCTGTTAAATTTCTCTGATAAATTTCTGAATTGCTTTTCCTATGTCATCTTGTAGATCACTGAGTTTCCTTAAAACTGCTATTTCAAATTCTTGGTCAGAGAGCTCACATATTGCTGTCTCATTAGAGTCAGTCACTGGTTCCTTGCTTTGTTTGTTTGAGGAGGTCATGGTTCCCTGTTTGCTGATGTTTCTTGTGGATGTATGTCTATGTCTTTGCATTGAAAGATTAGTTATTTATTCTAGTCTTCTCTGTCTGGCTTGTTTTGGCTTTTATTGAATATATTTGCTTAGAGATTCCTTGTTGCTAGGTCACTGCCTCCTTTTTAGCTCTAGGTGATGTCTTAATCCCAGGTTCTCCTTGGCCCTAGTAAATGGGAGGTCCCAAAGGGTATATCCCAACAGTGTGAGAAGCCTGGCTGGGGTTCATGCCCAGGCAACCTATGGAATGTACCTGCTACAGCATGGTGCTGCTGAACAGCCACTCCGATTTGGCATCTCATTTGGCTGAGTTACAGAGCAGAGTTTCCAGGGCTGGGGATAGTCCTGCCTCCCCATTTGTCTCTGCCTGTCCGAAGGAATATTTCTTCCTTCAGGTACTCACAGTGTTTCCTGTGGATTAAGGCAGGGACAGATTCCTGCCAGGGAGCCCAAGATGGTGGAGAAGCTGCTCGTCCGCTTCAATCTCACTTTTTCCAGTGTAGAAACCATGAGTTGAATGGAAATTTTCTGCGGGCTTGGTGCCAGGCAGAATGGGGGGAAGGGCACCATTAATGTGGAAGTCCAATTTTCTTATTGTCTGCTTGGAGTTTTTTTTTTTTTTTTTTTGAGACAGAGTCTCACTCTTTTGCCTGGGCTAGAGTGCCATGGCGTCAGCCTAGCTCACAGCAACCTCAGACTCCTGGGCTCAAGCGATCCTCCTGCCTCAGCCTCTCGAGTAGCTGGGACTATAGGCATATGCCACCATGCCCGGTTAATTTTTTCTATATAGTTTTTAGTTGTCCAATTAATTTCTTTCCATTTTTAGTAGAGACGGGGTCTCGCTCTTGCTCAGGCCGGTCTTGAACTCCTGAGCTCAAATAATCCGCCCGCCTCGGCCTCCCAGAGGGCTAGGATTACAGGCTTGAGCCACCACGCCTGGCCTTGCTTGGAGTTTTTTTTGGTTCTCTATGGTCCTGGAACTGTCTCATCCACATATTTTATTTCTGGGATATTGCTAGTGATAATCTCAGTGCTGTATATTTGGTTCTGGTTTTCTGGGGGGTGGGAGGATGGTTAGTGAGGCCAGCTTACTTCTACATTGCCATTTTGGAACCAGGAGTCCCACATTTAATATGATTATTGATGTGGTTGGGTTTAATTCTGTCATCTGCAGGACTGGAAACTGGAAGTCTGCTGAACTTCGTAGATCGAAGAGTATATTATTTTCATAAATTTTGGAAACTTTTGGCTATTATTTCTTCAAATATTCTTTGTCCCCACCCGCTCCTTTGGAGATTTTATTTACATATATATTAGGCCACTTGTAGTTGTTCCACAACTCACTGATACTCTTTCTGATTTTTAATTTTTTTTCCTGTATGTTTCATTTTGGATAATTTCTATTGATGTGACTTCAAGTTCACTAATCATTTCTTTGGCAATGTCTAATTTGCCATTAATCCGATCCAAACTATTTTTACCTCAGACATTATAGTCTTCATCTATAAAAATACTAGTTAGGCTTTTTTCTTTTTTATATCTATTTAACTTTTTTAACATTCAGAATATAATTATAGTAATTTTAATGTTCTTGGCTGCTGATTCTAATATCTGTGCAAGTTCTGGTTCTTTTTTTTTTTTGATTGGCTGATTTTTCTTTACAGTATGGGTTGTATTTTCCTAAATCTGACCAAATCTCTAGTTCTAACTATTAGTTTGTGAAAAAATAGAGGAGTAGATGCACATGTTAAAAAACAACACAGGGATGCAATCAACAAAACGCAGAATGTGAGAAACTCCATAGGACAAACCATATATTTCTTCAACATATAAAGTACAAGGAAATAAAAAGGTTTAAGAGATTTTAACCAAATACAATATGAGGACCTTGTTTGGATCCTGACTTGAAGAAATAAACTACGTTAATCATATATGAGAAAATCAGGAAAATTTAAACACTGTCTAGATATTAAGAAATAATTAAACAATTTTAATGATTTTGTGGTTGTTTCTTAAAATAGACTTTATCATTTAGAGATGCATAGTTAAATATTTATGAGTGAAATAATATTCTGCATGTGATTTGCTCCAAAATAATCCAGGGAGGGAAAGAAAAGGTGAGGGTACAGCTGGAACAAATTGACCATGAGGCGGTAATTGTTGAAGCTGAGTAATGGGCTCATAGTAGCTCATTATGTTATTCTTATGTTTGCAATGTTTGATTTTTTTATAATGAAAAATATGCAGATGTTCTCTGACAAGACTTACCCTATTCTCTTCTTAGCCCTAGTGGAATTAATTGTGCTTATGACTATTCCCCTACCACCATAAAAAACACTGATTTACTTCCAAACCTTTCCCCTTTACTTGACCATAAGCCTCTTAAGAGCAAAGATTGTATCTTATTTATTTTATGTGCTTTGTATTCCTACTTCCTGCCACAGAGCCTGGGTGCTCTATAAATTGCAGTGAATTAGCGAGTCTTGAGCCCCCGTCCACCAAGGTGCTCATGATGGAGAGGCTAACCTCATTGTATTGAATCAAATTTCCAGTCAAATGTTGTGTCTTTTATACATTCAAGTTATAATGTGTATAAATGTACGGCAAAAGAGTCAAAGGAGTCATAATGTAAAAACTCTGGCAATAAAACTCTTAAGACAAACCAGGAATGCTGGTTGGCAGGGTCAGCAGTATTGAAATCATTTTATGGTTCATTGTGTACTTCACCTTCTTCTCAGTATGCATTGCACTGTGACCTTTGCAAAGTCCTGTTCTGCCCCACCTTTTTTACAGGATCGCTCTGTCTTTAATAAGATGTCATATGCCTGTGAAAGGGCGTTTAAAATGGAAAAGCAGTATAAAGTTGAAAGTATAATGGTCTCTTGCTTTCCAAGGCATTAAGGCATCTCACTGAGCACATCATTTTAGCTATCAGAAGGATTGACCTTGGGTGAAATTGTCCAGTAGGTAAAGCCTGTTTGGGGTAATTTTACATATTTTTTTCTCTCCTTGTGCCATATATATATATATATATATATATATATATATATATGTATATACACACACATACATATATGTCTGTGTATTAATGTATGTACATACACATATACATATGTTCATACACACACACATATAGTACCTAGTATGTGCCTGGTGCTATGCTAGGTGCTGGTGACACAGTGAGGATAGCCCAGGTGCCCAGGACATAGCCTCACAGCCGTAATCCTTGCCTATTTTTAAGTCTTTATATACTCCTAGATGCTTCTTCCTCATGCTATTCAATCTTCCAATCGATTGACTTATTTATTGTTATATATATGCTTATATTTTTAGATTTATCTTTTTAATTAAGAATTTTACAAATAACTCTTAATTGGGGGTTCCTAATTCTGGGGAAATTTCATTTTACAAATGTACTTTTGGAGAGAGCACGTTTATGGGCCAGCGGCCTTTAAGTTCTTGTGGCAGTTGGAAGTAGGACGATTTTGGGGGGCCCTCATAGCTATTGATGAGGTTTTGTTTTAAGATCATTTTACATGACGTTAAATTGGGGGAGCAGTTATAAGGGTGTGTCTCAGAATAATCCATTCAACTCTGCATTAGTTTTTATATGCCTTTCTGTATTTGTGTTATATTTTGTTACAGCTAAAAGTAAATTTGTTCTTTCAAAATTCACACAACTTTTTGAACTCAGCGAAATGCGACGCTGGTGCAGGCCGCTGAGAGCATCGGAGTGCCCGGAGAGTGTCAGCGGCGAGAAGGGCAAAATAACTAATGACGATAACAATAAACAACAAAGATAACAACAATGACGATGACAATAACTAATAAATCCGACCAAAAGACTCGCATCCGTCAAATAGTAGTAACCATTACGAATCGCGTCCCGCGGGGTCGCCTACGGGGCACTGCACCAGCGGCCGCTGCAGCGGCTATCGCGGCGCCCCTGGCGGCCCCCTTCCTGCATTGGCCAGCGGGGCGGGGGCGGGGCGGAGCCTGGGGCGGGGCCGGGGCGGCCGGGGCGGGGCGCCGAGCCCGCCGCGGAGGGTGGGGAGAGGAGGAGGAGGAGGGGGCCGCGGGCGGCTGGGCGGGGCACGCTCAGGCCTCCGCTCCTCACTAGCCGCATTCGTAGCCCCAGAGCCCGCGCCGCAGGGAGCTCTGGAGGCGAGTGCCGCGCGCGAGCCGAGGCAGCAGCCGGAGGAGGAGCCGCGGGCGCCGAGGTAGGCGCGGGGACACCCGCCGGGAGGCCCGGAGCCCTCTGCTCCCGCGGCCCGGCCTGAGAGGGTGGCGAGGCCGGGGGGCGGCGCGCGGAGGCCGGGGCAGGCGGGGCCGAGGCCTGGGGGCGGGGACCGGCCTGGCCGGAGGGGCCGCGCGGAGCGGACAGGGCTGTGGAAGTCGGGATTCGAGGCGGTGCGGCCGCCTCTGCACTCCCAGCTCGGTCTCGGGGCACGGTGGCCCGGGAGGTGTGGAAAACGCCTGCCCCGAGGCGCCCGCGGTGGAGGCAAGGCGGGGGGCGGCCTGGGCCCTCCCACTTTTCGGGGCTCGTAGGCCAGTTCGCCCTTACGGTCCTCGGGAACTTGTTAACGGGAAAGCTTGGCAGAGAAACAAATGCCAACGTTTTGGAAGAACTGAGAGTCACGTCGTTAGGCGCTGAGGCTTCATTTTCCTTCCCCGCCCCCTGCCCAGCCTCGGCCCGACTTGGCCAAAGAAGGATGTGTCACCACCAGCTCTGGGCTACGGGCGGGATCCCCGGCCCGGCTGGGAGCAGGGGTACCTGAAACAAAGGTGAATGGAGGCTGGGCGACCCGGGCCCTGCTCCGCGGCCGCGCTCGGAATGCCTCACTGGGTCTCACTCCCGCGCCGAGCCGGCCGCCGCCTCGGAGCGGCGTTCTCCTGGGGGACCTCTCGATGGAAACCAGCTGGCCGAGCTTGGAGTTGATGTTGCATCCGAACTCTGTTGTGCTCACATTATTCCCAATCCTCCCACTCTGGTAAAGCTTAAGGAAATTTTATCCAGTCTTAGTGGTCAGCAAATGTAGGGGAAGACAGATTGCTGTTTGTAAATTGTTAGGTATTTTCTTGTTAGGAAATGTTCTGAGAACGCAAAATAAATTATTAACACGTAAGCAGAAAAAGAGTGATTTGTAATGCCTTCCAAATCTGAGGAAGTGCTCCTCCTCAAATCTTCATTTGTGTACAAAACATCCCCCACACCTTTGGTGCCAGGCATTTTTCTTTGTTCTTCTTTAGTCTCGGGCCTCAGTTTCTTGTAAACGGAGCACCCAGCACTGAGACCTTAAGGATTGCCATACTAGGTCAGAAGATGGACGTCCAGTTGAGTAAGCTCAGGCTTGTGTTGTAGTAAAACAGGTTTTTTTCCTGGGTGATACCGTTAAAAATTATCTGTTTCCTTTAATAGTATCCATGACTTTTCTGAAAGCCTTTTAAAAAATCTATAAACCATTCCTAATTTACACAATTTATTCACATTTATTGCATCCAAAAGGCTCTTCTGTCATCTCTGGCACAAGAACTTATAGCATGAGTTACTTGTGGAAAAAAACTTGGATCTTTTCTGCAGTCTAGGAGCTAGAAATAGAGCAAGGGAACAGGTAAAAAGGTTTTAAAAAATAGAAAGCTTTGGCGAAATCTTTACCAGGGCCAACCTGGCTGTTGAGTTAAAAAATAGCTTTATCCACTAACAACGTGAACATTAAGCAGTGAAAGATTTATTTGTACTCATAAGTATTTGCATATTTTAAAATGCAGCTTAACATTCTGGAGAGTGAAGGAGCTGAATTAATTTGGCCTTAATAAGGCCTTTATTTAAAGGATTTATTCTGTAAAATTTGGATTCAGTCAAAAAGCCACACTCGAGGATCCAGAAGGCCATATGTGGCCCCAAGGTCACAGGTTACCCACCCGTACTTGAGCTACTCTGACAGAATGGAAGTTTTGTTTCAGCAAGAATGGAATAAAGGAGATGAGTAATTTTGAAGTATGAGGTACTTGAAAGGGGACACCTGTTCAAACCATAACTTTGCCTTTAAACTCTTCAGAGACTCCTCATTACCTCTGACAGACATAGTACCCACTGATATGGCTTCTGTCCCTTTTCAACACAACATGGAGCTGAAGCTTTACTTCCTCTCTGAAGCTTCTCTTCACATCCCCCCTGTCTGCCAAAAAGAAAACATTTTTAAAAAATCACCAGCCTTGGGAGTATAATTGACTACCTTTAGTCATTCTCTAAATCAGGGTTTCTCATCTAAGGTACTATTGACGTTTTAGACCAGGTAATTCTTTGTTATAGAGGACTATCCTGTATAGTACAGGATATTTAGCGGTGTTTCTGACCTCTACTTACTAGATACCAGTAATATGCCACACACAGTTGTGAAAATCAAAAATGCTTTCAGACATTGCCAGATGTCCCCTAGGAGAACCAAAATTACCCCTAGTTGAGAACCACTCTTGTAAATGGACTGCTGCCTTAACACAAATGAAACAGCATTGTCCTCATTTGCTTATGTATTTATTATACTAAGCTTGAGGGCAGGAGCAGTCATTTATTTAACAAATATGTGAAGCCCGACTTTGTCAGCTAGATGTTAGGTTAGGTCTGGAATACAGAACTAAAAGCAAATCTGCACACTTGGACTTTAAAGAGGGTGACAGATGTATACATGTATAATCATACAATTATCTCATTACAATTGTGTTAAATTCTGGGAGGAGAAGTGCAGGCTGCTCTGAGTACATGAAATAGAGGTTTTCATCTAGTTTGGAAACTGGGGAAAGTTTCCTTGGCAAAGTGACCTTTGAGGTAGACTAAGAAGGATAAACAGGAGTTACTAGGTGAATCTTAGGGGATAATATTCCAGGAAGAAGGAACAGGTGTGAGGGCCCTGAGGCAGAAAGGAACAGGACCATTTCTGGGAACTCAGAAGCCAGGGTGGCAGGAACAGGGAATATGATGATACAAAATTAAGCTGGAAAAGTAGGCAGAGGCTAGCCACTAACAGTGGTTCTCAATCCAGCCTGCTCATAGTAATCACTGGAGGAACTTGGAACAATACCGGTGCCTTGGCCTCCAGGCCCATTAAATCAGAATGTCTTTGGTGGATTCCACTCCCTCCCCCAGACACCATTTTCTCTGTGCCTTCCAAAAGGATAACCACTGATAGGAATTTTGTGTATCATTGTAGATTTTTTGAGCTTATTCAAGTAAATACATATTCTTTCCTCCTGCTAGTTACACAAATGGTAGTATACTGTACACTCTGTTCTCTTAGCAATGTCTTGGGAATCTTTCCGTTACAATAAATAGTTGCCTTATTCTTTTGAATGACTGTATAATGTTTCACTGTATGGATTTACCATAGATTTTTTAACTAGTCTCCTACTGATGGACATTTAGATTGTTTCCAATAATTTACCATAAACAGTACTATGAATATGCCAGTTCACATGTGTTTGAATGTATTTGTAGGATAAATTCCTAGAAGTGAAATTATTGGGTCAAATACACACACACACAGACACACACACACACTTATATTTATATATGTAGTGTGTGTGTGTATTTATATATTTGTAAATATTGGTGATTCTAAAAGATCATTCTGGTCATACTGGAGAGAATTGTTTGGAAGGAGACAAGAGTGAATGTGGGAGGCAACTGACTCCAATTAAGGTTACTGTGGATAACTAAGAGAGAAAAGATGGTAGCTGAGACCAGCACGGTAGCAGAGGAGATGGAGAGATGTATACATGAGATAATATTTAGGAGGCATAATTGATAGGATTTGGTGGTTAATGTGGTACAAGGGTTGAGAGGGAGAAGTAAGTTCCTAGGATGACTCCCAGGGTTCTAGCTTGCCCAACAAGGTGAATGGTGGAGTTGTTACCTGAATTAGAGAACACTGTAAGTATAAATAGTTTTGAGGCGAGTTTAAACCACAGTTATATTGGGACTGCTGAGACTTTCAAGTGGAGAAGTCACGTAAGCATTTGACAATTCAAATCCAGAGCCTGGAGGAAAGAGTCTGAACTGGGGGCACAAATTTTAAGGGTACATTGAAGGGTGTGGATGAAATTATCTAGGTCAGAGGTTGCAAACCAGTAGCCTTCAGCTGAACCTGGCCCACAGATGTGTTTTGTTTTGCCCATACAGTGGTTTTATTGTTATTTAATTTTGAATTAGTTGCCAATATTTTAAAATCTGAAGATTTCCCATGAAAATCCAGATTTGGGGCTTCTCTTACAAAATGAGAAGATGTAGCACTACTGAGTTGGCTTTCCCATATGGCAGCAATAATTAAAGCTAAGTCACGGTTGATCCCAGGTGCTTTCTAGTTCACTACAGAGCCCACCACTCCCTAAAACTTAGGCCTGGCCCACTTTGCTCATTTACTTCTCTGACGCTGTAGGCTTTTGAATGTGTTACCCTTGGTCTAGGAGGAGAGTATAGAATGGAGTTCTCATCGTGGTTGCACATCGGAATCACTGAATGATTAAAAAATACTAAGGCTGGGGTCTAAAAATTAAGAAAAGAGGGCTCAGGCCCAACATTTCAAAGTTTGGTAGAGAAGGGTAGCCCAGGAAGAGGATGAGAAGTGGCCAGAGAGGTACAGTGGAATGGCACCTTGCTTGAAGTTAAGGTATGCAGACCTAACCGAGTTCACTCTACCATGTTTTTAATTACATGAGAGATCTGGTTTGAGTTGGTGAAAAGTAAAAAATAAAACTAAAAAAAAAAAAATTAATTAGATGAGAGAGAGCCCGGTTTTATTTTGCATGTGTACAGGTATGCTGTACTTAATGGGCCATTTAAAGGATCTTCAAGAGTAATTTAAGCTATACTTGATTTTTTGCCTTTGATGCTTACTTTAGAATCTAATTCTAGTTTAAGATGTGTCATAAAAAGCAAAGGAAGAGAGTGATTGAAAAAGGAGTTAATTGCGTAAAAATGTGGACTGAAAATGATCTGTTGAATTTGGCAAGATGGAGTATTTAACCTCAGGAAGAACCATTTTAGATTGGAAGAGGCAGAAACCAGATTGAAGTAGGTAAGAAGTAAGAAAATGGAAAGGGTGGATATTGGCAAAATCTTTTGAGAAGTTTGACCACAAAAGGGAGTGATAAAGGAGGGACAAGTGTCTTACATGACTACATGGTAGGTGCTCAGTCCGTTGGTTACTCAAACTCTTCTTCTGACTTTTCAGGAAGGTAGGTCAATGATTCCTGATTACCTCTCTCTCCCATCTTAGAGAGGTCTTCCTTGTATTTGTTTTGGAGACTTTGTACTTTTTACTGAGATATTTTTGCCAGGACTCTTGAGACTTCTGAAGGGGCTGACTTAGATGTTGGTGATTAGGCCCTAAATCTCTTTCTTATCTGCAAAGCCATAGAGCTCCTAAAGGCCAGCAGTGATCTGGGCTCCAGTGACCCTGACATCATCCTTTCATTAAACTGATGAACAAAGACTATATTGTTGGTATGTTGAAAATGGAATACTTGGCTATGTTAGGGAATGTGTATCTAACTGTCAGATTCCCAGGAGTAGTTTTTGCAGCTGTATTTTTTCCAATTATCTTTATATTATAGATTGGTTTTCCAGGTGCATGCATGTAAAATTCCTCATACTTTGAAATCTTTATCATTGATGGTGACTAAGGGTATGGATATAGTGGCTGGGCGCGGTGGCTCACGCCTGTAATCCTAGCTCTCTGGGAGGCCGAGGCGGGCGGATTGTTTGAGCTCAGGAGTTCGAAGCCAGCCTGAGAAAGAGCGAGACCCCCTCTCTACTAAAAATAGAAAGAAAATTAATTGGACAACTAAAAATATACAGAAAAAATTAGCCGGGCATGGTGGCGCATGCCTGTAGTCCCAGCTACTCGGGAGGCTGAGGCAGGAGGATCGCTTGAGCCCAGGAGTTTGAGGTTGCTGTGAGCGAGGATGACGCCACGGCACTCTAGCCCGGGCAACAGAGTAAGACTCTGTCTCAAAAAAAAAAAAAGGGGGGGTATGGATATAAATTGGAAATGTAGGTCCTCATTGAACTCTGAGAGAAGAAAGCACTAAGCAAACTTTGGTTTCCAAAAGGTTATGTGAAGGCTGTTACCCTGAAGACCTGGAGTTAGAGTGACTGTCTGGGATGGGTTGTCATGCAAGTGGCCATAACCAGTCTATCTTTATCTGTTTCTGCCTCATTGGCAGCAACCTTAACCTGGCAGAGGAGGTTTTGCGCTTCATGTTTCTAAGAGTTGTGGTCTACCAGCAGAACAGAAAGTATAGGGGGTGGAAAATGCCAAGGATTATTAGTGAAGAATGGTATTTATTAGTTGAAGACATAAACCGCATTGCTATAATCTTTTGCAAACAGGAGTATCATCTTATGAGGGACTAGCCTTCATAGCTGTCATTGGTTTATTAATTAGGTAGATGATGGTTAACTTCTCTATAAAGGATGACTTTGTTCTCACTGCATGATCTAAAAGACAAAATAAGAAAAGAAAAAAATGGATGACTTCCTGACATCAATAGCACACCTTGGTCCAAGATGGTTTGTACTGGGAGCCCATTATGAGAAAATATTTTGTTTAGAAACTTGTATGTGTTTGGGCAGCTGTGGGAAATCACCATCACAAATATGGTTAGGTACTATACCTGAATGGCAGTAGATGGAGAGAAAAGCCCATTGCCAAGGTGGTCCAGAGGTTCTTTGGACTATGAAGGAGACACGATGGCTGAGTGGGCTGAGAACTTGGAGTCAGTTCTTGGGCACAAGGCCTGGATTTGTCAAGTGTGAGCTTTGCGGTATTTTTTTAAACTGAGGTAAAAGTAACCATTTTGAAGTGTACAATTCAGTAACTTTCAATATGTTTGTTCACAGTGTACAACCATCACCACTACCTAATTCTAGAACATTTCCGTCACCCCAAAAGGAAACCTTGTACCCATTAAGCAGTCATTCCCCATTCCCTCTATCCCTGGCAACCACCAGTTTCCTTTCTGTCTCTATGGATTTGCCTGTTCTGAACGTTTCATATAAATGGAATCATATAATATATGACTTTTTGTGTCTAGCTTCTTTCGTGCATAATTTTTACGGGGTTCACTTCGGTTGTAACATGTATCAGTGCTTCATTTCTTTCTTTGGCTGAATAATATTCCACTGTATGGATATATCAGATTTTGCTTATTCATTCATCAATTAATGAACATTTGGATTGTTTACACATTTTGACTCTTATAAATAGTGCTGCTAAGAGCATTTGTTTACAAGTTTTTGCTTAAACACCTGTTTTTAATTCTTTTGAGTATATACCTAGGAGTGAAATTGCTGGATCATATGGTAATTCTATGTTTAAGTTTTTAAGGAACTGCCACACTGTTTTCCACAGAAGCTGCCTACCATTTTACATTTCTACTGGCAACATTTCAGAATTCTAGTTTCTCCACATCCTTGCCAACACTTGGCTATTTTCTGATTTTTTGGTTATAGCCATCCTAGTGGGTGTGAAGTGGTACCTTATTGTGGTTTTGATTTGCACTTCCCTAATGACTGATGATGTTGAGCATCTTTTCATATGTGTGTTGGCCATTTGTGTATCTTCTTTAGAGAAAGGTCTATTCAAGTCCTTTGCCCATTTTTTAACTTGGTCGTTTGTCTTTTGTTGAGTTGTAAGAGTTCTTTATATATTCTGGATACTAGACATTGATCAAATATATGGTTTGCAAATATTTTCTCCCTTATTGTGGGCTGTCTTTTCACTTTCTTGATAATGTTCTTTGCACAAAAGTTTTTAATCTGGGTGAAGTCTAGTTTATTTGTTTTTTCTTTTGATGCTTATGCTTTTGGCATCATGTCTAAGAATCCATTACCAAATCCAAGGTCATGTCAGTTTACCCCTATATTTTATTCTAAGAGTTTATAGTTTTAGTGCTTACATTTAAGTCTTTGATCCATTTTGAGTTAATTTTTGTATGTGAGGTAAGAATCCAACTTCATTCTTTTGCATGTGAATATCCAGTTATCCCAGCACCATTTGTTGAAAGAGCTATGTGAATTTATGCAAGTCTCAGACCCTGAGTTTTCTCATTGGTGAAATGAAAATGATAAAAATACTTGCCTCACAAAGTTGTTTTAAGATTAAACGAGAGGATATATGTGTTATCACTTTGAAAAGTGTAAAGCAAAAAATAAATATTTGTGGTCATTATTGGTTTGCTACATATAGCTTTTATTTGTTCAAGGCCCTGTAGATTGATGTCCTTCAGGGACCACTGAAAGTCTTCCATCCTAATGCATAGTGAACCATGACATGATTAGAGGACTGGGATCTATGTTGTACCCCTGGGTAAAAAGTCATAGAGCCCCAGATGCAAGAGGTAGTTGGAAAAGATTGTACCTATCCAGAGTTGAAAATATATTTTAATATAGGGCATGTGTTTGTCAAATTCTGTTGCTATTCCTCTGAAACTTAGGGATATCTATTCTAGGTGTGTAAGGGCCCTAAAGAGTTTTCAGGCAAAGTAGGGAAGTAAAAGTCAGTCTCTTCTTACTGGACTAAGAATCATTACATTTCTCTGTATCGGCTTTTAAACTTCTAGAACTAAGACTGATTCAATGGCTAGTAACCTCACTTAGTTCAGTCAACAAATATTTATCGATTTACCCCTATGTGCCAGGCACTGTTGGAGATATTGGAGATACAATGCCTTGTGATAAAAGACCAAGCTCTTTCTTGAGCCTGCATTCCCCTGCAAATCACCAGTTATCTAAATCACTGACTCCAATTCCTTTTCCATCAGTCTGTCTTGAGAGCACACTCACCAGGCCTCTTCCCCCACTGAAGCACTCTTGCCAGCCTTACCACTGACCTTCACATTGCAAACTCCAGTGAATCAGTTCTCAGTGTTCCTTTTTCTTGACCTTTTAGCAGCATTTTACACAGTTGATTATTCCTCTTTCTTTGAAATACTTCCTTCACTTAGCTTCACTGCATTCTCTGGATTTCCTCTCACCTTACTGGAGGTTCTTTCTCAGTCTTTCTGCTAGTTTCTCATCATCTTCCTGACTCCTAACGGTGGGAAATTTGCTTGAGGCCAGGAGTTCAAGACCAGCCTGGGCAACATGGCAAGACCCCATCTCTACACAAAAATAAGAAAAACTAGTGGTCACTGTGGCCCGTTCCTGTAATGCTAGCTACTTGGGAGGCTGAGGTGGGAGAATTGCTTGAGCCCATGAGTTCTAGGTTGCAGTGAACCATGATCCTGCCACTGCACTCCAGTCTGAGCAACAGAGCAAGATCCTGTCTCTAAAAGGAAAAAAAAGAGTAATAGTTTCTGTGCCAATAATTATTTAAATGTTTTTTTCCATTTAAAGGCAATAGTTTGAGTGATGTGATGCAAATATAGAATTGTTAGAAGATGGTTGAATGTGGTCATGACCTCCAGTCATTGATTGTTTATTGTCTGTTTTGGTGGTTTTTAACCATTACACTGTTTTTAATTCTTAGTTGTAAGTATGGTTTAATTTGTACTCATAAAGGACTGTTGGTTAAAGATAGAACATGTATGTAGCACATGCCAAAATATTATAAATGAAGAACATAAAAAACAATAATTTTGCTCAATTATTTCAAGATGTTCTTTATGGAATACATAACTTTCATTGATCTGATCAGAATTCTTATAAAACATCAAGATGTCTCTAATATTTAAAAAAAACTATATGATTAAAGAAAGCTAGGAGTCATGTATCTCTATCCTATCTTTGCAACTTTTCTGGAAACCTAAAATTATTTCAAAATAAGTGGTTTTTAATCATTATAAAGATATAATCAGCCAGGCATGCCTTATGTTTAAAGTTACATATGCATGTAATTGGCATTTTCTGTTTCCTATTCTTAAGCCTGCTCTAGAGAAAATAATTTCAGATTGGTTCACTGAATACAAATAATAAGGTGTAAATATATCCTGCTGAATCTCATGCAAGATAGCAGAGGCCTAATCAAATTAAGATGCTTTCATTTCTAGAATGGATTGTCAATTGAAAGACTCCACGTGGTATTAAATAATTAGGAAGTGGTTTTCTCTAAAAAGAATTCATTTCAACTTACTATGTGAGTAGTGTTGTTGATGGCTGGATATTGATTATAATTGATTATATTCTATTTAGGTACTTAAAATTCTAAAAAAGAAAGATTTAAACATTTGAAAGTGAAAAAAAGAAAAAATACAGGGTGATTCTGTCCAATTTGGCTTTTCATTTATTGGTAATAAAGATCTACAATGTATTAAAAAGAAATTCTCTCAAAAGAAAAGCATGGAACCATTTCTACTACCTTGACATTTAAAAACTAAACCCCCAAATTACCAAAATAAGCAGCTTTATAAGCTGAAAAGGGAAGAATTCCAAGTATCAGGTTATAAAACCAGTTTGTTTATTTTGGATGCCATAATACAAATTAAATTTCAGTCTACATTTCAGCATACATTTGGTGCTAAGTCCATCTTATTTAATACATTTGGCAGTAAATCCATTTTTTGACAATTTTATTTGACAACTTATGATTTTCTTTACATTATAAAACAATTCATCTACTGTGAGTAGAAGACAAAATTTGTCCTTATATATTATCAACATTATTAAAGATTGCATTACACAAACTTCAAAATGTAATCCCTTTTTTGTTGTTGTTGTTTTTGTTTTTATAGAGAGTGGGTTTTGCTCCTTTGCCCAGGCTGAAGTACAGTGGTGCAATCCTAGGTCACTGTAGCCTCAAACTTCTGGAATCAAGCAATCCTCCTGCCTCAGCCTCCTAAGTAGCTGGGACTACAGGAATGTGCCACTGTGTGCCTGGCTATTTTTTTTTTTCTTTTTAGAGATGGGGGTCTTGCTACATTACTACATTGCCCAGGCTGGTCTCCAACTCCTAGGCTCAAGTGATCCTCCCACCTAGGCCTCCCAAAGCACTGGGATTACAGGTATAAGTCACTGCAGCCAGCCACAATCTTTAATATGCTGATCTAAGATAAAATAGTTTTACCTAAAATTGCTTAATCATATGTCATACAGAAAATTTTTAAATGATTTTAAAAATTCCTGAAGAAGTTTGCAATATTACTTTTTAAAAGATTTATTAGTCAAAAAAGGTTGGGAAACATTGATCTGCATTGTAGGCCTGATGACTGAAATGTTACTGATTGATGTTAGATTGGACCTGGATCCAGAATGGTCAGCCTGGAAAAGACATACACCATTTTCCAAATGTGAGAGCAGGATGTGTCATATGTTGGGTGCCTTTAACTGAAGAGTGCAGCTTTGCTGCTCATTTTTAGAAGGGTAATAAGTTCCCCTTTTCAATCCATGTTGTTGCTTTGGTCTTAAAAATGGGCACGTGTATTACTCATGCTGCCATCATTACAATCAAAGATTAGAAAGACCAAAAGATTATAGAGAGCAATAAAAAAAAAAAAAGGCCAGACACCATAGCTCACACCTGTAATCCTAGCACTTTGGGTGGCTGAGACAGGAAGATCGCTTGAAGCCAGGAGTTCGAGACCAGCCTGAGCAACATAGTGAGACCTCATCTCTACAAAAAATAGAAAAATTATCCAGGCATGGTGGCACGTGCCTGTAGTCCCAGCTACTCAGGAGGCTCAGATAGGAGGATGGCTTGAGCCCAGGAGTTTGAAGTTGCAGTGAGCTGTGATGACGCCACTGCACTCTAGCCCAGGCAACAAAGCAAGACCCCACGCTGTCTCAAAACAAAACAAAAGAAAACATGGTAATTACCCGTTACATATGATGAGGGTTTCTTGGCTACAAATGAAATGAAGAGAGACACCAAAGGAGGGAAGGAGTTAGAGTATTATGAAAGGAAGAGCTGAAAGAAAAATGGAGAGACAATATCAATGAAGATTTATATTTGCCTGTCATTGAAATTGATTTTAAGGAATAAAACACATTTAAAGACAAGTGCACAGCAAGAGTATTTCAGCTTAGATTTGGGGGCATTCATAAGGAGGGAGGTGTACTCCCAGGTATAGGTGTACTGTATAACAGTGCTACCAGCAGAAGCTCTTAATAGTACCCAGTTATAGTATGGATATGTCACTTTTCTTAACCAGACCAAGGCCTGGGTAACTGTACTTTGCCTCTCAGTACTAGGGCATTTGGGATGGGAGGCAGGAAGTTCAAAGCATATGCTAAACCTTTTCATCTGATAAAATGCCAAATGAAAAACTGAGCAGTCTCAGAAATGGCCAGGAGGGCCACTTTATCTTAGATGGAGTCAGTCAGCCCTTCCTTAAACTAGTTACAAAAAGTGACCTTTTTCTTAGTCTAGGTTTTGGCCAACGGAAGTGGTGGTATATTAGCAAATTGCCTCCCTCCTTTCTTTCTTCCCTTCCTTCACTGAGTGCTTCATATATGCCAGGCACTGTTCTGGTTTTGGGATACAGTGGTGAAAAGGTAAACAAGATTCTTGCCTTTGTGGAGTATACATATTATTGCAGGGATAAATACAGTAAATGTGTAAACAATAAATAAAGCAAATTCTGGGACTGGCACATGCTGTAAAGACAGTAAATTAGATAATGGGGAGAGAGTAATGAGATGGGGATTGTGGTCAAGGGGGAGGAAGAGGCCATTTCAAGAACTGGAAAAAGGCCAGAGAAGAACAGTACAAGATGAGGTCAGTGAGGTGGTAGCAGACTGGAGCTATTATAGGCCATGGTAAAGGAGTTCAGACTGTTGAAAACGCAGTGGCTAACCATTTTAAACAGGTGAGTAATTCACTCTAATTTATATTATTGTGATTGTGCTATTTGGACGATAACTGAAGTATGAAGAGGTGAAAGTGAAGGCAGCTAGACTAGTTAGGAATCCATGACAGTTCTGCAGATGAGAGAGGTTGACGATATGGATCATGATTGTAGCAGTGGAGGTGATGAGAAGTGGTCAGAATTGAGAGATATTTTGGAGATAGGGTTTATAGGCCTTATATCCTGGGTATGGCTTGCAAATATGGCAGGTAGCTATTCTACTTTTATGGAGTTGCAAACACCTAACAAGACACCTGTGAAAAGTTCTGTTACCCAATAAGGTACTTGCTTGTGCATGTACTGGGCTATTGGATTGTCTATCTATATAACAGGTAATTAATAACAAATAAACCCTTTTTGGGCCTCATTTGCAGAATACAGGGATTCCCCCAGTCCCACATGTAGAATGTCAGCTGAGTGAAGAACTTTGGGAGTGTCTCCGGGTTCTCATTATACCCCTCAGGGTAATTAAGGCTGAATGACAGTCAAAGGTTGGTAAGACAGGCTGGATGGCTGTCTTTACCCTAGACTTGGACCTTTCAGCTCACCCTGATGCGCTAGACATATGACCAGGGTAAAAAGCAAGTCCTTAACAACCTTGCTGGCTCTGTTACAGCAGCTAACTCTGTTTATTCTCAACCCTCCTGCTCTCAAATTCCTGACTCTTTGGTCAATCTCCATACTCTTTCTGGCCTTTTGGTTTAGACTCAAATCATGTCTCTCTCTTTTTTTTTTTTTTTTTGAGACAGAGTCTCACTCTGTTGCCCAGGCTAGAGTGAGTGCCATGGCGTCAGCCTAGCTCACAGCAACCTCAAACTCCTGGGCTCAAGCGATCCTCCTGCCTCAGCCTCCCGGGTAGCTGGGACTACAGGCATGTGCCACCATGCCTGGCGTCAGCCTAGCTCACAGCAACCTCAAACTCCTGGGCTCAAGCGATCCTCCTGCCTCAGCCTCCCGGGTAGCTGGGACTACAGGCATGTGCCACCATGCCCAGCTAATTTTTTCTATATATTTTTAGCTGTCCAATTAATTTCTTTCTATTTTTAGTAGAGACGGGGTCTCGCTCTTGCTCAGGCTGGTCTTGAACTCCTCAGCTCAAACAATCCGCCCGCCTCGGCCTCCCAGAGTGCTAGGATTACAGGCATGAGCCACCGCACCCTGCCCATGTCTCTCTTTTGAATTGAACTTGAACCTTGTTCTCACCTCTGCTTTCCCATGTTATCTCAGTATCATCTTCCTCAACTTCATCCCTCTCATGCATACACTCACCCCTGTCATGATATTGAATGAAAAATTACTTGCTGAAATCGTGGCCACAGAACCCCACTAAAGGAGTATCACTAGTGGTAATTGAGACTTGTATCCTGTGGGTAGTTATATTAGTTAGGTACTACTTTTGAGCCCTCAGGATCACAACTTGTTGCATGAAATTGTCTTGTAGACAGATGAGTGCTTCATGCACTCTTCCAGTGAGCAAGCTCATGCAAAAATGAACTAATAATCTTATCTGTGAGAAGACCTCACTAGAGATATGGTCAAGGTTGGTTAAATAGAGGGGATCAGTGGAGCCAGGAAATAAGGTACCAAAACTGTATCTGGGGGCAGGAGCTAAGCAATGAGTTCTGTCAAGGGACACCTGAGGGTGTCCTGTCGAGGGTCAGCTCAAAGTAATCTGTATTTCCTGCATACCTGGAAATGTTTCCTTTGGACTTTTTTGCCCCCTTCCCCTACCCCAGTTGAATTTTGGGGTGTTTCACGGCATCTGACAGTTCATACATTAAGAAAATTTTTTGAATTTCTGTTTTATGCTCTGTACAGGCTACATATTGGGGATATAAGGATGAGTAAATTGTAGTGGCACTCTGGCTCATTTGCTTCTGCTTCCCTGATCTGTCACACTGCCACCTGAATCCCATCATCCCCCTTCCTGAGAAACTATAGCAGTGTTACAAATGCTTAATACTAAAAATACTTTGTGAGTAAATGGAAATTATTGCTAAGTTTTTTTCTGTTCAGAGAATCTTTGTTTTTGTATGTATATGTGTTTTTTCCAAATCAGATCCCATGTTTCACTCTTCTGTTGTTTCTTTAAAATGTTTTTTCTTGCCCTGATATTTGTATTCTTTCACATTTAGAGCCTTCTGTATTTTCTGTTTCCTTCCAGGTCACTTTTTATTTTAAAAAATTAAGCTTGATACTTGACTTTATGGCATGTTTTATATATAATTCTCTTTCTGGATGTGATGCCATATGTGAATATGCTTTTAATTATGTCCCAGTCAGTTTTAGTGTTGAGCAAGGTTATTGTCTAAATTATACTTACAACATTTGATAATATACTTATAGTCTAAAGTTCAGATAGGTGGCATTTAACATTCTTCTTTTTTTTTTTTTTTCTTTGTTTTGGAGACAGAGTCTCACTCTGTTGCCCGGGCTAGAGTGCCGTGGCATCAGCCTAGCTCACAGCAACCTCAAATTCCTGGGCTCAAGCGATCCTCCTGCCTCAGCCTCCCGAGTAGCTGGGACTACAGGCATGCGCCACCATGCCCGGCTAATTTTTTTTATATATTTTTAGTTGTCTGATTAATTTCTTTCTATGTTTAGTAGAGACGGGGTCTCGCTCTTGCTCAGGCTGGTTTCGAACTCCTGAGCTCAAACAATCCGCCCGCCTCGGCCTCCCAGAGAGCTAGGATTACAGGCGTGAGCCACCGCACCTGACCTATTCATTGGTTTTAATAGTATAACTCAAAACTCCCTTAACTTTATCTGTTATCATTTTCTTTTCTATAGCTATTTTATGTGTCACAATTTCATCATTCTCTAATAAATTTATTAAGTTTTTAAGCTTTGTAAAAACAAAATTGGGGTTTAAAAAACACCTTTTTGTTCATTCTATCCAGGTTACTGTAACAACTTCAGTGTTCTACAGGTTTTCCCTCTCTTCCTCCCTCTTTTTCTCCCTTCTTTCCATCTTCCTACTAAGATTTTGGGACAGTTGTTCCTTTCCTAGAAGTTGAGAAATCTGGGATTATGGGAGGGACTCAGTAACTGTCTGCCTCAGCTCCTTTCGCCTTATTATGGACATGGTATAGGTAGGACAAAAGGATTTTGATGTTAGAGAAGCCTGGGCTCAAATCACAGTTCTGCTTTTGGAGTGTATAATATGAGCAAGTTCTTTAGCTTCTCTTAGCTGCAGTTTCCTCGTGTGAAATGCAAATAACACTAGCTTCAGTGTTGTCATAAGAATTAAATTAGATAATGCATTTATATGCTCAGCACAATCCTAGCATATATAAGTACTTTTAAAATGATAATATAATAATATTAATCTTCCTTTCGAGAGCCCGGTACAAGAAGGGTCAACATAGCAGCATGCCTCTGCCTCTACTCCAGCCCTTAACATACACACACACCCTCCTCCCCACCTAAGGAATATAAGCCCAAGATAAGAGGTGGCAAAGAGAAAATATGACTAATTCTCTTTTTCTTGCTGTTATCTGTTTATGATGGTAGCAAGAATTCCTACAGAGGTGGTCTTATATCTGATGTATGACCATTCCCTTAACCCTGCCACTGGAAGCCCACAGAGGGATTATCTTACTATGAACTCATCAGTAAATTTTTTTTGGTAAATGATGCTCCTCCAGATATGTCGTTATTAAAACATGTTCTAAAGGCTTGGGGTGTGACCAGGGGAGAAAGTAGCTGAGATAGAATAGAGAACAAGATCAACATTATTATTGTGAAGAAAAGATCAAGAAACTAAAAAGACAGGATATCAGAGGGATTATTTATTTGGAAATAGTGTTGGAGTGACAGCCAGACGCTAAAATCATCAAGCAATGAAAGGGATGACCTTGGGGAGCCATAAATGACTACAATAAGGAAGGGTAGTGGGTGGTAGAGTCTGGTGATATATGACTCAGAACAGAGAATTTCTGGACAGAGCAAAGGGAGAATGGTCTGGAAGTAGCAATGAAGAACAAGAAGGGCATTTACCAGGCTTTGTGTTTAAGGAGTGTGGAAGAGAAAAAGCCATCACCTTAAAGGGTTAGAGTGAAAGCAGCATCCTCAAGGGAGAGCCCAGTTTCACTTTAAGTAAGAAGATAAAGGAAGTTGAAGAAAGCTTCAGAGATCAAGGATATGGGGATTTTGCCAATAACTACCTATGAGTCCCACAAGACTCAGTGGAAAGGTTAGGGTTTCAGGAGATGGGGGGGTAGAGGCTTAGATTTCATCATCAATCATTACCATCTCTCCCTTGCAAACATCCTCAGTTTCTTTGCCTCTCTCTCACTTCAGCAGCCTTGCCTGGCTAACCCATAGCACCAATTAAATCCAATTCTTTGCCTATTTCATGCCTGTTAAAACCATGCTATGGAACTTTCATTAAATTAGTGCTCATAACTTCAAGTGGACCCTTAATATTGCCTGGCTATCATAGTAGATTTCCCCAGTCATTTTGTCTCAGTTTCCTCTCCTAGATGGCTATTTCATGTCTTCAGTCTCCTTACATGTTGAATATTTCCTCCTCACTCTTCACTTTCAACTGTTGGCCTTGTTTCCTATTTCACTGAGAAAACTAAGAAAAGAGCTTTATTACCACAGCGACCCACTACCTGCAATAGTATCCATATACACTGCTTTCTTTCCTATTATTGTGAAAGAACTAGCCTAAGTCCTTCGTAATTCTTTCTCTTGTGTCATCAGTTTCCCCCTCTCCTGAATCATTCTCTTATGCATGACAATATGCTTTTATTTCTCTCATCTTAAAACTAATTCTTAACACCACCTTCCCCTCTATTGCCTTATTTCACATAAATGTCACAACAAAACTTCTTGAAAGAATTGTCTGTATTCTGTTGCTAATTTTTTTCCTTTCTTTTTCAAACTCAAGCCAGTCATATTTATGCCCCCACAGTTCCATTGAAACCACTCTTATCAGTGATGTCCGTATCTGCCATTTCTCATTACTTATCTGACTTAACATTCAGGAACAGGGTTGATTACTTTCTCCTCCCTGAAACACCCTCTTCACTTGGTGTCTAAGATACTTGTCAAGAACTATGGAGGATCTAAGATTTTACCGTATTTGTAAGCTAACCTGCCACAATTTCATGAATAATGGTAGAAGACAAAAGACAGTTTATTACTTTCAGCAGTAGCAGTAACCAGAGCATCAGTATTTTTGTACTGGTTCCCTGATCCCCAGTACCCCCAGGGCAATGTGAAGAGGCCGGATGACACCTGTACATGCACAGTGCGTTGTTTTATCAAAAAGGAAACCTCATCTTACAGAACACAATCTTTTATAATGGGCAATAAGCATGCTTGCTCTTTGTTCCAGAGGGAAGCATTATCATACTGGATAATAACCCTTTGCTGTGGAGGGAGACAATGCCGAGTCTTCTAAGGCTGATCACTATAAAAACATTCTTGAAAAGATAGTCCAGAGCTATCATATATCATCTCACTGACTATCATAGTCAGTGCCTTGCTTGAAATATGTGAAAGACTCATCAAGAATTGTCCCACAATAATTCCTCTCTTTCTGGCCATTTCTTTTCAGTTTCCTCTGCTGATTCTTCTTCTTCACTTCCCCAAACTCTAGATCTTCACTGTCCAGTACTATAGCCACTAGCTACATGTAGCTCTATCAATTAAAATTTTAATTATTCAGTTTCATTAGCCATATTTCAAGTGCTCAATAGTGATATATGGGTAGTGGCTGCAGTTGAATGGTGCAGATATAAAAATATTTCATCATCACAGAAAGTTCCATTGGACAGTGCCGTTCTGCATGTTTGAAATGCCCTAGGGCTTAGCCTTTGGATGTCTCCTCTTTACTTTCTGTATCCCTTCCCTTGATGATCTCATCTAGTTTCATGGCTTTAAATATGACCCCCAAATTTATATCAGCCCAGATCTCCCCTAAACTCCAAGCTTAGTTCTCCAGCAGCCTCTGGACACCTTTATGTGAATGTCTAACAGGCATCTGAAAACTAACCTGTCTGAAACTGAGCTTGCCAGCACCACTTCCTTTCCCACCAACAAATCTATTTTTTCTGTGGTCTCCCCAGTTTCAATTAATGTCAGTTCTCTTACTTCCAGTTGTTCAAGCAAAATCACAAAACAAACAAACAAACAAACAAAAACAAAAAACAATTTTTTAAAACTCTTAGATGCATTCGTGACCTCCCTCTTTTCTACAAAACCCACACATCTGTCCCATTGGCTCAACTTTCAAAATATATCCAGAATCTGACAACTTCTCATCCTTTCCTTGCTATCACCTTGTCTAAGCCAGCATCACCTTTTGCCTGGATTATAGTAATAGCCCTCTTTCTGGTCACCCTCTTCTACTCTTGTCCCTTTGTAGTCTATTCTCATAACAGTAAGAATAATCTTATTAAAAAGTAAGTCAGGTCACATCATTTCTCTGCTCAAAAGTCCTGAATAGCTTCCCATCTCACTCAGGTAAGACCCAAAGCCTAGTCATACTGGCATTCTCACTCTTGCTAAAACATTCAAGACATGCCCACACCGCCAAGCCTTTATATTTGGTATTAATTCCCTTTCTTCCCTCCCAGCCCCTCCGCCCCACACACACATACTTTTTCTCTTGTGGTACTGGACTTATTGAAGAAACCAGGCTAATTGTCTTATAAAATAGTACCTACTGTGAATTTCTCTGCTTCCTCATGGTATTATTTCTCTATGTCCTGTATTTCCTATAATTAGACATTAGAGCCAAAGGATTGATTTATTAAAAATTAAATATTTTTGGCAAGAAAATTCCATAGATGATACTGTGTTATTCATTTGCGTCATTTCTGGAGGTACATATTTATCTGATTGTCCTACCTTAGCAATGCTAAGTTTGACTAGTATGTTCAGGTGGGGACTTTCAGATCCCTCCATTATAAATTTACTTTTTTCCCTAGTGGTTAACAAACAAGCTGAAGGATGAATGTTATTTTTTTTAACCCTGTGATTTTAAGAATATTTTTTAGCCATGGAACTGTTTTTTTCAAGTAAAACCTTTTTTGGAGATCTAATATCTAAAACAGATAAAAGCAGAGCTATTATGGTTGCAGTGGAGAATGCCTCATAGTAGCAGCTTCCAAGGGAACTCTGACAAGCACAGTTTGTAACCCACAGAGCCTGCCCAAACACTTAAGGAAGTGGAGGCCCCGAAAGGAAACGTGAAGTCTTAAAGCCACCTCATGAGAAAGGCCCAGTACACTTTCTCTCAGAGCACAATTTGGGAGTTCTGTCACTTCTTTGGAAAGCTGTGGTTGTGGATGATCATTAGAATAGCACTTGGTTTTTCCCTGGCAGTCCACCCACTGTTTTTAGTTGTCTGAGTGCTTTCTGTGACATTCTATCTGTTCCACAGATGTGAAGATTTGAAATTACTTCATTTATAGTGTGAGTTGGGTTACAGTCTTTTTTTGTTTCCCTTTTGGAAATTCTTCTTCATCCACAAAGAATTCCAGATTCAGACATTATTCATCTATGTCTGGAACACTAAAATCTCACAAGCTTCCATATGTCTACCTCTTTCCACCTTTAGAATATTCAAAATGCTGCCATAGATGAAATCAATTTTATCATATGCTTGCTGCTTGCTTCCTTTATGCACCTTACTTATCTTACAGCCTGATGTGCCTTACTAGAGAGTTGAATAAGTAAATTTAGTATACCCATACTGCGTATGTTTTCTAATATAGATTTTAATTTTCATTTTAAAAAATTTTTTAATTTCAGCATATTATGGGGGTACAAATGTTTAGGTTACGTATATTGCCTTTGCCCCACCTGAGTCAGAGCTTCAAGTGTATCCATCCCCCAGACGGTGCGCACCGCACCCATTACGTGTGTATATACCCATCCCTTCCTCCCCCCGACATCTGCCCGACACTCCATGAATGTTATTACTGTATGTGCACTTAAGTGTTGATCAGTTAATACCAATTTGATGGTGAGTACCCATGGTGCTTGTTTTTCCATTCTTGGGATACTTAGTAGAATGGGTTCCAGCTCTATCCAGGATAATGCAAGAGGTGCTATATCACCATTGTTTTTTGTGGCTGAGTAGAACTCCATGGTATACATATACCACATTTTATTAATCCACTGATGTATTGATGGGGACTTGGGTTGTTTCCACATCTTTGCAGTTGTGAATTGTGCTGCTATAAACATTGAAGTGCAGATGTCTTTTTTATAGAATGTCTTTTGTTCTTTTGGGTAGATGCCCAGTAATGGGATTGCTGGATCAAATGGCAGTTCTACTTGTAGCTCTTTGAGGTATCTCCCTATTACTTTCCACAGAGGTTGTACTAGTTTGCAGTCCCACCAGCAGTGTATGAGTGTTCCTATCTCTCCGCATCCACGCCAACATTTGTTGTTTTGGGACTTTTTGATAATGGCCATTCTCACTGGAGATAAGTAGTATCTCATTGTGGTTTTGATTTTCATTTCCCTGATGATTAGAGATGTTGAGCATTCTTTCATATGTTTGTTGGCCATTAGTCTATCTTCTTTTGAAAAGTGTTCTGTCCATGTCCTTTGCCTACTTTTTGATAGGGTTGTTTGATTTTTTTCTTGCTGATTTTCCTGAGTTCTATATAGATTCTAGTTATCAGCCCTTTATCGGACGTGTAACTTGCGAATATTTTCTCCCATTCTGTAGGTTGTCTGTTTGCTCTCTTGATAGTTTCCTTGGCTGTATAGAAGCTTTTTAATTTCATCAGGTCCCATTTATTTATTTTTGTTGTTGCTGTGATTGCCTTTGGGGTCTTCTTCATAAGTTCTTTGCCTAGGCCAATGTCTGTAAGAGTTTTTTCAACATTTTCTTCTAGAATTCTTATAGTTTCATGCCTTAGGTTTAAGTCTGTTATCACCGTGAGTTGATTTTTGTGAGAAGTGAAAGGTGCGGCTCCTGTTTCTTCTATGTGTGGCTATCCAATTTTCTCAGCACCATTTATTGAATAAGGATTGTTTTCCCCAATGTATGTTTTTGTCTGCTTTGTCAAAGATTAGATGGCTATATGAGGATGGTTTTATATCTAGGTTCTCAGTTCTGTTTCATTGGCCTATGTCTCTGTTCTTGTGCCAGTACCATGCTGTTTTAGTTACTATAGCCTTGTAATATAGATTGAAGTCTGATAAATTGATGCCTCCCAATTTGTTCTTTTTGCTTAAGATTGCTTTTGCTGTACGGGGTCTTCTCTGGTTCCATATGAAGCATAGAATTATTTTTTCTAGATCTATGAAAAATGATGTTGGTATTTTAATAGGGATTGCACATTGAATCTGTGGATCACTTTCGGTAGTATAGACATTTTAACAATGTTGATTCTGCCAACCCATGAGTATGGAATATACGTTTTTCTCAGCAGCTCATGGGACATTCTCTAAGATTGACCATATCCTAGGACACAAAGCATGTCTCAAAAAATTTTAAAAAATAGAAATTATACCGTGCATCTTCTCAGACCACAATGGAATAAAACTAGAAGTCAACTCCAACAGAAACTCTCATCTTTGCACGAAGTCATAGAAACTAAACAACCTTCTGCTGAACAATTATTGCGTTAAGGAGGAAATCAAGATGAAAATCAAAAGATTCTTTGAGCTAAATGGTAAAGGAGACACAAGTTATCAAAATCTGTGGGACACAGCTAAAGCAGTCCTGAGAGGAAAATTTATATCTAAAAATTTATATCTATAAATGCCTACATCCAAAGACAGAAAGATCACAAACAATCTAATGAATCATCTCAAAGAACTGTAGAAGGATTTTAATTTTCATAAAAAGGAATTTCTCTATACTAAGTAGGAAAAACAAATGATAATCTCACTTCTGTTTAATAAAAAAATCTCCATGCCTTTTTATGTCTATGTCTATATGTATATTTAAAGCCCAAAAGGATATTTACAAAAATGTCCACATTGATCCTACCTCTAGCTGTGATCTTTGTTTTCCTCTTTGTATTTCTTTCTCTCTCCTCACTCTTTTTCTTTTTCCAATGTATTTTATTTCTACAATTATTGATTCCATCCATACAAGCAAATTTTTTTCCCCTAACCTCCTCCTTCTACATTAGGTTCCTGGCCATCCTCTAGAACTGCCCAGTTGGCTCTGAAGACCTTCTCTGCTCACTTATATCAAAGTGAACTTGTCGGCTGGGCTTGGTGGCTCATGCTCGTAATCCTAGCACTCTGGGAGGCTGAGGCGGGAGGATCGTTTGGGGTCAGGAGTTTGAGACCAGCCTGAGCAAGAGCAAGACTCCTGTCTCTACTAAAAATAGAAAAAATTAGCCAGGCCCAGTGGCACGTGACTGTAGTCTCGGCTACTTGGGTGGCTGAGGCAGGAGGATCGCTTGAGCCCAGGAGTTTGAGGTTGCTGTGAGCTAGGCTGACGCCACAGCACTCTAGCCCAGGCAACAGAGCAAGACTCTGTCTCAAAAAAAAAAACAATGAACTTGTCAGAGAAGGAAAGGAGGATGTAAAAATCATGTTTTAAAAAGAATTGTCACTAGAATGTGATCTCCATCAGGGCCCAGGAGGAGCTCAGTAAATATCTATTGAATGAATTGACCTATTCTTTTTTGTCTCTTTTCTTTTATCTCATAAATTTGTAGAACACAGAAACCTTGTTTGTTTTCTATAATGCCCTGAACATTTGTGGTACTTAATATAAATTAATGAATAAAGTCTTTTTTGAAAAATAGATCCATAATTTACTTAATAAAGATAAATTTAAGACCTGTTTTCAACTTTGACCAGAATTTGTACTTATATAGGGATGTAAAAGGCACAGGATTTAAACATAAAAGACTTGTGTTCAGATCTCGTTCATAGTTTTGTGGTCATGGTTAGTTACTTAAGCCCCTAAGCTGCCTTCATTTATAGCCTCACTGATTCTCTTCTAAAGTTTGCAGAGGCCAGCTACCTACCTCAACCTAAATCTTACACTAACAGTAGCCCTGCTACTAATTTCTATTCTGGCCGCAGGCCCTAGCTTTTTTTTTTTTTTTAGCTTTTCCAAGTCTGTTCTCTGCAGTGCTAGAAAGAGTGATATACCTGCAGTATAAATCTGACATTGTCTCCCCCTGGCCCCCAGTCTGTAACCTCTCAGGGGCTCCCTGATGCTATGTTTCCTCTGCCCCACCCCTTCAACTTTGGCTCCTGGAAACCTGTCTTCAAACTTGACACTTGATATACTGGTAGCTCCCACACATCTCATGCTCCCTTCTGCTTTGCTTCCTCTTCCCACAAGGCGTTTTCCCTTCTTTCCTGCAGCCAACTACTTCTACTCTACTGCAGGATTGGACTTGGCAGTCTGCCTCTCTGGGATGCTTTCCTTGACCTAAAAGTGATATATCCTCCTTTTCTGCCCACTCACTACTGTCAGCTGCTTGAGGCAAAACCATAAGTTCATAGTTCTTTGTCTGGAAGAGAACTTAGTCTGTAGTGAAACTCACATGTTTATTAAACTGTGTTGTAAAGTGTTCATTTGTTCTTTCTAAATTGTCCAAATGATTTTGACCCATAGAATGTGATCTGATTTTTATATGACCTGATTTTATATGATCTGATTTTTATATGACCAAAATAAGAAAAATATGTAGAAAAGGAGAATATATGAATTAAAGTAACTTAAAATACTACCAGACACACAATTATTGGTAATGTTTTGGAATATATAATAGAGAATTGTTTTTAAAAAAAATTATAAAATGGGGCTAGGCATGGTGGCTCATACCTATAATCCTAGCACTTTGAGAGGCCAAGGCAGGAGGATCGCTTGAGGTCAGGAGTTTGAGACCAGCCTCAGCAACATAGTGAGACCCCGACTCTACAAAAAAATAGAAAAATTAGCCAGGCATGGTGGCATGTGCCTATAGTCCCAGCTACTCAGGAGGCTGAGGCAGGAGGATCATTTGAGCCCAGGAGTTTGAAGTTGCAGTGACCTATGATGGCACCACTGCACTCTAGCCATGGCAACTAAGTGAGACCCTGTCTCACAAAAAAAAAAAATTATAGCCTTTTCCTAATTCAAACCAAGAAAAAACAAATTTTGCTTTTCTCATGTTTTCTAGATCCCAAAGCCATCTTTCATCCTGTTTTTTCTGAAAAGATGAATTCCCAGTGAGGGAAGTGACTTGACCAAGTTACTGAGCTGGTCAGTACAAAAGCAGAGGCTCGGACCAGGAGCTCCTGACTGCCTACCTGTTGCTTTTTTCCCTCAGCCATCTTTCCTGTTTCTCCACTGCAGTAAAAATAAAAGTAAGTTTTTAAGCACTTCCTAATTCCCATGTGCCCAAATCAGGCCTGCTGCTGAAATGTTCTTATATTACTCTTAGTCTCATTCAGACATTAGCTTAAACCTAAACCGTTAAATATTCTTTCATACTCATGTATGAAAGCATACATGAGTATGCTTCTGTGAGCATCAGAAATGTTCCCTTGTAAGAAATTTCTTAATTTATTTTCTCAACAATTTTTGAAATGAACACAAAAAATAAAATAGTCCAGGTCTCTTTTTTTTAATCTCACATGTAGATCTAATGGTATATGTTTTGTATTATTCTAAACTGTTCTCTTGGAAGCAGTTTCCATACTGAGTCATCCACCCAAGATTGCCTGTGTTTTCCAGGGACAGTTATAGTTTTATTATTCTTGAATGACTCATTATTTTTGAATCATCACACCTTGTGTACTCTGTTAAATAAAAAGTTTTCAAGACAATTCTTACAATTTCTTCCAGTCTTACTCTTCGAATGCCCACATTAGTACATGGATATTCAACGAATTCTCTCGTGTCTATGATTTATGTTGATCATTTCTTCTTGAACCCTTTCATTAGCTGAGATAAGCAACGGAATTTCTTTACCTCATACTCTCTGCTCCAGATGTTTCCTGAAATGGAACAAGTAAATAGCAACATAAAAATATGTGTAAAACCATTCTCTATTTTCCTTCATTACATTAATGTTTAAGATTTTATTAACTTCCCAAATTTCTCCATGAAATTAGGGAGAGACACCTATAAAAGCAAAGTATAGCTCTGATATTTGTTGGTAGACAAAATCTTTGGAATTCAGCGTGTTGGAAGAATGAAACACTCTTCTCTCTTGATTTCTGTGACATATTTGGCTAGTTCTCCACCTGCTTTGAAAATTCACTGTCTTCTACCTTGAATTCCTCTCCTTGCCAGCCTTCCTCAGAGTTTTGTCCTCGACCCTTTTCTTACCCTATGCTTGCTCAGTCTCATCTGCTCTTGTAGATACAAAACCTTTATCTGGTGCTTCCTCCCGGATCTTTATCTTCAGTTCCTATCTCTTCACTGACAAGTATATCCAACTGCATGGGGAATATCTTCTCCACAAGGTTCCACTGAAACAACCCAAGCCCGAAGCTGAATTCATCTCCTCTGCACCCTTGCCCCTTAGCTATCCTAGCACACAGTTAATAATCAGGTCCCTGCTTCATTGCCACATGTCCCTAGAACCTATTTTTAATTTTTAAAATTTATTACTAAATATTATATTTAAAGTGTCAAATAATCCCAAAAGGCTTTTTAAAAATATCGGTTTCTACTCCCAACTAGTCCTGCTCCTCAGAGACAACCACTGTCAATTTTTTCTTAGCTATTTCTCCTGTTTTTTATCCTCTAAATGCATATATTAATACATTGCTAATTCATTTGTTAATTTTAAACACTAAATCTTGCCTTCCTACTGTGACTTTAGCTCTCACCCTATTCTACCACATTAACAAAAGAAAGGATAAAAATTATGTGATCATCTGAATAGATGCAGAAAAAGTATTTTATAAACTTATATACCCATATGAGATTCTTTAAAAGTCTCAGCAAACTGTAAATAGAAAGGAACTCTCTCAACCTGAAGATGAGATTTTGCAAAAAAAACATAGCTATCATCATATTTAATGGTGAAAGACTGAATACTTTTTCCCTAAGATCAGCTACAAGGGTTCCTAAATTCATTACTTCTATTCCATATTGAAACTCCTAGTAAATGCAAAAGGCTGTAGGCAGTAAAGATTGGAGAGGAAAAAGTAAAACTGTCTTTATTCCCAGATAACATGATTATATAGAAAATCCCAAGGAATTTACAAAAAAAAAAAAAACTATAATAAATGAATTTAGCAAAGTGTCAAATGACAAGGTCAGTCAACTGTATTTCTATATACCAGCAATAAGCAATATGGAAAAGGAAATTAAAATAACAATACTATTTACATTAGCATGGCAATGTGACATATTTGGGAATAAATTTAATGAAAGTACTGCAAACATTGCTGAGAAATTAAAGAGCACTGAAATAAATGGAGAGATACACCATGCTTGTGGATTGAAGATTTATTATTGTTAAGAACTCCAGGCCAGGTGCAGTGGCACACACCTGTAATCCTAGCACTCTGGGAAGCCAAGGCAGGAGGATTGCTTGAGCTCAGGAGTTTGAGACCAGCCTGAGCAAGAGTGAGACCCTACCTCTACTAAAAATAGAAAAATTAGCTGGATGTGGTAGCACACGCCTGTAGTCTCAGCTACTGGGAAGCTGAAGCAGGGAGGATTGCTTGAGCCCAGGAGTTTGAGGCTGTAGCGAGCTACCATGAAGCGACTGCACTCTAGTCAGGGTAACAGAGTGAGACTCTGTCTCAAAAAAAAACTCCATTGCCACCAAATGGCAATTTAAATTAAATGAAATTCTGATCAAAATTCCAGCATGCTTTCTATATAAAAATTGACAAACTGGTTCCAACATTTATGTGGAAGTGCAAAGGACCTAGAATAGTCAAAATAATTCTTGGGGGGAAAAAAGGAAGGTATACATTACTATTTTAAGACTTACTATAAAGCTACAATAATTAAGATAGGATGGTATTGTGTATATGTAGACAAAAGAATAGAGAATCCAGAATTATATATATGGTTATTTGCTTTTCAACAAAAGCTCCAACATAATCCAGTGGGGACAGAATAGTCTTTGAACAAATAGGGCTGGATGATCTTTAAACTCAACTTCATAGCATAAGTAAAAATTAATTCAAAATAGATTATAGTCTTAAACATAAAAGCTGAAACTATAAAACCATAAAAAATCTTCATGACCTTAGGATAGGCAAAGATCTTAAGATGGTATACAAATGTATTAACTATAAAAGAGAAATTGATTAGTTGGATTGATGAAAATTAATTAGTAGGATTAAAACCTCCTATTCTTCAAAAGCTGCTGCTAAGAAAATGGAAAGAGAAGCCACAGGCCAGGAGATGATATCTGTATCTAAAATACACAAGGAACCCTTAGAATTCAATTATAAAAGACATCCCAAAACATTTGAATAGACACTTCACAAAAGATATATATGAATTTCTAATAAGCATATGAAAAAATGCTCAACATCATTAGTCATCAGAGAAATGCGAATTAAAGCCAAAGTGGGATACCACTTTATACTCATTAAGATGGCTAAAATAAACTGACAAGTATCTAAAAGGTTGTAGAGCCACTAGAGCTCTCAAGTGTTGCTGATAAGAGTGTAAAATGGTAGAACCACTTTGGAAAACAGTTCTGTAGGTTCTTATGAAGTTAAATGTACACTTATCATGGCTCAGTAATTCCATTGCTAATTACCCAAAAGAAATGAACACATATCTACAAAAAGACTTTTATTTGAATGTTCATAGTAGCTTTAATTCGTAATCGCCCAAACTAGGAACAACCCAAATGTTCATTAACTGGCAGATAGATAAAACAAATTTGGATATATTCATACAGTGGAATACCTACTCAGCAGTAAAAAGGAATGCACAACTGATACACGCAGTAACGGATGAATCTCAAATCGTGTGCTAAGTGAGAGAAACCAGACAGAAAAGTATATATATTGTATGGTTATATTCATATGAAGATCTAGAACTGACAAAATTTATCTATAGTAATGAATCAGATCAGAGGTTGTTGGATGTTGTCGGCGAGGGGAATTGACTGAGAAGGGGCATAGGTATAGTTTTAGGGTGATGGAAATATTCTTTTTTAAGGCAGTGGTTACATTGTTCTTGTCAAATTTCATTGGACTATACCCTTAACATATATTTTTATTGTATGTAAATTATACATCAATAAAGTTGATTTAAAATAAAAGGTTCTAAAAAGCTGAAAGGAAGCTATGTGTTCATGGGCAGCATTTATCAATTGATGGGCTTCACTGTGAGGTGATGTTGTAGTTAGATGAGATTTCTATTTCTCCAGAAAAGGATTCTTTAATCCACAGTGGGAAGCTGGAGGTAATAAGCCTAGTTTCTGTTGACATGGACTTCCTTTACTTTCAGTCTTTTACTACCCTCTGTCTGTTGCCCCTGGTGTTGAGACTTTTCTGGTTCAGTTTTTTCCCCTCAGCAAATAAACTTCCTGTCTTAGCAGGTTGAAAGAGGGATGATTTTCTGGGTTTGTGGAATGGGAGTAAGGAGGTCTCACTATTCACACAAGTCCCTCTATGTTCAATCTTCTATCCTACCCAATTTTCTGTAGTACCTGCTACCACCAAACCTCAGCCTTTTTGGGGTTGTGAAGGATGAATTGGTTTGCTTGCCATCAGTATCCCTACTCTGCTAAGTCATTTACCATTCCCACTTCTCTTTTCTGTCTTCATATGCAGTGATTTGGGGTTACAGGTATCTCCTAGGTTTTTAAAGATGGAGTTTGCATTCCTGTTTCTTGTTCTTATTGTTTGGAACAGACCTGTAAAACCCATACTTCATTTTTTAATTTTTTAACTTTAGCAATACCAAACTCCTTATAATTCTCCAAACACACAAGCCTTTTCATATCTCTGTGCCTTTGTAGAATTTCCTTTTGCTTACAAGGCCTAGTCCAATCCTTTCTTGACCCAGTAAGGCTCTCATCTTTGAAAATCCATTTCTGCTCCTTCCTAACTTTCTCGTCTTCTGCTTTTGAACCTTTGTTTCACAAAAAGTTCATTTCATCAGGGATTGCTATATAGCAGTTTACTATGGAGGAGTTTTCCAGGAGCCACTGGAAAGCACTTGTTAGGGTAATTGTAATCTGCTTATAGTGGAAGTGATAGTAAATGCTTAATAAATATTTGTTGAATGAACTCTGAAGATGCATATGAACCACTTAGCTAGAAATTGGGAAAACAGACTGGTCCTTTGCAGGGATCAGAGAACCAAGAGAGACAAAAGGCCGGAGGGGCAGGGGAGGCAGCATGCAACAAGACCTGAGATGGAATAAATACAAACATTCAGAATAATTATCATTTCCCAAGAAGTCTATTGTATCAGGGGTAGAAAGCAGGCTATAACAGACACTTCGACTAATTGAAAAATTTTACCATATTTTTTATCATATCTAAGATTGTAAAATACTTATTATATGCTTATTTAGAATTTTTTTCTTATCGAAAGAGCTCTATTAGACTTATGTTGACAGATATTTAAATTATATATCACTCTTATGCATATATAAATAAAATATAGGGGAAATTCGTTAAAATATTTCTACAATTTCTTCAATTCAGATTCTCTTAAAAATAACTTTTCAATTTAGAACCATCTGTGTTCATATTTTCTCCCACAGTGTCATCCTCTGTGCCATCAAGAGTATTTGGCGATGAAGCATTTCTTAAAAGAGTGTTCTGCAGTGGCCTTTGGGAATTTTTTACCAAGTCATTCTGCATGCTTTTTGTGGTGGTGTTTTCTTGATCTTACTAGAAGGTCTCAGTAAATGACAACCATGTCACAATTCTGCCTGGCCCATAGAGATTTAAAAAAATGTATTTTAAAATTGAAAAATATTATAGCTTAATAATTAATGTGACTCTTGTACCAGAATTTTCTCTTGGTTCTTATTTGAAGGCTGCTGCTTTTAAAAAAATATGTTTATAAAGCCAGGCACAGTGGTACACGCCTGTAGTCCCAGCTACTTGGGAGACTGAGGCAGAGGGTCACTTGAGCCCAGGAGTTCAGATCCAGCCTGGACAACATAGCAAGATCTTGTCTCTAAAAAAAATAAATAAATAAAAATAAAATGAAAATATATTTATAACCAAACTTTTAAAAAAATACTGGCTTTTATTGCTAAATTTGCTATAACAATAAAATAAATAAAAAATAAAGTATTGCCTTTTTATGAAAAAATTTAGGATTTTCTTTTTGAAATGTTTTTGTCTTCATATTTATTTTGCTTAAAGTTAATAGAGGCAGTTTTATCTTTGTCAACTTTTGAAAGAAGCCTGATGACAAAATAGACCTTCTACATCTCAGATGATTTAATGAAGTGTCCACTAATATGTAGTGAAATATTTGTTGACTAATTTAATGATTAAAATCAAAGCTTATTGCACAAACAGATGTCATCCTAGTGAGAGATCTTCGGTAAACTGCTGAGGGACTTTTCTCTCCTTTGCTCTTTTCTGCTCAACATCATTTAGGCAATAAACATATTACCTCATAATTCTGTGAGGTCTTATCACTCTTACTCTTGAATCTCTTGCCATGATTCTTTTTCATGAGAAGCCCTGGATCAATCCAACCGTTACCATCCCTACTCCTACATCAGTCCTGCCGAATGTTTCAGGATCTCTCTGTACTTTTGCCTCTTCCTAATCAGATTCCTCCTTATTTCCATTAACATCTATTTCAGATTTTTACTCGCTTCCCGAATCCCCTAACACCTCTTCTTTCCCCCAAACTTTAATAGATAATTTTGTCTTCAGTTTCACTGTGAAAAATTGAAGCTGTCAAGGGAAAAAAAATCCCTTAAATTCTTCTTCTTCCATCTATAAACTTATCCCATTGATTTCTTTCCTCCAGTCACTGGGAGAGGTGTCCACCTTCCTCTGAGACTAATCCCTTCACTGGGGCTTTGGCTACTAGTGCCTGCCTCCGTAAAGCTTATGGATCTTTCTCTTCAACATACACACAGCTCAAATATATCTCCCATCCTTTGACAGAAAAAAATCTGTAACTCCATTCTCTTCTAGCTACCATTTTATAGCCCTCCTTTTTTTTTTTTGAAACAGAGTCTTGCCCTGGCACCCAGGCTAGAGTGCCGTGGCATCAGCCTAGCTCACAGCAACCTCAAACTCCTGGGCTCAAGCGATCCTCTTACCTCAGCCTCCCAAATAGCTGAGACTACAGGCGTGTGCCACCACGCCTGGCTAATTTCTTCTATTTTTAGTAGAGATGGGGTCTCACTATTGTTCAGGTTGGTCTTGAACTCCTGACCTCAAGCTATCCGCCCGGCTCGGCCTCCCAGAGTGCTAGGATTATAGGCATGAGCCACTGCACCCAGCAATAGCCCTCCTTCTTCAACAAAAGATATGAATGGAAAATCTAGTCTACTTATACCACTTACTTGACACTGATTTCCTGAAATTGTACTTGTTAAGGTTACCAGCAACCTTCATGTTGCCAAATCCAGTGGGTAATTTTTGTTTTTTCCCTGACCTCTCTCTTAGCAGAATCTAATGCTGATGACCTCCAGTTTCAAAGTTTCTCCTTCAGCCTCTGTAAAACTACTTTCTCCTGGTTTCCTCGTTACCTTTCTGTCTCTTTCTTCTTCGGTTCCCTCTAAGAATTCTGTTCCGCTGTTTAACCCAGAAACGTCAGTGATCTCCAACTTTGTCCTCAGCCTAGAGCTCTCCTCATTTTATGCTGTCACCCTGAGTAACTTCTCAGAGCTGTATCTCCAACCTAGATCTTTCTGTTGACCTCAAGGTTTTATATTCACATTTCATCCAGTCATCACCATTTGGAAGTTCCACAGGTACCTCTTCAAACAACAGATTCAGAATAAAATTCTTTATCTTTTCTATGGCCATCCCCCATAAAACAAAAACAAAAAGTCTGTCTTGGAAGTAGCAATACTGGTCTCACAGCCAGAAACCCAAAATTCCTCCCTCTCACTTTCCCGTCTTCCTGTTCTGTGGATTCTTCTCCCCCCCCCCCCCCCCCTGTCTAATCGATACCCTCCTCTTTTTAACTACTACCACCTACTTGGTTTAGATTCTCACTACTTATTGCATGATTATTACAGTAGCCTCGCAACTGATTTTCATGCCTTCAATCCGGTTCCTCTCTATCTAGCCTCCACTTAGCTGTTAGAATGATCTCTCTGAAACATAAATCTCATTTATGTTACTCCCCTACCTGAAAGTCTTTCTTTTTCCCATAGTGTTCAGAATAAAGTTCACAATCCCCAGTTTACTTAATCTGTGGTATAGTTCCTGCTGCTCTGGTTTCTTCCCTTGATTGCCTCTCTACTCCCCTCCACCCAGTGAAACTAGCTGGAACTGCTTGTACTTCTGGACTCACTGTGCCATGTTATGCCTCTGCACCTTTACATATGTGTTTCTCTCTGCTGGGAGTATTCTTCCCTTCTGTTTTGTCTAACTCACTCTCATTGATCCTTCAAAATTATGTACATACATCTCTTTATTTTGGGAAACCTTTCCTGAAGGTTTCCTAGTCCTGTCTAGATTCCTAGTCCTGTCTAGATTCACGAGGGTAGAGGAGCTCATTGACGATTCAGATACCGGTGGTCTGCTGCAGGGGCAAAAGGGAGCTAAAAATACATACCAGGTTCCTTGGCAATATCTGCCCGCCTCTTCCTTCTTTTTCTGTGCCTTAGTTTCTTCCTGTAGGTTCTTCGCTAGACTCTAGCACTTTCCCCTTTATATTCTGTTTAAGTTATGATTATTCACCCATGACTTTGGTTCTTCTTTCTGAGAAGAACTAGCATTCAAAGTCTCTAGGCAGCCATCTTCATGTGCATTAATGTGAATGAATCTCAGAAACATTATGTTAAGTGAAAAAAGATAATCTTAAAAGGTTACATATTATATGATGTCACACGTAAAACATTTTCTAAATGACAAAATTATGATGGATAACAGACCATCGTTTGCCAGAGGTTAGGGTTTGGGCAAGGGTGTGACTACAAGAGGGCAATATGAGGGATTTTTTGAGGAGTGATGGGATAGTTCTGTATTCTGATTATGGCGGTAGTTATTATAGAAGGAAGGGAGGGAGAGAGAGAGGAAGGAGTAAGTGCTTATAAAACTGGTGAAATCTAAATGAGGGCCGTAGTTGATGGTATCCTGGTTTTGATCGTTGTACTGTGGTGACTTAGGGTGTTATCATTAGGGAGAAACTGGGGAAAGGGTTTACAGGAACTCTCTGTGTGATTTTTTTCAACTCCTATGTGAATCTAAAATGATTTCAAAATTGAATAAAATTTGGTTCTTCAGCTACACCATTCACATTTAAAGTGCTCAATAGCCCCATGTGGCTAGTGGCAGCCATAACAGATAGTGCAGATAAAGAATATTTCCATCAGTGCAGGAAATTTTATTGGGCAGCACATGTCTCACTTTAGCCAGTGTTCTCTCTTCCTTTACTCTTTCAAATTCCAATGTAACACAAATACATTCTTGTTCTTTCTGTCACATTACCTTATCAACCAGTTGTTTTGGTTATATTCAGGCCTAGAGAAATACTTCCCCTCTTTATTTTCTCAAATTTCAGAGAAAAGCAGTTGTTTTTATGTCAACTTAAGAATTTATCTGACACATGTTTTAATAGGTATCTGGATAAATTTTCTAACACTCATACATTTTGCCTCTGGACCAGTTTTATCAACTGTATTAGGAAATAGTCCCAGTATCTCTCATATTGTTATTCTACTGTACTTTCTCCTTTGTGTTTACCTTTCCTTTTATCCTTACCCAAAAGCTCTTTCAAAATCTTGGATTTCTGAAAAGGTGCCATTTCTTCCCTGTGTTTTGGATGTGCATCTTTTGAAAAGGTAATTCCTTCCATTACCGTGTTCGCATCATTTGTTTTATAATACTTTTCCTCGTTGGCTTCTTTGTATTTTAATTTAAGAATTACTGGATACCTCCTTTACTATGTAACTTTTTCTGCTTTAGCCTCATCCATTTTGTGTAATACCTAATTTGATAGTTATATAAGCCACCACCTGAGATGTGAAGACAAGGAAGTGGAGGATGAGACAATAGTTTAAGATCCATTCACATAGCAACAAAGTTAAAATACTGAGGGACAAGAAGACTGAGATGCGACCCACCTGACGAAAACCACAAAGAAAGAGATTTAAAAAAATATTGGAATTAAGAATAAATCTTCTAGGTTGGTTGCCTGTAATCCCAGCACTTTGGGAGGCCAGTGCAGGAAGATTGCTTGAGGCCAGGCGTTTGAAACCAGCCTGGGCAACATAGTGAGACCCCATCTCTGCAAAAAACTTTTTAAAAAAAATTAGCCAGGCACAGTGGCCCACACCTGTACTCCTTACCAGGGAGGTTGAAGCAGGAGGATCACTTGACTCCAGGAGTTTGAGATTGCAATGAGCTATGATCATGCCACTGCACTCCGGCCTGGGTGACAGAGTAAGACCTTGTCTCAAAAAAAAAAAAGACTTACATCTTCCTGTGTGGAAAATATGAATATTATAATGATATCAGTGTTCCTTTAAAATAATTTGAATTTTTTTGCAATTGTAATCAAATGTTGAAATTGACAGTTCAACAATTCATGTGGAAGACCATCAAAGAACACTTAGAAGGTAGAAAAAGAATTATAATTAGGGGTATGGGAAGCAATGCCAGGTAGTAAAACTTAATAAGTCAACAGTAATTATAATAGTGTTTGCTGGCACAAAAACAGAGTAATTATTGGATCCAAAGAACCAGGAAATATAGTCTAACCAGTATAAGAATGTAATACCGGATAGGATTCTTCATGAGTTAATTGTATTGTTTCTGTATTAAGTCCCTAATACCTAAATGGGCAAAGAACAAGAATAGACAGTTTACCAAGGAGCAAATAAATAATAAAAATAAACTGCTTTCTATGATTAAAGAAATAAAATGTGAAAACCAGAAAGTACTGTTTCTCATTATTAAATGGAGAAAGATTTTTATTGTTAAAATACTAATACTAGTGATGATGCAGTGAAACCGATAGTCTCCTTCATTACTGTCATTATCTCCTTCCTATCATTGCCTTATTATACCACCTTTGATGCAGTAGTATTACACATTCTATCCTCCAGCAAATCATGTTGGCTGCAGCTTTGTAATATATATAGCATCCAAACATCTCCACTGTTACTATCCTGGTTCAAGCCCCTCCAGCCTTCTTTGCCTGACTTACTGCAATAGCCCCTAACTTGTTTCCCTGCAGCCAGAATCACCAATTTAAAATGTAAGTCTGAACATATCATTCCTCTGCTCAATAGCTACCAGTTGTTTCCCAGCTTGCTCAGGGTTAAAGCCAGTTTCATCATACTGGTCGACAGACCCTGCATGATTTAGACTCCCACCTTTCCTTTCTGACCTCATCTCCCACGCTGTCCCCTGTTGCTCCATGAATTAGTATTAAACGTGTTTGGGGCCAGGATCTGTCTTAGGAGTTTTACAGAGCTTTGCCCTGAAGGAATAGGTGAATGTGCTGGTTTGCATTTTATATGCTGTTACACTGGAAGGGCGTCTCTGAAAGGCAGTAGCGGCTGTATCCCACCAGGCGCCGTGTTTCTCAGACCTAAAGAGTTGGATTTGCTTTGTAAAGCACAAGCGAATCTGTTAAAAACTATAGGCTGAGAGCTGACAATGGAGTGCCCTCTGGAACAAGCAGCTTCCCAGAAAGGACAGCTTCCCAAATGGCCAAAAGCAAAGCTTTTGTTTAAACCACTCTAGACTACCTGTCTCCATTCACAATAACCTAATAAACATGGAGCTTACATATCTCTGTTTAACCCCTCTGTTTAAATGATAAACTTACCTTAGAATTTAGAAATTAACCTTTGAAAGACTTTAAAACCGTTTGCCCACGTAAATAGAATTAGTTAAAGAATCTGTAGAAGCCTTCTGTAAAAGCCTTTTGAAAATCTGTTAACCTGAGAAGAACTACCTGTTGTTATATAAATTTGTTACCCTTGACAATTGTTCACTATTTCCTATAAGTTACCATGTAAGGCCTCATTCGGGGCTTTTTGAGACCAACGGAGAGGTCCGAGCCCCCTGAGCTCCCACTTTGCCTATAATCTTTATAAACTTATAAAACTATATCTTTGTCTCAGTGTATTCTTTTATTTCTTCCATTTTCCATTTCTCTCTACTATTTTCTTATCCCTTGCAACTCTACCAAAGGGACCCGGTTTTTTGCAGGGAACACTGACCATGTTCCCCGCAGTCCCCCATGCTTTCTCTGCTCTAAGCGCTTTAGTCTCTGTCATTCTTCTAGTAAATCAAGCATGCTCCACCTCAGGGAGGGCCTTTGCACTTACGGTTACTCTGTCTAAGATGATTTACCCCTTAATGCCTTGTTGGCCTGCTCCCTCTCTCCTTTCAGGCCTCTATTCAGATGTCAGCGAGGTCTTCCCTTTATAAAACAGCACCCTCCCAGCCTTTCTAAACTCTTGCTCTCCTTCATTTTTCTCTGTAAGACATACTACCATCTGATAAGTTATATGTTTAACTTATATGTTGTTTTTCTTTTTCCAACCAGATTGTCGGCTTTATAAGGACAGGGACTTTGTGTTATTCACTGCTGTATCCCTATCATGTAGAAAGAGCTTGGCACATGGTAGGCACTCGATATTTGTTGATTAAATGAATACATTGACAGAATCTTTTTGGAAAGCAACAACATGTTTTAAAAGCCATTTTTTAAAAAGATAACGATTAAGTAAATTCCATCCACTTGATGGAGAGAGAAAGATCTGCATGTGGCAGGGTCTGGGAGATGGGATCAAGAGCAATAATAAAGGTTGTTTTTCTCTCAGTAAGAAAAGAAAGGATCATGGGAGAATAATTTCCAAGTATAGAGGAAATTTCAGAATCAAGAACAGGCACTGTGTGTTGTCAGTCTTTGAGAAGATTAGGTTGATGGAAACAAAAAGTTGGTGCAGGGGAGTAGTAGAAAATATAGGTAGATGAGAACAGATGTTGAAGGACTTTAAAGTGAGTCAAAAGAGGTAGACCTGCCATGATCCATGATGGAGATCGGTAATGTGAATTCTTGAGCTGTGAGGGATGAGAAAGCTGTCTCAGTCTAAGCTTGCTAGTCTCATTGTAAGGTGGCAAGGAGAGTGGGAAAAGAAATATCAGCTTAGAGGCAGTTATAACAAGGCAGAGTTGAGATACTACTACTCTAGGTAGCAAGGAGTGTAGGGTGTGATGAAACAAAGGCATGAGTAGAGTATCAGCAATCAGTGACATGGCAGAGAATAAGGCTTGGTGATTATCTACATATGTGATGCAAAGAAAGAGGAAATTAAAAGTTCCAGTATTAAGAAATAATATTTCCTTTTAATTTTCTTTTTTTTTATTATAGGTTTCTCTGTCATTCACAGAAAAATGGATCATTTAAACCTTCGGAGGACTCAGTTATCACAATACTTCTATACTACCAACTAAGATTTAAGACAGTAAATTTATGACAGTAAATTTCTACATGTAGAACTGTTGAAGAACTAAGAGGATATTCTTTGATAAAAATAATTCTGTAGTATCATGATACTACTAAATAAAACTAAAAAGCACAATTATTTAGTTATTAGATTTGTTAATACAAGCACACATGTGCAGTAGCTACTGTATCCTAATAGTTACCAAACCTCAAATTTAGATGGTTTCCCTTCTTGGGAAGAGTCATTATATTTCCAAGAAACCACTGAATGTTGTCATTAAATATATTTCCAGATAAGTGCCATTTAGAATTTTCTTGAAACAAGTTCTAGAAAGTTCCAAGTTCCACCACTAAGTGGATTTGATATTATGGCAGCAACTTACAGACTTGTGGTTAGCACTGTGAACCACTACAGCAGTGTGGTGATAGACCGGCGTTTTGAGCAAGCTATACATTATTGCACTGGAACCTGCCACACCTTCACACATGGAGTTGACTGCATTGTGGTACATCATAGTGTTTGTGCAGACCTCTTGCACATCCCTGTGTCTCCGTTCAAAGATGCACATCTGAACTCTATGTTTCTACCCCATGAAAATGGGCTTTCCTCGGCCGAAGGTGACTATCCCCATCAGGCCCTCACAGGCATACCCAGGGTCAAGAGAGGATCTACATTTCAGAATACCTGTAACTTAAAGGACATTGCAGGAGAAGCAATCAGTTTTGCCAGTGGGAAAATAAAAGAGTTTTCCCTTGAAAAACTCAAAAACTCTAACCATGCAGCTTACAGAAAGGGAAGAAAAGTTAAATCTGACTCATTTAATAGGAGGTCAGTTGATTTTGACTTGCTCTGTGGCCATTATAACAATGATGGGAACTCCCCATCCTTTGGTTTACTACGGAGTTCCTCAGTTGAGGAAAAATCTTTGTCCTGTAGAAACTCACTTGATACAAACCTGACTTCCATGCTTCTTCAAAACTTCTCTGAAGAAGATCTGGTTACTCAGATTTTGGAAAAACATAAAATAGATAATTTTTCTTCTGGGACAGACATAAAGATATGCTTGGACATCTTGCTGAAATGCTCTGAGGATTTGAAAAAATGCACAGACATTATAAAACAATGCATAAAGAAAAAGTCAAGAGGTAGCATCAATGAAGGGAGTGGTAATGATGCAGTTTCTAGCTCTGAAACTGTCTATATGAATGTAATGACTAGGTTAGCATCCTATCTGAAAAAGTTACCATTTGAATTCATGAAATCTGGGAATAATGAGGCTATAGATTTAACAGAACTGGTCACTAATATGCCTAGCTTACAACTAACTCCTTTCTCACCAATATTTGGCAACGAACAGCCCCCTAAATATGAAGATGTTGTTCAGCTCTCAGCTCCTGCCTCTGGACGGTTTCAGACTATTGAACTGCAAGATGACAAGCAAAATTCTAGGAAAATGGACACTGTAAAATCCATTCCAAACAACTCCCCAAATTCCTTGTGTAACTTAGAGGTAAATGATCCCAGAACTTTAAAACCTGTCCAGCTTCAATCACAGTCATTAACCATGAATCCTTTAGAAAATGTTTCTTCTGGTGACTTGATGGAAACTCTTTATATTGAAGAAGAGTCAGATGAAAAGAAAGCATTAGATAAAGGACAAAGGACAGAGAATGGACCCAGTGAGGAGTTGTTAAAGATACATGAACATAGAACAGAATTTTCAGAACATGATACTCATCTTAAAAAATGTCCTGCCTCCATAAAAAATGAAATTGGTAACATATTTGAGAAGCCATTTGTTCATCTATCTAAGGAAGACTGTAAATCAAAAGGTCCTAAAGTTGAAAGCAGAGACCAGAGAGATTTTATGAATTCTAATAGCCAGGAAGAGATAGATAAATTATTAATGGATTTGGAATCTTTTTCACAGAAGATGGAAACTTCTCTAAGAGAGCCACTTGCCAAGAGTAAAAACTCTGATTCTCTAAATAGTCATAGTCAGTTGACTGGTCAGACCCCCATAGATCTTGAATCTAAATCTAAAGTCTCTTTACCCATGGAAAAAGTCTCACCTTCCTGTCTAACAAGGATTATTGAAACCAATGGACATAAAATAGAAGAGGAGGATCGAGCCCTCTTACTGCGAATTCTGGAAAGCATTGAAGACTTTGCTCAGGAATTGGTTGAATGCAAATCAGGCAGAGGGAGCCTATCACAAGAAAAGGAAATGATGCAAATTCTACAGGAAACCTTGACAACTTCTTCCCAGGCCAATTTATCAGGCTGTAGAAGTCCTGTTGGTGATAAAGCCAAAGATACTACTTCAATGGTTTTGATTCAGCAAACTCCAGAGGTGATCAAGGTAAGACCCAACAATCTTGAGTCCTGAAAAGTCTCAAAAAAAATGTTTTAATGTTTGCAAAATTTATTAAAAAAAAAACTATTTTTGTTAGCCATATTATTTTCTACTAAAACTCCTGCCCTACACTAGGCATGGTCTTACTGAGTTCAGGCGGCAAAAAGCAAAGACTTAGAGTCAAACTGGCTTTAACTGCCCTCCCCACACCTTTCATCTTCTAGTTCTATGACCAAAGAAAAATTATTTAGCCTTAATATCCTTATACCATTATGGTAGAAATAATAAGGATGAAAATAACTCATGCGAAGCACAAGCAAGGTGCCTTACACAAAGTAGGCATCTAATATTAGCCCTCACCCAGTCAGCCAAGAGACCAGTCATTACAACATGCCCATGTAGACCTATTAAGGTTCAGTGTGGGACAGGGTATAAAAAAGAGAAGACATGATTCATAAAGAGCATAAAATCTAGTTGAGGAGACAAGACTAATATTCCTGAAACAGTTCATGAGCATGTAAACACTACTCTGAAAGTATTGTTAGTACAGTAGGCCTTCATAGGAAATAAAGACTAGAGTTTAAGATTTGCTTCTCCATGCAAATGGAATAAATATCAATCTAGAATCATAGAAGTATTTTCAAAAGGTTTTGAATCTATTCCCTACTGATAGCACTGCTTTTAACTACTCCCAGGAAAGCATTTATCTGCCCATTTGTATATGTGTGTCTTAGCACAACAGAATTGCAAGTTGGGTTAGCAAGGGGCTCTGCTCTACCTCACTGAAGGACCAGACTGTTGGAGGCTCCATGTTCTTACTGCTGCCCCATTGCCCCATCTGGAATACTTGGCTTATGAGTTCACTGAAGAAGGGGAAGAAAGGGGTGGTGCTTTTAACTGCCTGGTCCCAAACATGACACACTTCATTTCTGCTCACAGTTCCAGTGATCCCAACCTAAGATCTGAGAAACACAGGGAAGCATATAGCGTATTTGTTAAACATTGTCTCTACCACCTGAATGCACTGTATGTGTCAACATGTATGAATTCACAGATATCAAGCCAATTCAACAAAAGCAAGTTGTAAAATAATGATGTGAATTATTTTGAGATGTGTACATTTGTACAAAAAGTATGAAGAAATACATCAAATATTATGTTCATCACAGTGATTAACTCTGGGGGAAGGAAAAGAGATGCAACTGAGGAAGGGTGTGCAAGAGGCTTCAGTAGTATTAGGAATATTCTATTTCATAATTTGGGTGGTGAATCCATAAGTATTTTGTCATATTCTTTATGCCTTTTGAATATTCTCAAATATTACGTAGTAAATTTCTTTTAAAAAACAAGATATTAGAGGTGGTATTCATGTGGCCAAGTTAAACAAGTTACATATTATTTTAGGCTTCTTATTGAAGTTTTCATGTGAGTAGGGGAAAAAAAAATATATGTTGTAATCAGATGAATTTTTCCCTGGTACAGGTTGAGCATCCCTAATCCAAATATCCAAAATCCAAAGTGCTCCAAAATTTGAAACTTTGAGCACCAACATGACACCACAAGTAGAAAATTCCACACCTGACCTCATGTGATAGGTTGCAGTCAAAAGGCAGTCAAGACTTTGTTTCATGCACAAAACTATTAAAAATATGATATAAAATTACCTTCAGGTTTTGTGTATAAGGTGTCTATGAAACATAAATGAATTCTGTTTTTAGACTTGGGTCCCATCCCCAAGATCTCTCATTATGCATATGCAAATATTCCAAAATCTGAAACAATCCGAAATCTGAAACACTTCTGGTCCCAGGCATTTTGGATAAGGAATATTCAACCTGCATATGTTTTGAGGCTGCTATTCTGCTGTGGACGTTTTTAATTATTAGTGACACTATATTTTAAAACAATACATACTTAAGTTTATTAAATGATGATTTGAGTCTGAATATCCTTAGATGTTAACTGAGCATTTCTATGAAATCACTTAGTGTCTTTGTCTCATTTGTTGATTCACAAGTGGTAATATCTTTAGTTGACTTGGGTCAATGCTGGAGGAGAAAATGTGGGTATTAATTACAAAAATAAGAAAAAACTCCCTTCATGTGGATTTTTTTTCACATGGCATATTAGCAATAAACAGACAATAGTGATGTGCTCAATATTTTATAAAGGAAAGAAAATACCTATATAGCAACCTCAGAATGATAATATCATGAGAGCTAGTTATTGTGAGCTAAGGCATGCTAAGACATTTAAAAGTATTATCTCACTATTTTCCCCACAGTAATGTGTCTGCTCATTAAAGGAAAAAAGTCCACTTTCTCTGATGACCTATTCCAATGCCTTAAAATTATTATAACCCAAAACTCTTAATATGATACAGTGTTTTGTATATTATTCAACCCTCTTCCCCCATTATCTTCTGTGGGAAAAAGGAGGCCAATTCTCCTAAAAGAGATGGACTGTAGAAAGTAGAAAATGCTCAAGCAACACCCCTCCTGTGCCAGCTAATAGCTCATGAGCAGGTCCCCTCTAGTCCCCCTGTCTAAGTACAGCTGCCTAAAAATGCTGCACTGGGCTCTAAACCTGCTTCCCAGTTTTTTTGACAAGTATGGATTGAAATGAAAATCTTATTAAAATACTGTCTCCTGCCATTCTTTTAAATAAGTTCCAATATCATAGAATAAAACTTGATGAGATTTCTTCTTGTTAAAAGTTGAAAAAGTAATTAATGAACAGCTAATTTAAAGAGATAAATAAGGCTGTGTGTGGTGGCTCACACCTATAATCCCAACACTTTGGGAGGCCTAGGCTGGAGGATTGTTTGACGCCAGGAGTTTAAGACCAGCCTGGGCAAAATAGCAAGACCCTGTCTCTACAAAAAAAAATTTTTTAAATTAGCCTGTGTGGTGGCATTCACCTGTAGTCCCAGCTAATAGGGAGACTGAGGCAGGAAGATCACTTGAGCCCAGGAGTTTGAGGCTGCAGTGAACTAGGATTGTACCACTTTAATCCAGCCTGGTGACAGAATGATACCTTGTCTCAAGAAAAAAAAGGGTAATATAAAATGTTTAGTTCACAAAGACACTTAATGCAAGAAGACAAACCATTCTTCCTTTACCCAGTTGCCTCCCTACTTGTCTTGTTTTTTTTTTTTAATCTTTGCTTTGCATTAAATATTTTAAGCCAGACGTTGACAAACTTTTTCTGTGAAGGGCCAGATAGTAAATTTTTTAGAGTTTGTTGGTCACAAAGTGTCTGTCACACAGTCTTCTTTGCCTTTTTTTTTTTTTTTAAAACAACACTTTAAAAAGGTAAAACCATTCTTAGCTCCAAGATGTACAAAAACAGATAGTGGGCCAAATTTGGCCCATGTCCACCTCTGTTTTAAGCAAATGGAAAAGTATAGTGAATGAAACTTTTACCCACCACTTAGCTTTGTCAAATCTTAACATTTTGCCAGATTTGCTTCAGATCTTTATCTAATATTTTCGTTATTATCATCATTAAAAAAAAACCTCAGGTATAGTTGAAATCCCTAAGGCACCCCACCCCAGTACTCTCTCTCTCTCCCTTTTTCGGAAGTAACTACTATCCTGAAGTTGATCTCCTCCTGCAAGTTTTTATACAATATTGTTTTTCATGTTTTATTATGTAGAAAGAGTGAGCAGAGAATAATAGGAAATAAAATAGAAAGGTTAGGTTAGGGCCAACTTATGAATGACATTGTATGCTATGATAAAGAGTTTGTTCTAGGGAAGTGGGGAGCCAAAGAAGGCTTTTAAGTAGAAGAGTCCCATAGGGATTTTTTTTTTTTTTTAAGAATAACAAATTTTAACACATTAACTGCCATGTGAGTTGTATTTAACTCGCGCTAGTTTTGAGCCCCAGGGGGCCTTGTGAAACATATGTAACTGCAGTTGGTTCATGAAAATCTTACTTGTTGATGTTCTTATTGTTAGAATTAATATTGACAGTTTAATTGCATATAACTCACACACAGGAAACAATAAAAAAATAACAAAGTTTTCATTTAATTAGAAAGGATTGTGTTGTTTTCCAAGTTTTTACTCTGTTTTCGTAGTAAAACACCATGGCCCCAAGGAAAACTTTTTTCTAGTGTGGCAGTCAGTGTGTTAAATTGTCTTCCTTTTTTGTTTTGTTGGGGTGTTTTTTTTACTTTTTGGACAGTTGAAAATTTACCTATCATTCAAAATATTTTAATTAAAAGATTTATGTAAGGGGGCATATAGACAGTACTTTTAAATGACAATGATTACCCTTTAAAAGAAAGATGGACTTGACAATATTATATGTCATTAATATTTTAATATGTATTTCAAAATAATTTCCCAGGAGTGAGCAGTTTTTGTTGTTCATATATAAGTGAAATTCAAACCTAAATTGGTAGGAGGAGCCAAGAGAAAATACTAGGAAGATATTGAGTGATTGATAAAGAGGATATTGGTCCATATCAAGGGTCAGTAATTTGGGGCCCATGGGCCAAATCTAGCCTGCAGCCTATGCTTGTGAATAGTTTTATTGGACCACAGTCACATGCATTCATTTACATATGGTCTATGGCTGCTTTTGTGCTCTACCTGCAAAGCTGAGTACATAGTTACAGCAGAGACCCTAAAGCCTGAAATATTTACTATCTGGCTACTTACAGAATAATTTTGCTGACTCCCGGTCTAGATAGTATTTCATGGTAGATCAGCAAAGCAGACTTCTGATAAGGTTCAGGGTGCTGTTTTGTTAAATGTATTGGAAATCTTGGAAACATCATTAAATATCAATAGCAAAAACTACTGATGGTTGATGATACTTAAGCAGTGTATCAGTGGGCATAGAAAAGTAAATAATCCTAGGGTTTCTAAATCCTTCATAATGGATTTTGACCATGGCTCTTTCTCCCCTCTCCTCCTTAGTAATGATTTATCTCTGATGTTTCCAGCTTCTTTCTCATCCTGTATCTTAAATTCCCCTTTCTTTGCACATGAACTTTCTCACTGTGTCAAGTTATCTGTATCATTGGCTAGCAAATGAATCTTCAGAACATGCCTTTTTCATGGAAGCCTCCATGTGACGGGAAACAACCCTATAGGTTCTAGAATAGCTGAGGTGTGCAGATGGGCCTGAAAGGGAGTTGAGCAAGAATAAGAGAACGACTTGTGGAAGAGAGAAAGGGTGATGCGGTTGAGGGCCCAAAGGGTTTGATAATTACAAATGAATGAATTACTGAGGACATGTTTTGACGTGGGGGATAAAGGAATAATTTTTTTAAAAAACTAAGAAATTATACAGTTTTGGTAATTCATGTAATAAATGATACTGTAATTCTATATTACCACCAGCAGATGTTATTGCAGTCATTTTTGGTCTGTTTTTAGCCTTAGGGACGATAGCATATTAATGGTTATTCACAAGTTAAAATAATAAACCCCAACCTCCCTTTAAAATTATTTATTTATATTTAATTTTACTAAGAACAAAGCCAGGAAAAAATTTCCATTACTACTTGCCTCAATTAAAGTAACATAGTTGGGGGGAGGATTCTTCAGTGAAGGAAGAAGAATTTAAATACAGAGGAAGATTATTTTTTTAAAAAACTATACGATAATATTTAAGTCTAGTGAAACCTTAGAAATTTCAACTGAGGAGAAAGTACGTCTAGATTAGTAGAAAGTACAAATTAAAATCTTAATGTTTTGAAAGAATAGCTGTATTTTAAGATTAAAGAGTAAAACTAGTATCGACATATTGCTAAGTGTGAACCTCAGCTGGACCTGTTTCAATAATGTGGTAAAGATCATTTATAGTTAACACATTATTCATTGTTATGCAGAAAGAAGGTTGCTAAAATGCTTATTTTGTTTCTAAACAGAATAGTTTCTAAATAGTTCAAGTATTCATAACTGCACTTCTGTGCAGAGCTTACAGTGGGAGATAAAGATGAATCAGACATAGAAAAGCCTTTGTGGAGCCCACAGTTTTAATAAGAGACATGAGCTATTTAATTTGATACAAAGTAGAAAATAATGGATTCTATGAGAGAAATATAAATGGAGTGCTGCAATAGCTTAGGGGAGGGAGAGATACATCCTAGCTTGTGGAATTCAAGGAAGTTTCTCTGGAAGAGATAGCATTTGGATATGGATACCTTACTGTTATCTAATTAATTTACTTAAGGACCTAGCTGTTCTGTTGGCGTTAACACAGTATTAATGATACTGAGGTTAAAGGTTTATTTCTCACAGTGGCTTGTACCATTTCCATTCCGTTCCAAGGCTCTGTGACACACTTTTGAATACAACTCTTGCCACAGTTCTTGCGAGTTTTCAGTAGATGAGGTATCCAATACAGGAGCATCTCAGTTCCTTGATCTCCTCTTCTCCAGTGAGCTTGGCCTCTGCCCTTCTTCCTTCATTCTTTGGCCCTATGTTTATGTCAGTGGTTTTAAAAGTATAATTCCCAACTAACAGCATTAGCATCACCGGGGAACTTGATAGATATGCATATTCTCATGCCCTAGCCCAGACCTAGTAAATCAGAAACTCTGGGGGTGGGGCCCAGCAATTTGTAGTTTAACAAGCCCTGCAGGAGATTCTGATGCATGATCATTTTTGAGAACCACTGCCATAGTCCATCGTTAAAATCACTCCCTTCGATATATCCTCAGCTTCTTTGCCTTGCCCTCATTTCATGGTACACCTGGAAAACTCTACCTCAGATTAAATTGTGTTTTCTGCCTGCTCTGAGCTTTTATTTGTGCAGCTATACTTGGCTAGAGAGGCTCACACAACCATGCTGAGTGGTCTTGGTTTAAGTTCATGACCACCAGCCTCCAGTGGGCTCCACCAGCCAAGGAAGACACTAGGGCAAGGTATTTTATAGTACCAGTCCACCATGCATTCATTTAACGTGGTAATGTCAATGAAATGGAAATCCTTCATTTCTTTTTCCTCTGTGTAACACATTTATAGGCCAAAAATGAATTCTTTTTTTTTTTTTTTTTTTTTTGAGACAGAGTCTCACTCTGTTGCCCGGGCTAGAGTGCCGTGGCATTAGCCTAGCTCACAGCAACCTCAAACTCCTGGGCTCAAGCGATCCCACTGCCTCAGCCTCCCAAGTAGCTGGGACTACAGGCATGTGCCACCATGCCCGGCTAATTTTTTCTATATATTTTTAGTTGTCCAGATAATTTCTTTCTATTTTTTTAGTAGAGATAGGGTCTCTCTCTTGCTCAGGCTGGCAAAAATGAATTCTTATGCTCTGTAATGAGCAATCTCTAATTGAAGTAATTCCTCAAGGAGAGAGGGAAGAAAAACAGACAGAGAAGGACAGAGAACTCCAGAAACTTAGAAATTCTAGGGATCCAAGAATTATTATGCCTAGTAATTTAAGGCTCTTAATTCTCTCTCCCTGCCCCAGATCCTAGAAGAACGTCTACCCCAAGTATTAGGAACACTGAAAAGCAAAAATATTAGATTTGTGGGTTCTTATTGTTACTAGTCAAGGAATTTGTTCCCATCATGTGGAAACAACTGAAACAAGAGGAAAAAATGCTTATTAGGTCTCCTCTGTCACACACATGCCTTCATACTTTGCTGCAACCAGTGAAGTTAAGACTAGAGGATTATTAGACTGGGAACAAAGAAACCACAGTTATCCACCACTACCTGGTCTCCTTCCTCTGCCCCAGTGTTTTGTTTTTAAGAGCAAAATAACATTAATAACACAGAACAAGCCATTAATTCCACAAAGGAGAATACCAAATTAGATCATAAAAGAAGGATATCAAATTTTAGGCTTACCAACTAATTATAATAGTTTATAATCAGTGCCCTCTGTTAAAGCCTATTTACAGTGATATTTTGTTTGTTTTGTTTTTTTGAGACAGGGTCTTCCTCTGTCACCCAGGCTGGAGTGCAGTGGCGTGATCATAGCTCACTGCAACCTCAAATTGCTGTCTGTGCTCAAGGGATCTTCCTGCCTCAACCTCCCAAGTAGCTAGGACTACAGGCGTGTGCCACTGCACCCAGCTAATTTTATTTTTTGTAGAGACAGTGTCTCACTGTGTTGCCGAGGCATGTCTCGAACCCCTGGCCTAAAGTGATCCTCCCACCTCTGCCTTCCAAAGTGCTGGGATTACAGGCATGGGCCATCATATCAAGCCCATAGTGATTTTTTAAACAAAGTTTATGATTCCAGGTTGTTACCTTTTTTAACTACTCAGCCAGTTAGAATCACAAGGTGAGAAAGCTTTTTAAGATTGAGATATATTTCCCTTAGTATAAAATTCACACTTTTAAAGTACACAATTCAGTAGTTTTATTATATTAACAAGGTTGTACAACCATCAGCACTATCTAATTCTAGAACATTTTCATCTCCCCAAAAGGAAACCCGTAATCATTAGCAGTCATTTCGCATTTCCCCTGCTCCTAGCCTTTGGGAACCGTACTGTACTTTCTGTCTCTATAGATTTGCCTATTCTGGACATTTCATGGAAATGGAATCATAATATGTGACACTTTGTAGCTTATTTCACTTAGCATAATGTTTTCAAGGTTCAACATGTTGTAGCATGTAGCATGTAGCATGTAGCATTCCTTTTTATGGTTAAATAATATTCCATTATTTGGAATACCACAATTTGCTCATCCTTTCATTTTATCATTATGTAGACATTTGGGTTGTTTCCACTTTTTGGCTATTATGAATAATACAGCTATGAATATTCATATATACATTTTTGTGTGGACCGAGGCTTTTTGATTTAGCGTTTTTAGATTTTTGAAAATGGCAACCTTTTGTTAATCAGAAGTATCCTCCTGATGTACCAGAACCTCCTCTTTAATATGTAACTTTTTTCCTGTAGCATCTTCTGAGCAAAATCATTTGGTGTCATTTCAGAGTAAGGCTCTGCTGCTTTTCTGGACCTGCTTCTAACATTCACCTCAGTACAGGTCCTCACATAGCTGAGCTGATTTTTCCAGCTTTGCTGTGCTATACGTTTGTGTTACTCAGATTTTTACAGCTTTGCTACCTGGGTCATCCCAATTGCCCTTCCCAACGATGAGGCCTTAGCTCATGCCATCATCTCAGTCTCCATAACCATGTTCAGCTGAGGCTGGTGACTGACTTTACATGTTGGTGAACAAAAAGGGCTAGACTTATTTTGGCACAACACATTGCATATACAATACTAACTGTATAGCAGTTATAAACAAGTGAGAATAAGAGATTTACTTCTTCAGGCAAATGTTCAAAATCATTTTCTCTATGCTGTGTAATCAACCCATTTTTTCTTAAAACAGCCCATCGAGCTGATTCTCTAGAAAAAGCAAATTAATATTTTATATCACCATTGTCTTTGTTTTGAAAAGGGAAAGAGCAGGGAATTATAAGAGGATTCAGAAAGTTCTAAAAAATCCATCCTGAGTTTTAAACTAAGCTTCAAAGAATGAATTCTATGAAAATGGAATGTATGGGGTCTCACACGGTTTATTCTCCTCTGTCTCCTTCCCAGTCTCACCTTCCTTCAGGGTACAGGCTCATTCTAAACTTATTCCTCAGTTCTGTAGGTCCTTTTAGGATATGGTAAGGGAGCATCTTTTCTTTCTTGAGATGTTGCAGACTATCCTAAAAAAAAAAATTCTTTAGTTTTTAGGGTTCTCACAGAGTACAGCCTCTCTTGCGTATGTATAACTCTGCCAGCGAACCTATAAAACCTATACCTAGTAACCCATGCCAGCTGGTTCTCGTTGAGAAAGATTATCTCCCTTGCCCAAGCATACTTGTTCTGGAGGAAGATATATGGAATGGTAAAGCAGGGAAGATGCTTACAGGCAGCTGGATCTCAAAGTTACAACTGGTAAATCCCAGTCAATCTCTCAACAGAGAGCACCTGTCTTTTGCATCCTCTAGTCAAGTTCTCTTATCATTGTTGTCCTAAAGACTCAAGTACGTGGTCCGTAAAGGACTACTTGTATCTTCAGACAGGGTATGTTCATGAGTGATCTGCAGGCAAAGAAGATAGAGGTAACTTTGCAGGAAGTACCTGCTGGTGATCAGCTATCTTGTTAGGACGGACTTCATTATATGCTGCAGAGGGCAGGAGGAAAGTTCTCGTGGTTGATTCCAAAAAGACATTGGGAAGACCCTTACCATTGTCTCTTTCCTTTGTAACTGCCCACAGCTCCTAATTTTCCATATACTCAAACTGAATTTATAAATTATGTGTTTATGTTTCTCTGTTCTTCCTCATTCTGGTTAGTTCCTCCAGCGGAAACCTGTCACCCAAAAATAGCTTCTCTCTTACAACACCCAGCCCCGTGGATTGTACTTTGCCTTCTGATTAAAGCAGAGAGAGAAGACAGTAGATCATAGAATATGTTGTTATTTATAGTGAAATTCCCCTATGTTTGATCTTTTCCCAGTAAAGAAGAGGTCACTCTAAAAACCATGTTCTTTGGTGCTATGTTCCAGTTGTCATATACTCCTTGAAACTAGCATTCTCAGATCCTTTCTAGAACCATGCAGGTATACTTCCATTGAAACACAAGTAAATAAATAAAAAACAAATAAACCAGTCTCATGCTAGTCTTCCTCTGTCAATAACTCATTGCCACAGACCAGTTCTTTTCTAAGCCTTTTAGGGGTCCTCGTCTTTTTTTTCCTCTGAAGTCTTTAGAGAACAGTTTGATAAATCAAAACTTAGAGCTTATTTCTTCATCAAAAGACATGGAGAAATGTTTTCTTGCTTAAGAGTATAATAGCAGAGCAGGCTTTTAACCACTGTTCTGACTTTGAAACTTCAGAGACTTACAAGGAATAAATAAAATGAAATTATTTCTTGTCCTTTGCTCCAAACCAACCAGAAGGTGTACTAGAAGGTGCAGTGAGAGAAAGAAGAGGCCACTTCTTTATAATCTCTGTATCCTCACACCCAGCAAAGTGTCTGGCACATAATAAGGGACCATAAAACATTCATTGATAAATTGAATGACTATAAGATTGACCTCGCCCTCAAGAGTTTAGACACTATTGGAAAATAATTATCAGATTATAAAATATTACAGTAGAAGCTCTTTTACCTGGACATAATTGAGTTTGATAGTTAAGGAGTCATAAACTATATATGTGTATGCTATAAAATGTGAATGATAAACATTTGTTTTAACTTAAAACATTAATTCAGATATTTTTTGATATAGGGCCAGTCTTTTATTTGAGAATGAGTCTCATAATTGAAGTTCTGTGACCTTTTTCTTTAATAAACCACACTCATAATACATTTGTTGACAGATTTCCAGTTTTAGTTTCTTTAAAGTGGAGTGGGAACTTAGTAATGAAGCAATTTGAATGTAGAAACCTTCTAGATTTTAATGATTTTTCTCTTTTATCCCACCCATACCTAATTTTACAGCAGATTTTTTTAGTAGTTTACTAAAACTTAGGGTTCTTTTTAAATTTTAGAAACAACTTTTCTTTTCTATACTGATATTTCATTAGTTCATGTGATAGGTAATTGAACTGAATAATTACTGTAAAAAGCACAACCAGCATAAACAAATTGTCAACAAACACAACTGACTCTGAGTGAGCATACAACTCAAACACTGAGATAAGAAATATGAGAGCATAACCAAAAATAAACTATTAGCCATGAATCAGTGTGCGATGGACATCAGTTGCTCTGTTTCTCAGGAGAAATGGAGAGCATTGGCTAATCCAGAGCATAAGTAAAGTGGAGGTCATTTAAGAGAGATTCTATAGCATTTCACTAAGTGTCATGTATATAGAGTTAAGAATTACAGTAAGGGAACTTAAATAATCATGAAGCTTTCATGAAACGGTTAAAATTTGAGTTGGACTTTGAAGGATGATTAGAATACGTATAATTTGAGGAAAAGAAGATTCTCAGGAAGGGGATGAAAATTCACCCACCAGAAGCCACAGGTTGGTGTTGTGAAGAAGAGGGAGGAAATACAACTTAACGTGAGGTTTAATTGAATTGGCATTAAATCGTAAGTCTAAAGACCTAGTTGCATTCATAACAAACTTTTTTGACATTTTAATTTGGAGATAAATAATGAGGGAGAAAGAGAGTATACTAGGCAGGAGTGTAAGGAAAAAATATGGAAAGCTACCTAGCTCAAGAAGTTAACATGTAAGCCCAGTGAGAGAGAAACTTGGGAAAATAAGGGCGGGCCCAGGTTCAAGCATAAGACCGGTGGTTTTCAACTATAATCCTCTTTTAATCAGGTAAGATTTCTGTGTGAACCGAAGATCCATAGCTTTTAAAAAAATTTTTTACGCACAGGTTTAAACATATAAACCCAGTGTACACATTATAAAGAGTTGTCAGAATATCTTGAAATCAGTGGAAAAAAGCTGACTTAAGTTGTACGAAACAATGGAAAACCAAAGAATTGAATTCCCACTAAACTAGACAAAGGTTCAATAAAAGAGTTGTAAGCTATTTTTTGGTTTGGTTTTTGATAATGATACTTGGTTTATATTTTCTAGAAGTAGAAAATATATACTGATTGAATGATGTGATTGAAAATAAATTTTGAAATCTAAGTATTAAACATGAAAGAATATAGTCAGCCTTTCATATCCATGGGTTCTGCATCTGCAGATTCAACTGTGGTTGGAAAATATTCAGAAAAAAAAGTACAGATTTTTTTTCATGTCATTATTCCCTAAACAATACAGTATAATAACTATTTACATAGCATTTACATTGAATTAGGTGTGTTTTTTGTATTTTTTTTTTTTTTTAGAGCCAGTGTCTTGCTATGTTGCCCAGGCTGAAATTGAACTCCTGGGCTCAAGCAATTCTCTCGCCTCAGCCTCCTGAGTAGCTGGGACTATAGGCATATACCACTGTGCCCAGCTTGTATTAGGTACTGTAAGTAATCTAGAGATGATTCAAAGTATATGGGAGGATGTTGGTAGGTTATATGCAAATATTACACATTTTATATAAGAGACTTAAACATCCATGGATTTTGGTATCCTCAGAGGATCCTGGAACAAATCCCCTACAGATACCAAGGGATGACTACACCTGATGATTCACTTATAAATAACCATATGAGACAGATACTTAATATGTGATAAAATAATAGAATATTTTTAAAAATCTGATGATTTCTTTAAAGCTACTTGAAGGAAAAAAGTCTCATAAATTTAGTATGTACTATGTCATTGCTGTTTGATCATCTTTTATACCCTTACTTTAGCCAAATTTCACTCATTTATATGTATCTAAAGCTGCTTTTTTGTAGCATTTAGTTTCTCCATGTTCTTAGCCAACACTTTTGACAATAAATTTTCAAATATATCCATAATCAAAAAAAGTATGCTTGATAACTAAGATAGTCTTCTTTAAAAAAAAAGATTTTAAAATCTGAGACTAACAAATTTGAGGATGAAAGTTTGTTTTTGCTGATGTTTTGACTAGAGAGATCTAGAGGGTTTTGGATATTTACTTCCCTTCAAATAAAAAATAAAAGCTATTCTTAAAATAATAGTTTTAAATGTGAAGTTCAGCCTGTTCTTTTTTCATAAAATATTAAATAGCAAAAGCCAAAAACGCTGTGCATGTTCTTTTTCTTCTAGTTCGAGGAGAAACTGCTTTATGTGGCTTGACACCTCACATACTCTGAGTTTAAGAAGTTAGCATTATCTGAGAAGTTGCTATTTTTAGGTGCAGCTATAATGTTTCTAACTTTGGTACTCAGAGTAGTGGGTGCTTCCTTTCCCAGAAGGCTCCGTATTCTCAACATGTGCAGGTCAATTTGACATAAAGCTACCTACAAGGAGCAACAGGCCCATTGCAGGCTGTGTTTCTAACTTAAAAATTATGAGCAGGTATTGGGAGCCACAGACTGGGAACCAGCAGCTTGTCAGAACAAGCATGGATTGTGGTCCCTGGAGGCTGGGAGAGCGCAATGCTTGAATTGCATTTCTTTGGGAGATAAGAAAAAAATACCTTTCTACCTGACAAGATTGACAACTTACTAAATCCGACTATCTTCAGAAGTGTGCTGGACAGTGACGAAGTAAACATTCACTTTTCAAAGATGATGATCAAGGAAACATCTCTACGAAGGGACCCGGATCTAAGAGGAGAGTTAGCTTTCCTGGCAAGGGGCTGTGATTTTGTTCTCCCTTCACGGTTTAAGAAGCGGCTAAAGTCATTTCAGCAGACACAGGTTTGAAACTTGGGTGTTTCTTTTGAAATATTTTTATTACTAATAAAACCACCCAATGAACTAACTCACAGATAATTTTACAGCTCACTTGTATCCTGATATTAGATCAAGGAATTAATCTGTGTCCTCTATACAGCTATTTGCAGAAAGCTATTTGTAGAGGGATTCCAACAGGTTTAAAAATAGACCTTCTGGACCTGGAGTACAGTACTCACATTTTTCTCTTACAGAGAGGGAACCCAGTTTTAGAGACAATAAGTACAACTTAACAAATAGTTTACAATTTAGCCAGAAAAATATTAGAATCTTTAATAGAAATATCCTTGAGAAACTAGAATTTCTGTGTTAAAAGCCTTGTTTGCCCTTTAAATCAGCAGGCTGTGTTTGTATTAACATACGTACATCTGTAATGAATGTTTATAAAAAAGATTATATCCTGGTAATCTTTTTAAACCAAGAAGTATTTTTATATATATACA